>NC_047661.1:2767706-3131247 GCF_011762505.2 Arvicanthis niloticus
TTTTCCTTTAAATTCTTTGTATTAGGGTTATCTAGGTTGGATATGACATAGAAGAGTCTTGTTGGTATGGCCAATACATTGGGAGAAGGATCATGGCCTTGAGCTCCTCTGCAATGAAGGTAGGGCAGATATAGATTATAGAAGAAAACTTCCCCTCACTAAAGGAAAGGTGAAGGGTTCTGATAGGCTTGGGCATGGCAAACATGGCACTGGCAGGTCATCTTCTTCACCAACTCCCTCTTTCTTGCTAAACCGTTAGATTAGATTCAAAAATCAGAGTAGACTGATATAGTAGTTGTAAGGCTCTGACTAGATTTGATAGATTACCAAAAGGGATGAATGAAGAGGTCAGGGGAACTCACTAGGCTAGACCCGGGAGGAGGCTGTTGAAAGTCTGCATACGAAGTAGGGTAGTGTAGATAGTGCAAAGGGTCCTGTGGGTATATTCAGGTAAGACAGATCCTAGAGGGAATCCAGTCTAAAATATTAAAATATTAAAATTACAAGTAATGGAGGAGAGAGGTAGACTAAAGGGAACAAATGAATGTATAGGCAGTGATTTGAGTGCCCTTCCTGAAGTACAAACACAGAACAATTATGACTATATTTTTGCTGGCTGTACCTTAGAAATAATACCATATTTAATATCAGGAACTGACAGATTAGATAATTTGAAGAGAAGTGAGAATAGTGTTGATATTAGTTCATCATTAATTTTGTCATAAGTTAGATTCTTGTGACTTTCAGTGATAAAACACCGAGTATTCTTTGGCAAATATCACAAGGAACAAACTTTCTGCCAGTGTAGGTAGGTGCATATTTGCAAATCTATTCACCTAGGTAAATAAACAGCAGATTACTGATATAGATGCAATGTGATGGCTCAGGACTAATTGGGCAGTGAAGGGCAGGCACAATCACTGTCACTTCTGTGTGCAGCAGTTGCATAGAATAGAAATGCTCTGTGTCAGGTCTTTCCAAGGACTACATTGGGAAGCAAGCACACACAGTTCTCGTGTTTTAGAATCAGTGCCTAGTCTCTGAGAAGCCAATGAAATAGAGAGATGAAGGCAGGGGTGCCTTTGTCTGGCAGAAGGATGTAAATCCAAATGGGGCTCATGTAATGTTATCACAACAATAATGACTGAGTTGGCAGCAACAGTGAATATGCTAATAGCTGCTGCTGTGGAGGTAAAAGAAACACGCAGGAGTGCTTCAGTGACCTGAAGATAAAGACACAAAAGGAGATTGACCTGGAGGTAGAAGACTGGCAAGAAATAACTGCAAGGTTATCAGAAGACCTACACTCAGTCCAAGCCTGTCGGCCAAACAGGTCATCTTAGATATGTTGCCTAACTTAATAAACATATGTCAACACAATGACCTCAGAAGCATGGCTTCCTCATCCAGTGTCACTCTTGAGACCAGCAATTGTTTATTGTTCTACTGAGCTATCTGACAAAGCTACAATATAGCTCAGAGAAGTTATTGCAGTGTTTAGAAAGAATAAAATCTGATAGATGATTGGCTCTTAGAGGGGAATGTCTGAAGCAAACACAGTCCTGGGAGGCCTATGGTATGTGGGGGCTGTAGTATGAAAAAAGGACAAGGACCAAATCCTTCCTGATGGCCCATGTATTGTTCAGGATTGGTTATGTTGGTGGTTCAGGCAAGGGAAGAACCATTAGTAAAGGTGGTCCTAGTAGAAGCAAGTTAAGTAGTGGTATGTGCCATGGAAGATGATACTGGAAATTTCACTTTCTGTGAGTGTTGGCCTCCTGAGGTGAGTGCATGCTATCTACTATGCTGTGCAAACACAGGCTTAAAATGAGACCAACAAAGCTTTTCAGTTGATTATGAAGTGTGTTGGGGGTGGGGGGGGGAAGTAGTCTAAAAAGATGGGCAGTGGACAAGAAGTCTCAAGTAGGCTAATGCAATCAAGCAATATACATAGTTCTAATAATGAGTGATGTAGGCTTAGATTTGTCAAAATCTACTTTAATAATGGTTCTTAAATGCTTCAACCTCCCTTCTAGCTCATTGCTAATGGTGGGGAGAAAGATGTTTAATAGGACAAGGGAGGTGTAGACCTGCTTAGAAGTAATTCTTTGGGACAATTCCAATCTCTATTCTCAGGATACTAGCAGTCCAGTTTAAAACATCAAATATGAATCAGTAGTGGCAGGCTGGTCCAAGCAGCAAACACCAAAGATAAATCAGTAGCAGGGCTAGATCCAGAAGAAACTGAGAGGCTCCATCAAATTGGCAGGAGTCTGTGGAATCGGCAAGAAGCAGGTAGAATACCACAAGAAGTTCTTTGGTGTATCATTCTCTATGGAGTCATGACAAGTGAAGATAGCAGTGAACTGTTGCAAGGCAAATCAATGCAAGAGTGTCATCAGCAAAGACCAGCAAAGAATTGCAAATTGAATCAATGCAAGAGCCTCGTTCACTGTCTGTTGGGTTCTACTTATACTCTTTCCAAACATCATATGTCCTCTCATGTGTTTACTTCAGCAAAACGTCCTCTTATAAGATAGCATTCAGAAAAACATCATATGACACAACTGAATCTCCAAAGAAATCAGAACATTTCACTTCAGAGTGAGATACTTAAATTCCAGGGCCCGCAGAGGTACAGGGAGTGGGAAAGTACATTCTGGAACTGGCTGGTTATGGAAGGATAGCAGGGCTAAGGGGCAGGGAGGAAGTTGCTTTCTGAGGAAATAGGAATACACGTTTGCTAGGTAGAGTCACTGATGTGTCGAGGCAATGACAGCACTGAGAAGATCCACACAGGGAGCCAGAAACACTGTATAGAGCTGGGAGTAAAAGACAGACACAGGCAACATTCGTGTGGAGAAAGTGAATGGAGCAAACCAGTGAGAGGAAATTAGTAATCATCTAGCTGCAAACATCTGAGATCACAAGAAGAAAATTGGAAAAAGGATGTTGGAGACATCTCAAAGAAAATGCAGTAGGCTTTTGGGAACTGGTAATATGAAAGCCATGAGACTAGTAGTTGGGCATGGTGAACTCTAGGCATGGTGGGTATGTAGTAAATGCTGAGGTGGAGTGGTCCCAGCACTGGGGATCTGGATTTGTACAGAGAGGTCCAAGTCACTGACCTGAAATATTCTGTGACACAGAGTTCATCACAAGAGGACTAGCAAGCTGCAAGAACTGTAGGTGCCCAAGGAAGGAGGCAGGATGGAGAGGAAAAGGAAGGAACATGGCCCTAGGAGAAGCAAAAACACAAACCAGAGAGTTTTCAAGTACCTGCAAAGCACCAGAAGACAGCTAGCATGATGAAACAGTGTTAAGAAAGTAAAAAGAACAAGGTATGATGTATATTTTTATGGGTTATGTAAGGGTGTTTCAGCACCATTATTTACCATGTTATCACCACAGATTGTTTTCCATTAATTTACTCTGTATTATTTGACATCTTTATGTAAGTGCCAAGGACAAAACTTTTATTATTTGTTCAGTGTCTTCAGATGTCTGCTCTTGCAAGAAAATCACAGGCTTATGTTGAAACTAAGGACTTTTTTCTAAGCCACACTGCTCACTTTAATCCTGTGGAACAGAGGCCAATCCTGTACTTATGAGCAATGGTCTCAGGAGTGTGTGTGTGTGTGTGTGTGTGTGTGTGTGTGTGTTCACCACTCCCAGCACTCTGCAGATTCTCTTTCTGATTCTGTGTCCCCTGGAACACTGATCACCCCAATAACATTTGATTATAGTCCAAGAAGCTTAACACTGGAAGCCCTCCAGGGTGAAAAGACAAAGAGCCTTTCTCCCTCTTCCAAAAGAGTCACCTTTCAGGAGTACCTGCCCTTTCTCTCTGTTACTATGCTCTGTTACACTCTGAGTAGGGACAAACTCTCCTCCAATGTAGCAAAGACACCTGCCTCTGCAGTTACCAATGCTTACAAATGCTGGGATTTCAGGGATCTTTAAGTGAGTGGGGCTTGTTAGGGTTTGAAATGTTTTTTGTTTGTTTTAACACAGTAGTTAACAATTACAGTCTAGTCCCTGTGGTCACTGTATCTGTTTGCTCCTCTCACCGTGTCTTTAAAAGAGTAAGAATGTCATGCTTAGCAAGTACTGGGATGGGCCTACTGTGTATTAGAAGAGTTAGCAGTCCAATAACCTCATCACATCTATCAGTGCCTCTGAAAGAGGTGAACTCATGTGTGGTGCTAGTCAGGCATGCTCCAGTAGAACTGTGCTATTCTGTGGCAACAGTGAAGTGTATCGGCTACTCCTCCAGAGGACCTGGGCCCTATCTCTAGTACCCACATGATGGCTCACAACTTTCTGTAACTCTAGTCCCAGGAAATCCAACATGTTCTTCTGGCCTCTGCTGGCAACAGGCATGTTTGTGGTGCACAGATATATGTGAAGAAAAACTCTCATACACATAAAATAAATAACAAAATAAAAACTGTGCTAGTCATCCTTCTTTGAATTTTAGTAACATGGCTTTATTATAAAATAATTATTTTTCATGTTAATGTCTCTATTATCTAGCCATCTTTTAAATTAAAAATTACTTTATTGTAATGAGCCCACAAAACTAGAATAAGGTAGTCAATCTACCAAACACTTGCCCTAGCTTAGTGAAAATTAAAATGGCCATTGTGAACTAAAATGTGGCTTAAGGTTTTATACTTTCATTATAATGACACTTTTTGCATTTGATCAACAAGAAGAAACAAGACATGAGAAAATTGAAGCTAGAACAGTTTGCTTTCAACTCTTTTTCATGACATTTACCTGTTAGTGGTCATTGGTTCTGCTTTCTTACTGTCTTAAACAGAGCAGCAACAAACACGAAGGTGTCAATATGTCTTTGGTAGATATGAAGTTAACTGCATATACATCCACAAGTGAAATCACCTGGTCATTTGACAGCTCAATTTTAATTTGTTGGGGAACCTCCAAACTAATTTCAAAAATGGATATATTAATTTGTATCCCCACTAGAGGTAAATAGGGCTCTTCTTTCCCATGTCCTTTCTAAGATTTGCTGTCAAATTTCCTTTTTAAAAATACTATGTTTTGTTTTTAGTTTTTACATTTTATTCTCCATGTGTAGGTGTTTTGTCTGCATGTGTCTCTGCACCATGTGCATGCAGAAGGCATAAGAGGGCATCAACTGGAACTGGAGTTACAGACAGCAATAAGTTACTATATAGGTGTTAGGACTCAACTCTAGGTCCTGTGAAAGAGAAACCAATGTTCTTCCACTCTCAGCCAATTCTCTAGCCCCTGCTGTTGATAACAGCCACATGACTGGGTGAGGAAGCATCTCAAAGTAGGTTTTATTTGCATTTTTGATGACTACGTTTGTTGAACATTTTTTATAGTAGTTGGTAACCATTTTGTGTTTTTTTTTTCTTTTCTAAAATGCCTGCTTGTTTCATTAATCTTTTTGTTGACTGACACTTTTATTTCCTTAGTATTTTCTACAATTCTTTGTATATTCTGGACATAAGCCTACAATCTGAAGTATCACTAGTGAAGACTTTCTCCCATCCTGTGTACTGTTTGCTGTACTGATAGATTCCTTTGCAGAAACTCTTTAATGTCGAGTAGTCTCACTTGTGGATACCTCGTCTGTGCTATTGAGGTGCTATGTATAGAAAGTTCTTGTCTATCTCAATGTCTTGAAAGCATACCTTATATTTTCCTGCAGTAGTTTCCCTGTTTCAGATTCTATATTAAGACCTCTCATTAATTTTGAATGTATTTTGTGTAATGTAAATGATATTAAACTAATTAGATTCTTCTGTAGTGAGTGGATATTCAGTTTTGTTAGCACCATTTGTTAGGTAAGCTATCTTTAATCTATTATTGCATTGCCAAGGACTAGCCTCAGCTTGGAGAGGGTTTCATGAGAGAACAGATATTTGAGAGTGGCAAAAAAAAAAAAAAAAAGACTCAAAGTCAAATCGTGGGTCCAAGCTGATGGCCTGTGTTCTGCTTAAGATGGCTGTCTAGACGGCTCTATAATCTGCTCAAGACAGCTGTTCATTAGAGACATCCCTCTCTCAAGGTAGCGATCTCTACTTTAGACAGCTCTCTTTTGCAAGAAAATTCTAAAGCTGTCTGGATAACTCATGGGTTTACTGATAAAAGTCAGAAAAGCTGCTAGAAGAAAATTCTTGGATTTCATGACAAAGTCAGAAATTCTGTTAGAAAAATTCTAAAAGTAATTCTTGCAATGTTCTGACCAAAATCAGAAAGCCAGAAAAAATTCTAAAAGATCTATGTGAGCTCTCAAAGCACTTCTCTTTATATAGCTGCTAGAAAACATTCTAAAAGATCCGTGTTAGCTTTCCATGCAATTTTTGGGATTTTTGACCTTAAAAGAGCTATGAGAAAATTTAAAGAGCTGTGTTCACTCTCTAGAGATCTCCAGACATCTCAGTTCTCCCTAGAAAAAAAAATTCTAAAAAAAAAGAAAAGAAACTGCAGTCCAAAAATCCCAATCTTTCATTTACATATTAATGTACTCATTTATTCTAGGTTTTCTTTTAACTACCAAACAAATCAGCATTCAATGCCCTTAGCCCCTGGACTTCTAGGAAAATGGCAAGGAGTATATTTCCCCCCTTAACATTGCAAAAGAATTTAGAGATCTTTCTGCCTTTGTTAAGCACAGAAAATAAGCTAGTTGGGTAGGACTTTGCCCTGAAACTACCATTCCTACTATGACTGGGCCTGTACCTAAACTCCCTCTGTCCTAGGCTAAGCTTGAATTCAGTAATCTTCCTGCCTATGCAAGCAAAAACAAAAATCTTAGTTGAGTGGGATCTTGCTCTGAGATCACTACTCCCTAAATTTCTTTATCTCCTTCCTTAGTATCTTTCTGATAAGCCGACTCATAGTACAGCTTCCTCTGTTCTTTTAGATCTATGAACTTCTTATACAATTCAAATGGCATCCTTATATTTCACATAGTTGAGAAATTATATAGTTTTGAACTCATGTATTCAGAGTTCTTTCCAAAAGCCTTAAGATCTGTTCTGAAGGTCAACATTTGTGGAGGCTCATGCCCTGCTGGCCCTGTTCCAGGGGCAGGAAACCATGTTACACTGTCCTTTCCACATGGCCAAGCAAGACTCATCATTTATGTTTTTGCTTCCTGTGTCAAAAATTAGGTGGTGGTAGCTTTGGCAGTTTATTTGCAGATATATTGTCTTCCATTGGCCTAAAATATTCTATTCCATTGGGCTAACTATCTTTATTTTGCATCTACCGCCATGTTGACTTTGTCACTATAGCCCGGTAGTATAATTTGAGGTAAAGTATTACTGTATGTCCAGCTATGTTCTTGGTTCTTAGAAATGCTTTTGCTATACGTGATATTTTAGGTGATCTTCTAGAAAGGTTAGCCAGTTCTTTCAGTGGATGAAATGATTGTGTCACTAAGCATTGTTTTTTAGATTTAACTAGTTAATTAATTTGTATGAGCTTGTGTGTTTGCCTAAGTGTGTGTATATGACTAATATGTATATAGCAGTTCATAGAGGCCAAAAGAGGGCCTTGGATCTGCTGGAACTCTAGTAACAGGGGATTGTTAGCTATCCTGTGGGTGCAGGAAATAGAGCTCAGATCCTTTGAAAAAGCAGTGAGTACTCCCAATCTCTGAGTCAGCTCTCTAGCCCAAATTAATTATTAATTAATTTTTATTGAGACAAGGTCTCATTATGTAGCCTTGGCTTGTCTGGAACTCTCTCTGTAGACCAACCTGGTTCAGATCTCACAAAGACCTACCCACCTCTACTTTCTCTAACCCCACTGCTAGGATTCAACCAAACTATTTTCTCTTTAAAAGTTGATTTCTCTCAGGTATGTTGTACAGTGATAAAAATTACCATACCCTTAATACTCTAACTGCAGATAATAGGAATCCACAGCTGCCTTTGAAGTTATCCTCATACCCTGCATGTCCTCATATATGGTCTCCAAAGACACTCTTATCTCTATCTGCTCAATGAAACTACTTATCCTACCAGGCTTAATTTAAAACATATTTTAAGGGGGCAGGGAGATGTTTAAGTGGTTAAAAATACTTGTTGTTCTTGTAGAAGAACAGTTCAGTTCCCAGCACCTATTTGGTGGCTCAAAATCATATTAACTTCAGTTTCAAGGGATCCAATGACCATCTCTGACCTCCTTGGGCCACACAGGCAAAATCCACACATAAAATAAATTAAATAATCTAAAAAGAAGAGCAAACAATAAAAGTCTTCTTTAGCCTTCTTCTGTATTGTGTGGGCCTTCCTCTGCCTCATTCACTACAATAAAATTCTGAATTTAAAAAAAAAATTCTTAAGAGGAGTACTTGAATGTTTTCGTTGTTTCAATTTTTGAAACAGGGTGTCATTGTGTAGCTCCAACTGTCCTGGATTTGCTACATAGGCCAGGCTGTCCTTGAACTCATAGGAATCTACTTGCCAATGCTTCCTGGGTGCTACGATTAAAGGTGAGCACCACTACAAGATTTTTTACTAGCAGCCTATCTCACAGTGCCTAGTATACAATAGGGATCTATCAAATGTATCTTGGAGAGAAATTACTGAATGTTTATTCACTTTTCTTTTTATTGTCTCCCCCTTTTTAAAAAAAAAAATTTTTTTTTAAAAAAGGAAGGCTAGGAAAACTTATGGAAACTGTGCCTGTCCTAGGTTGGAGCAAAGGACCCCAGCCTCCCTTTCCCATCCTTGGATACTCAACAGCCATTGGTTGAGCTCCTGTCTTAGGATGGTAAGGCCTCCCTTCTTTTAGGGGCAAGGGTCTCGGTATGCTCTCTTACCCGTCACTGACTATCTGGCTTAGCGAGTAAGTTAGGGGATATACCTCATTAGTCTTGATGACAGAGGTTTTACAATTCCTTACTTCCAGCCTGTAATAATGGACCTGTGTGGGTTTCATTTGAATAGCATCTCATACAAAAGCCATCAGTTTGTTGAACCGCATGGACCCAAAAGACAAGAGACTTAACAACGCCTGAATAGTTAGTATGACAGCAACACTCTTTTTAAAGGGCAACATATAACTCCCTCTATCAGAGGAGTAAAAAGTGTAAGCCTCTTCCATTCTGTTTATAAATGTCTTATATCAGAATCTAAATCTATATAAATACAAAATTGATCATAGCTTTGAGCTAAAGAAAACTAAGGAAATCCCTGTTCCTGCTCTAGTCAATCTCAAACCCAAAAAACAACTATAGTAGCTGTAGTAGTGGGGTTTCTCCTGGGTCTAAACAATCTAAATTCCCACTAAATCTAAAACAATCTAGTTCCCCACTAAATCATAAGTCAGGGAATCTAGAGTCCAATAGAGCCACCCTGGAGATTCAGGTGGTGATGTCTCCTTCAGCACTGATAACTTCCCAAGTCAGGTTTACTCGTTGATCTGTTCCAGTTTGAAGGCAATTGTGAAGCATCTTTATGTTTCCTATGAAGAAAAAATACGCTTCTCAGGGGGTTTCTCCTCCCTGGATTTGTTATTATTGTCTATTTGTTTAATCAGTCTCTCTGGCAGCCAACGTGCAGCATCTGCAGTTTGGAAATATGTGCAAACAGAACCTCTTCCCCAGATAAGCACTGGATCTGGCCCATTCCAGGTTCCAGTTAATGGGTCTTTCCAGAGGACTGTTGCAAAATTCTTTTTGGTATCAGGATGCCAGAATCTATCCGCAGCAGATTTTCCTTCAGAATCCAAATTTAAAAAATTTAAAATGAAGAGTGCATGATGAAGGATATTTCTGGGGGATCCCTTGGTAGGGTACCATTCCCCCTTTTTAATTTTTTCAAATTGACATTTAATGGTTTGATGTGCCCTTTCTACTATACCTTGGCCCTGTCGATTATATGGAATACCCGTTTTATGTAGTATTCCCAATCTTTCACAAAATTGGTGGAAACTGGAGCTTGTATAACCTGGGCCATTGTCAGTTTTTATCTGTTTAGGCACACCCAATACAGCGATTGTAGCAAGCATATGAGCAATCACATGCTTGCTTGCTTCTCCAGTTTGTAATGTTGCATAAATGAAACCACTGTATGTGTCTACACATACATGTATATATTTTTGCTTGCCAAATTCATTATAATGAGTAACATCCATTTGCCAGATACTGTTTGGTATCAGTCCCTTTGGATTTACACCCAAATGAGGAACTGGTAAAAGTTTAACACATGATTGACAATGTTTGACAATTTGTCTAGCTTGTTCTCTGGTAATTCTAAACATACCTTTTAAAGTTTTAGAATTAAGGTGATGTAACTCATGAGCCTTTATGGCCTGATCCAAATTAGATTGTGAATCTGATAAAGCCACTTCAGTGGGTAAGGCCTGAGGTCCCATTTCTGGGGTTAATACTGTCTGCGTGGCAGAACTGAGGTCCAGTCCTGTGCTTCCTGGTGTTGCTCGACTAAGTTCAGAAAGGGATTGGTGTTTGCTGGTAGGACACTGACTGCTCCATAAGCCTGTTTTGGCTTGCATCGGTTCGGGGCCTGGAGCTGGCCCCTGTTCCCATTTCCCTGATTATGGGAAACGGTATTACCTTGTGCGTCTTGTTTAGACCTACAATCACTAGCCCAATGCCTTCCACGTTTGCAAATTGGGCAGATCCCAGGCTGTTTTCTGGGCTGTCTCTGGCTTAATTCATTTTCTACTTTGCAATCTCTTGCAAAGTGTCCAGGCTTACCACATTTAAAACATGCCTTTCTGTCTTTACTTGCCAAAAAATCTCTTACTGATTTTCCTTGCATGGCAGCTGCCATAGCTAAGCCCTGTTGGTAAGAGGGACCTATGTCAGAACAGAGTCTGATATACCCTGTAAGGTCTGTCTTTTTCCTGTAAGGTCTAATGGCCGCTTGGTAGCCAGGATTAGCATTTTCATACGCAAGTTGTTTCACATAGTCTACACCTGCCTCTGCATTACCAAAAATCCTTCCTGCTGTTGTCATTAATCAATGAACAAAGTCAGAAAATCGCTCATCAGGCCCTTGCCTGACTGTTGTTAAAGATGCACCAGGGTCTCCCTTTACTGGAAGTTTAAGCCAAGCCTTCATGGCTGCATTTTGAATTTGAGCAAATAAACCTGGGTCATATTGTATCTGGTTATCACTAGAAGCAAATTGCCCTTCTCCTACTAAGGCATCAAAGGACCAACCATTGCCTGCCTGAATATTTCTCCTAGCTGTTTCTTTGCAATTCTCATGATACTCTGATTTCCAAATTAAATAGTCTCCACCAGTAAGAACTGCTCTGGCTAACGTATTCCAGTCACTAAGAGTTAGCCACTCCTCTGCTGCAGAGTCTAAAATTGCAAGAGTAATAGGAGCAGTGGCACCATATTGAGATACTGCATTTTTTAATTCCTTAATAATTTGAAAATTAAAACCTGTGTGATGTCTCCAAGCAACTCCTTGATTGTCTCTAGTCTCAGATACAGGGAAAGCCTCAGCCTTTCCCTCCTCTGGCTGATCTGTGGCTAATCTTAAGCTAGGTGATAGGGACTGCCTTTGGATTCCTGGTTGAGGAATGCAAGGAGCCAGGGGATTTTCACAGTTTACCTCTTGAGACATCTTTTCTGTCTTTAATTTTTATAGTTGATTAATTAAGTCCTGATACTCTTTTTCTAGCTCTATTTGTTGTTTAAGAACAGATATTTTTTTCCTGTAACTCCCTTATGGGATCTATAACCACCATCTCCATTGGGGGAGCACTTGGAGGTGGAGGTGCATAGGGAGGGGGCATTTCAGCATCATAAAATTTGACTTCCTCTTTCTCTTGGTCAGCACAATCTGGCTCTGACAAATTGTCATCAACCTTTGGTTGTATTTTGGATTCTAACTTAAGCTTCCTTTTATTTTGAACAAAAAAGACAGCATTCAAGAACAAAAGCAGAAAATTAACACATGTGAGCAGCAAATAACAAAACCAAAACAGAGAGTTGAATTCAGGCTGACTAATTTCTTGTCCCATTTTCATTACCTTTCTCGAAGCAAACCAAAACAGAGAGTTGGATTCAGGTTGACTAATTTCTTGTCTCATTTCCTTACCTTTCTCAACTCGGCAGATTCCTGCGACAATCAATAGATCCTTCTTCCAGTAACGTCCATCACTGGTTCTCTCGTTCTTGCTGCCCCACGTTGGGCGCCAAAATAATGTTGAGGCCCAAGCTCGAGTCCCTGTTCGGGCGCCAAAATAATGTTGGGGTCCACACTAGCCCCACGTTGGGGCGGCCAAAATAAATGTTGCAGCCCAAGCAAAATGTTGAGGCCCGGGCTGACCCACATTTGGGTGGCCACTGTATCCTGGCCCAAGCTGCTGCTCCGGTCTGCGGGTTGGGGTTCAGCAAGAGCGAGGGTGAGGGCCGACTCAAAGAATGGAGACCAGACAGGGTGTGATTCAATCCCGTTTATTCTTCAGTCTCTCTTCCTCTAAGTGTCTCCTGTCTGATTCTCCCTCTATAGTCTGATTTCTGGTTCTGTCTTCTATAGTCTGAATTCTGATCTGTTCTGTCTCTGCCTTTTATATGTCTCACTTCTAAGCCACACCTCTAAGTTACACCTTTAATCATGCCCTTAGGTCTTGTCTCTAACTCTGATCTCTATGCTTCTAAGTCATACTCTTAAGTCACACACCTTTAATCTCACACACCTTTAATCTCACACACCTTTAATCTCAAGGTATCTAAACCAAGATTATCGAAGTGTGCTCAGCTGTTGTATGTTATTGTAATCCAAATCTCATGTCAGGGTATATGGCTCAAGATGGCTACAAAGCTGATAGCTGCTTTCTGCTAAAAGTCGGCCCCCAACAATTGTCTCCCCAAATATTAGACTTAAGCTTTTCTACAAATGACACAAGATTAGATCTTAGTAAAGATTAGTATTTATCATGGCAAAATTGTAATTGCTTTGATACTTGGCTTCTTCCATTGTAACCTGCACACTGATAGAACTGATAGAAGACTGTTTCTTTCTATTTTTTGTTAACTTTTTAAATCAAAATTTAAACCCATTCTTCTCTCATATTTTACATTTTGACCAAGGTTTTCCCTCCTCCTTCCCCTCTAAATCTCTTTCCCAACATCTCTTGCCCTCCACCTCTATCCACTTCTTCTCCTTTCCCTTTAGAAAAGGTTAGGCCTCCCAGGGATATCAACCAAACATGGTATATCAAGTTGCAAGATGACTATGCACCTCCCCTCATATTAGGGCTGGACAAGGCAACCCTTTAGAAGGAAAAGGGTCCCAAAGGCAGGCAAAAGAGTCAGAGACACTCCTGGCTCTTAGTGTCAAGTGTTTTACAAGAAGACCAAACTGAACAACCATAACCTCTATGCAGAGGGCCTAGTCAAATCCATGTAGGCTCCATGATTGTTGGTTCAGTCTTCTTGAGTTCCTATGGGTCCAGGTTAGTTAGAGGGTTCTTTTGTGGTGGGCAGGTTGTTTCTTAACATATCAATTTTCCATGGCATCTATCAGACCCCTATCTTGCTCATATTCTCCTGATTCCTGCTACCTGTGGAGTGAAGATTAGCTTCTCACATCCCATCTTCTCTGCATCAGGTAGAATCTCTATTGGAATCTGGTCCCCTGATCCTCATAGACTCATTTTCTTACATATGTTTCAGCCCAGGCCTTCTGACTAGACTAAAGCTTCCCTTATACTAAACTGATTTTGAGTAAGTCTTTTGTTAACCTGCTGTGATTTCTTGATGCTCTGAATGTGGAAATCCCCTTTCTCAGGGGCTATTTTCCCCGTGTCTCTTCATTGCTTTCTTCGACAGAATGTCAGGTTTAAAACCACAGGGGCCTGATGAGCTTTGAGCACTTACAGCAACATCTGCTGTAGAGCAGTTCCTAGAGCCAGAGAGAATCAGTTTAGTGAATGGAGAATACAGAAGTCAAGCTCCTAGCCAACCCAGCCTCTTTCTTTCTTCCAGCTTTGTCTGGTTTTCTATTTACCTCAGTGTCCTCCATAACCAGACCTATTCAAAGTATCCTGGTCTTTTTCTTTCTATTAAAATTATCATTATCTTTCAAGATTCAGCTCAAAATGTAGCTTTTCTTTAAAGAAACCCAAGGCAAAATCTCCTTAAGTCTATGCTATTTATTTAATATTTGAACATTTTCAATCTCTAGGAGGGCTAATACTTACACAGACTTTTCTTCATTTAGAAGTACATTATAAATTGTCACAAAGGATAATTCTTTTCTGTGTGTGTACAGGTATATGTGCATATTTGTGTGTGCATGTTGAAGCCAAAGAACACAATATGGTTGTCATTCTGCAGGAACCAACAACCTTGTTTTTTGAGACAAGGTCTCTTCTTGGTCTGGGGCTTACAATTGGCTAAGCTGACTAGCTATTGAATCCTAGACTTTGCGTGTTTCTACTTCTCAGGCTGTAGTTACAGGAACATACTATTGTGCCCAGCTTCATACAAGAGTGAAGGATCCACACTCAAGTCTTGACATTTGCACAGGGGGCCAGCCCCGGCGTGATGGGGAGGTGGAAGTCTTCTTCTTCTTCTTTTTCTTCTTCTTCTTCTTCTTCTTCTTCTTCTTCTTCTTCTTCTTCTTCTTGTCAGTGCTTCTTAAGGCAGTGGAGGAGGAAGAGCATCTGCGCGGGGGTGGGTGGGGAGGTAAGGCTTGGTCTTACAAGTTATTTAGGGTTGCTGTGTAATAAAAGTTTACTTATTTATGTAACTATGCTACTGTAGCTGACCTGCCTTTTGTGATCCTGAGGCCAGAAAGTACAGTTTCTGGCACTTAGCACCTCAGCCCCAAAACAGCAAAGGATTAAGTAAATAGCCTTTGTACTCTCTCAGCAGGAACTGCTGGGCCCTAAATTATGAGTGCTAGCCTGAGGTTGCAGGAAGAAAAAACACTTAGAGAAATTATTATAGAGTTTATTACTAAGTATAAAAAGTTTCCTATGAAAGCTATCTAAGGGGAAAGTGGAAAGGTCCTGAGTGGGGAAAAGGAAAAAATTCTAGTAAGGGAAAAGTTCTAAGGGAAAGAATTCTAGGCATGGGAAAAGGAAAGGAAGGGATGACCTGCTCCTAACAAACTTCTCTTTGTCTTTGTCTTCAGTACTTATACATCTTTCAGAATACATGGTCACATGTTACAAAGTTCATCACAAGTTCACACCAAAAATCAAATCATAAATTGAAATAGAAGTTTACAACAGAGAATGTTTACATGCATATCCATTAGGAGTAATTATCTGGCTAAACATCCACCTGTCTAGCTCCACAGGTTCATTGAAGGTATAAAACTGTAACTAAGAAATTAGTGAAGTTTTGTATAGATAAACCCAGGCAATATTTTTTATCGTCTGTCCTAGCACCTATAATAGATCATGGGTTCCTATTTAGTGACCTTTGGTTAATTGTTTTACAACCTCTTGGAATGTGCTCTGAGTAGGAGAATGTCTGGTTACTATCTAAGAGCAATTAACTGATGACACTTGGGAGACTGGCAGAGTTCTCATTGCAGTTTTGACTACTAGAAAGAGACCTAATAGCAGTCTCTTTTTGGTTCCAGCAATGAGTATGATTTCTGCTTTGATTTGTACCTAGTATTTTCCTGAGCATTTTTTTTTTTTGTAGAAAATTCAAAATGAATATTTTAACTTTTAGCTATAAGCTCAGGATAGCCTTATTAATGAAATGCTTTTTAATAAAAAATAACCCTCAGTCTCTTATACATTACAGTTATTAGAACACTCTTAATATATACAATGGCTTGAAAATATTTAAATACTTTCCCTCCTTTATACCAATGCTGTTGACCCTAGCCATTAGAATATGTAATGTTCATTAGAATATCTTGACAAATGGGTAGATATAACAGAGCACATGACTAAATTTGTACCATGAAGGTAAAAGAAACTTGCCAACCTGGGCATCATCTTGGCACCATCAACATCTTCTACTGAAGTCATATTATCCAAGAAGGATTCTTCTTAATTTTTAGCTGCAGGCTGATCTGAAGGATACTCTCACATAGCTCTGGGTTTAGTGTCCTGAAATGTCAAATAGATACTTTACTCTTGGATTTGGGGATCTAACCAATCAAATAAAAAACATTGTTAATAATCCAATGTATTGATAACATCCTGGAAAAATATCATATTAAGCTTAGAACTTAAAATATATGCAAAACTATGTTTTTGTTAAAAGGTGGAGGCAGCAGGAGGCACTGACATGATTCCCTAAAGTCTCATTCACAAAGGCTTGGCTATGTGCCTCTATGGAATGTGGTTGAATCTCTACCAGGTAGCACCTAGTAGGTCACTGGAGGAATAGCCTCATAGGGGATTGTGGGACATTGATCTCGTGCTCCACCATGTACTACTTTCATTACATGCTGAGAAGGAATGGCTTCATGGCCACAGACTGAACTCCCCAAACTGTGCTCCAATGTAAACCTCTCCTTTCTCTAAAGGGTCGCAGGAGGTTTTCTCAGTGATGGCTGAATTCAGGACAAAAGCCGAAGCTAAAAAGAGGCCCAGAAGTACAATGTCACCCACAAGCAAAACACCAGAAGACTGCGGATGCTTTCCCTTGCAGTCTTCTTCAGGCCTCACCGCTGCCCAGGCTGCCTTCTAATTTCTGGGATCAAGTGATCCTCTTGTCTAAGTGTCCCAGTTATATGGAAATTCAGGTTTGTACCACTGTGCTCAACTTGAAAAATTCTTTCACTCTGCAGAGTATGATCTCATCAGTGTCTAAGCTGGATAACACCTAGAGAACACATGACCTTTTAAAGCCTCCACAAGCATGGGTGACATGACATCTGTCTCAGGTGAACATCAGGCATGCTAGATACCCCAGAGGAATCTGAACTCAAGCTCATGCATAAGATAAAATACACTAAGCTCTCTGAGTTTGGGATGGGAAGAGTTCCAATATTTCTTTTTACCTAAAAAAGTATTGAGAAAAATCACAATTGTAGAAAAAAATCCAGACATTTGAATCATCTGTACTTGTAGGACTAGGAGCTACTCCCTGCTCCTAAGACTTTCTTTGTGCTTGATTTTACATGCACAGTCACCCAGCCAACACCGGCTACTCAAACACCACCTAAAACCAAGGCCAACTACAGTATGTTTTCTTTCCAATGGCCTCTGGCTGATATTTACTACTCCACACTGCCCTGTGTGTGTGCGCACACACACACACACACACACACACACACACACACACACACACACACACTGTGTCATTAACCAACATTTGAACTTTAAGGTAAGAACTGAAACATCTGTGAGAAACACTTTGTTGTAAGAATTTGGCCACTGGGTGTTTGAGATAAAGATCAGTTATGTGTACATCTGCAATCTCAGGAACTTAAAAAAGAGTACATTCCATGCATATCTTTGCAGGCATATAGTAAGTCTAATTATAGCACTCGAACTACTTCAGCATCTAAAGTGTTATAGAAACAGAAACAAAAATAATTGTCCCCTGAGAATGTAAACAGAAAACATTCTGTTACACTCTGCTACTGTTTGTGCAGGTGTTATTGAACACTTGATCCGCACTCCGTATGCCAGCTGTGTTGCCAAGAATTTTACACAAATTCACCTGCTCAATTTGACAGTAATGAAGGCAGCAATTACTACCATTTCAAGGGCAAGGAAACCTGGGCAGAGAGAGTTGAAATTTTTTGTTCTGCCAAGTAAGGGTCAGAACTGCTACAGCTCCAGCCTCAATCTCTGGGCTTCATATGGTGTGTGCAGGGCCCAGAGGCCAATGTCAGGTGTTGTTTCTCTGGAGCCATTCCTATTTATTTCTTTAATTATTTATTTATTGTTCTTTTGAGCCGGGGGGGGGGGTGTCTCTCACTGGCCTGAAACTCACCGTCAGGTAAAGCTGTGTGTTCAGCTATCAAGCCCCAGGGATTCATAGTGCTGAAATTACAAGCATTACAAGATTACACACGCCACCACACTCAATTTGTTTTGTTTGTTTGTTTTTTATAAATCTGAGCTCTACTGATCAGCAGCAGGCCAGTGGGCTTGGGAGACAAGTGTTCTCTCCAGCTTAGAAATAGCATTCTGGGAAATGGTACTACCACCCACAGTGAGGCTTTTCTTTTTTCTCCCTTTTCTCCTGCTGTCTCCTGTTCTCCCTGTTTGTAATCTGTGCTTAGACCTTTCCTTTCTTTATCTTTCTAACACCCACCAAATTCTCAGGAATGTATCCTCAAGACAAGATAGACTCGCTTTATTTTTGTTTATTAATAAAGTAAAAACTTTAAAATGTTTTATTACTGTAGTTGTAAACCAAATACAGTCATGATCAAAACCAAAAGAGCTAAGAATGCTCACACTTAGTATATATTACCCTGGTGTGAATGTGTTAGTGACAGTGAGCCCCTGGCCTGGGGGACAACGTAATAGCACAGAAGTGCTGCAAGCAATTCGAGCCTGAGAAGAACAGAAGAAACAGGAGTTCTGTGCTCTGGATGGGACACCAGTCTTCCCTTGTCTTTTGTGGAGATACAGGATTGTGATAATTTGTATATGCTTGGGCCAGGGAGTGGCACTATTAGGAGGTGTGGCCTTGTTGGAGCAGGTGTGTCACTGTGGGTATAGGCTTAAGACCCTCACCCTAGCTGATTGGAAGCCAGTATTCTTCTAGCAGCCTTCAGATGAAGATGTAGAACTGTCAGCAATGCCTGCACCATGCCTGCCTTGATGATAATGGACTGAACCTCTGAACCTGTAAGCCAGCCCCAATTAAATGTTATCCTTGTAAGACTTGTCTTGGTCATGGTGTCTATTCACAGCAGTAAACCCCTAAGAGAAGGATGTTTTCCAATGATTGCAAATGTATTCTCAGGAAAGTAAAAATGCATGTTCACCTGAACTGAAATTCATAACAATAATTCAGCAAGCTGTTGTGTGTTAGTGTTAACAAATTATTTTTTAAAGGTTGTACTCATACCTGTATCTAAGAATCCCAAGCAACTGAACAACAGAGTGCCTATATCCTGAAATGGTAGTTTTCAGAACTTAGTATAAAACCAATTTAACTTTGTTGAAAAATTACTCATAGAAAGCTTATAATTTTTTAAAATTAAAATCATCTTGAAAAAAATCCAGTGAATTACAGCTTCACAATGTGCTCACTTAGAAGCCTCTCCACCTAGGGTTTGCTTTAACTACCTTCTCTCCTCTGTTTGTACAGTATAAGTACAGCAGAAGTATTGCTCTGTCTGTTAACTAGTACAGCTCTGTCTTTTAGAACAGTACCCAGTAAACAGCAGGTGGCCTATAAATATTTATATAGAGAATGAATAAATGACCACCAAGCAAAGCAAAGCTTATCACCTGCTTTCCGCTGAGAAATGCTGAAATTTTTATAAGCAGGTCGTATCATAAAATGTAATAGTTTTATATGCAAATTTTGTTGTCTTAGAAGTTTTGTTCATATTTGATTTAAAATCTGTCAGCTTAGACTCAACACAAAAGTATGTATGAGAATTCCACTATAAAACACACTCCTTTGTTTATTAACCAAAACCAAAATAGCAAAAAACTTTGTTTATGAGGTAGTGATAGCAGAAAAATGAGAAGAATCTGAATTTGTAGTATATTAAGGAAGGGCTGAAACTCAGAAAAGCTCTCCTGCCCTCTGCTCGGCCTATAGGGTACTATCTGTGCTGGGTGTGGATTCTGGAAGTTCCATCTCTCAGAGCTGCTCACAGCTAAGTGGCCAGTGGAGTGGAGTGAGGACATCCATCAATGTTGACAGATGTCAGCTTTCTACTCTAGAGAGTTATTTGTTCAACTCCTGACTCCCAGGCTTCCATGCAGAAAATCTGAAGCAAAAAGCAATGATTTGACCCAAGTGGTCTAAGTAGATATAATACTTTAATCAATTTTGATTCTATTACTAATACAAATCTTTGTTCTTATACCTTTTCATCATTTATCCCAATTTGTCATGTAATCTTCAATTCTCACTAGTGTAGAGAGTGAACAGATGCAGGGAGAAGCCATTGAAACCAGGCAGATGCTCAGGACTAACTGGGAGGCTTAACCTGGGTTACCTGTTGAAATAGCAGTTGATGTTTAAGAAGATGTCTTTTGTATTAGATCTTAGAATTAAAAAAACAAATGTGTTAGAATTTGTATGCAACTGACTCAAAGTTTTAAAATGTCAGGAAGCAAACTCTTTTTTCTTTGGTATTTGTTAAAACATATATTAAGATTAAAAAGCTAAATAAAAATGCTGCCTTGCTAAACCACGCTGGTGGTACAAGCTTCCATATACAGATATTTTAAACAAGAATGTTTCAAACAGCAATGAACTGTGTTCAAGATCTGGGTATATATGGCCTTTGAGTATACCTTACTTTTCTTACTGTTTCCCTAGTCTTTAAAAATTTTCTGAAAATCTTGCATGCAGGACTATACAAATTTCCTTTATAGGAAAACCACTATGTTAACTCCTCTGTGCAATCCTTGTGCTCTATGACTTTATCTTTTCAGTTAATAAACCTATGTGGTATACCTTAGGACCCCTGTCATCTACACACAGAAAGAGAAGGAAAGTGAGCTGTTGTTCTTCAGCAACCTTCCACTAAAATCATTTCTATGACTAAGTATGGCTCTCTGTTTTCATTTTGTTTTGTCTTGTGGAAAGGTTCTCATGTAGCCCAGAGTAGCCTTGAACTCACTATGCAGCCAAAGTTGACCTTCAACTTTTGATCCCCTGGACTTTATTTCTTCCGGGCTAAGATCACAGGCACGACCCACCATACCTGACATATTTGCTGCTGAGGATAGACCCCAGGGCTTCTTGTATGCTAGGCAGGCACTCTATTAACTGTGTGACTCCCACAGCCCAAGCACACCTGTCTCTTGAGAAGGTCACACTGCACTTAACTTGGTTGTATACTATCTTTCCCCTGAGCACTTTCCTATTAACACTTGCAGGAAATTTATGTTAAAGCTCTGTTCTTACTCTCCTGCTCTATCGCCAAGCTCATCCACTTACTCTCTTAACTATGCAGCTCTGGCTGCTATGGAACTCTCTGTCAATCAGGCATCCCTTGAATTCATGGAGCCCAGTCTGACTCTGCCACCAAGCTCTGGGGTCAAAGGCATGAGTATTACATCTGGCCTTAAAAACTGCTTCTTAATAAATCCCAACATCACTTCATACTGACTCATTCAGAAACTCTTTCTTTTGTGGGGATGCCAGGAATTCTGGCTTTCCCTGAGTAGGGATCTCCGAAGAAGGGAACTCCTCAGTCAGCAGGTGAAGCTGTGTCTCTTGGCTCCCCATCAGGTTCTCAGAGGGTGAACATTCATAGAGACGGGGAGAGGATTAAGAACAGAACTCCTCAATACTCTAACAACACAGAGAGCGGGAAGCCACTGGTGCAAAGCCTGTGGCTTCTCTAAAAATTAGTATATTATCAAGTAGTGATTTTTTTTGTTTATGTTGTTTTTTTTTTTTTTGACAATGAAATGCTTTCTAGTCCACTGAGAATGTACATACCAGAAAGTCACATAAGGTTCATGCCTTTACTGGCAGTACAGCTCCTGGTGGAGGAGGCCTCCTGGGTGGAAACCTTGAGATCCAGGCCCTGAAATTTCCACTGGGCATCGAGGACCTGGGTTGTTAACTTCAGAGTTTGGCAAAGGGAAGACAAACATTCTGTCATTTCCTAGTCTATAGTATAACCTACATTACAAAGAATGCTTGAATTACACATAAGTAACATTTGTTTTGTCCCTTTCATTATTTTTTGGCAGTCAATGATGTGATGGAGTCTCTCAGTTCATCTGAGACTCATCTGTGTCTTAGTCAGGGCAAATAAAAAAAAACTAATCCTCATAAGTTGTTGGGAAAATTATTGGTTTAATTCATGTATCTCTACTGCCTGAAATAGATTGGGCATGTAATAAATGATACATAGGAACTATTAGCTTTAATAATTCATAAAAACAATGACTATAAAACTTGGGAAAAATGGCATTATTACCATCCTATCCCCTGATGATTTAAATTTAAATATCTGAATTCTTTGAATTTGAAAATTAATTTAATATGCTTATGCTAATGACAATCATAGATTAATTTTGAACTAATCTATAATGAATAATGCTAGCTATTGTCTTGCAGAGCTGGCTGATATAGCAAGGATATACATACCTGTCCTCCTATCTCCAAGGTGAGTGGAGCTGTAACAATAGCTAGGTGTTCAGTGCATAGTAGGCATAATGTTTAAATATTAGACTTCTTCTCACATTCAATAAAAAATAGTAACTATGTAACAGGCATTTTAAAAAGTCTAGTTTATAAAAAGGAACAAATATAAGATAGTTTAAGGAACTTGTTCAAGGTTAGCCAGATAATAAGTGATCAGCTTAGAAAGTGAGCTGGGACAGTGATTCCAGAGGTAGTAACTCCTACGTCACATTGCCACTAGAGCTTTGGAAAACATTCACTAGCCACTGGTGTTTATTGGGCACCTGTAAGTCAGTAAAGATGCACAAGAAAATAAATCAACCTGGTTTCTATACTCTAGACCTTGTACCATAGTAGGGAAGATTGAAATACAATGTGATAATTGATTTAGAGAAAAATACTTATTCATTCAACAAACTAGCTATGCTAATAATATGCCTCATACCACATCACTGGAGGAGCAAAACATATGAGAAATGATATTTGTTTTAAAAACAACAAGCATTAAGAAATGAGTATAGTTGTTTGGAAATGGATATTTAAAAGTTCTGCAAATAGAAGGACAATAGAAAATCTGAACCAGCCATGTATAGAAGAGAGTGGAGGGTGGTGGGAAGAGTTGAGGCTGGAGATCTAAGTTGTAGTCAAACCGTTAAAGGTAATACAGACTAATGATTATCTGGACCGCAGAATGTTTTGTAGTAATTACTTCATCCATGAGGTGAAGGAAAGAGTAGGGTGATATTGGTGCATTTCCTGGGTGGAATTACTCTAAACACTAATTTCAGTTAAAAAAAAAAAGCTATATCACCAGAAATTACATACTTACTTCATCTTCTAAACCTGATACCCACTAAATACAAATGTTTCTTACTAATGACAGGGCCATTTGTTGGTTGCCTCTGTAATCCTCACATCCCTTCTTGTGTCTCAATGCCCCAAATTTGGACCTGCATGGAGTTCCCAAGGATGACTACTCCTGTGGCTGTAGAGGTGAATCAAGTAACCTATATTTCTAGTTTGGTTTCTGTTTTTGTCATAAATACCACATCCAAAAGCAACTTGGGGAAGAAAGGGCTTATTTGGCTTAAATGTCCTGATCATAGTCCATCACTGACAGAGCAAGGGCAGCAACTTAAGTAGGAGGTGAGGTAGAAGTCACGAGGAAAGCTGCTTACTGACTGCTTTTTTATGGTTCGCTCAGCCTGCTGAGTTATACAACCCATAGTCATCTGCCCAGAAGTGGCAACACCCACAGTGGGCTGGCCTCTCCCACATCAACCATAATCAATAAAATGCTTCACAGATATGCCTAGAGGCCAAGCTGATGGAAACAATTCTCAACTGAGGCACTTTCTTCTCAGCCAACTCTTGTTTGTGTCAAGGTGACAGAGTAACCAGCAGCAAAGTGCACACTGTCTACTGTCCATAGCACCTGCTCACATACATTTAGGGTAAAGCAGGGATTTCTCTGTTCAAGTTATCATGACGGTACTGGGTGCATGAATGAGTGGAGGCAGTGGCTGCCTTGTTCTGTCATAATTCTTCAAGGATGTCTATACAACAATCAGCTGAGGAAGAAAAGATAATCTTTTTTCCAGTTTTACCTTATTTTAAAAATTTTTTATTATTCATTTTTTTCATACAATGCATTTTGAGCATATTCTTTCCATTTTCTCATCTTCTTCAGGATTTTCCCCACCTCTCAACCCATCCAACTTCATACACTACCACATCCAGTTTTAGGCAGTGCTGAGAATCAAACTCAGGGCTTTGTGGACGCTAGGTAAACACTCTAAGAAATAAGCTACAAATTCAGGCCCAAACTATAGAATTTTAATATGAACCAGAAAAATTTAAAGTTTTTTTCTTGAGTATAAATCTCAAGATGAGAATCAAATAAAATTGTATTTATGAAAAATTTTATAAAAGTAAAGATTAAAATACAATGTGTTATCAAAATTCCAAATCAATTTTTCATAGAGACAGAAAGATCAATTTGCAAATTCATTTGGAATAACAAAAAACCCAGGATATCGGGAACTATTCTCAACAACAAAAGAACTTCTGGAGGAATCACCATCCCAGTCCTCAAGCTGTACTACAGACCAATAGTGATAAAAACTGCATGGTATTGGTACAGAGAGAGGCAGGAAGATCAATGGAATAGAATTGAAGTCCCAGAAATGAACCCACACACCTATGGTCACTTGATCTTTGACAAAGGAGCTAAAACCATCCAGTGAAAAAAGAACAGCATTTTCAACAAATGGTGGTGGTTCAACTGGAGGTCAGCATATAGAAGAATGCAAATTGATCTGTTATCTCCTTGTACAAAACTCAAGTCCAAGTGGATAAAAGACCTTCTCATAAAACCAGATACACTGAAACTAATAGAAGAGAAGGTGGGCAAGACCCTCAAATACCTGGGCACCAGGAAAAGTTTCTTAACAGAACACCAATGGCTTATGCTCTAAGATCAAGAATTGACAAATGGGACCTCATAAAATTGCAAAGCTTCTGTAAGGCAAAGGACACTGTCAATAGGACAAAATGACAACCAAAGATTGGGAAAAAATCTTTACCAATCCTACATCTAATAGAGGGCTAATATCCAATATATACAAAGAACTCAAGAAATTAGACTCCAGACAACCAAATATCCCTATTAAAAACGGGGTAAACAAAGCTAAAGCTAAACAGAGAATTCTCAACTGAGGAAACTCAAATGGCCGAGAAGCACCTAAAGAAATGTTCAACATCCTTAGTCATCAGGGAAATGCAAAGCAAAACAACCCTGAGATTCTACCTCACACTAGTTAGAATGGCTAAGATCAAAAAGTCAGGTGATAGTAGATGCTGGCAAGGATGTGGAGAAAGAGGAACACTCCTCCATTGTTGGTGGGTTTGCAAGCTGGTACAACCACTCTGGAAATCAGTCTGGCAGTTCCTTAGAAAATTGGACATAGCATTACCTGAGGACCCAGCTATACTACTCCTGGGCATATACCCAGATGATGCTCTAACATATAACAAGGACATATGCTCCACTATGTTCTTAGCAGCCTTATTTATAATAGCCAGAAGCTGGAAAGAACCCAGATGTCTTTCAACAGAGGAATGGATACAAAAAATGTGGTACATTTACACAATGGAGTATTACTCAGCTATTAAAAGAATTCAAGAAATTTTTAGGTAAATGGATGGAACTAGAAACTATCATCCTGAGTGAGGTAATGCAATCACAAAAGAATGCACATGGTATTCACTCACTGATAAGTGGATATTAGCCCAAAAGCTTGAAATAGGCAAGATTCAACTCACAGACCACATGAAGCTCATGAAGAAGGAAGACCAAGTGTGGGTGCTTTGGTCCTTCTTAGAAGGAGTAACAAAATACTCAAGGAAGCAAATATGGAGACAAAGTGTGGGACAGAAACTGAAGGAGGGGCCATCTGATCATTCCACCTGGGTATCTATCCCATGTGCAGTCATCAATGGCAGATGCTGATGTGGATGTCAGGAAGCTCATGCTGACAAGAGCCTGAAATAACTGTCTCTGTAGAGGTCTGCCAGAGTCTGACATATTCAGAGGCAGATGCTCACAGCTAACCATTGAACTGATTAAGGGGTTCCCGATGAAGGAGTTAGAAGACTGAAGGAGCTGAAAGGGTTTGTGGCCCCATGAGGAGAGCAACAATACCAACCAACCAGAGCTCCCAGAGTCTAAACCACCAGCCTGGAGGCACATAGGGAGAGACCCATGGCTCCAGGTATATATGTAGGGGAGGATGGCATGTCAGGCATAGGTGGGAGAGGAGATTCTTGGTCCCATGAAGGCTGGACACCGAGTGTGGGGGAATTTGAGGGTGGGGAAGTGTGAGTTGGGGGTAGGTGAGGGCACATCCTCATAGAAGTAGCAGGAGGGGGATGGGATGAGAGGTTCCTGGGTGGGGTGGGGAATGGGGCAAGGGGATAACATCTGAAATGTAAATAAAATATCCAATAAAAAGGTAAAAAATACAATGTGATAATGAATTTAGAGAAAAATTATTCATTCATTCAACAACTAGCTAAGATAATAATATGCCAGACTCTAGGTTAGAAGGATCAGTAACTCACAGCACAGCCTGGTCTGATTTAGAAACACATTAAGGAAATATATATTGAACTTCTACCAGCATACACTTCACACACAAGTCTCCCAAAGCCTTCTTTGAAGTCTCCTGGCATGGACAGGAAACCATCACTTTTATTGTGTGCATGTCAGTTTAATATTCCTTTCTTTATTCCTTTTTCTACCTTTCGGTTGGGATTAAACAATCAGGAGAAAAGACTTTTGTACCTAATAGCCCTCAAGACAAAAATAGCTTCTTTCTCAGGAGTGATGGTCAGTCCATGCTCAACACAAGTTATGAAAGACTGAGGTTCACCAGGTGGGAGTTTTGCCTCCAGTAACACACTTGTCCCAGCTGGAGTTACCCAGCCTCCTCCAAAGGGCTACTGGGTATAAGGACACATCACATAAAGTGCCAGCCTTTGCTGTTGCTGTGACCAGTGAACTGTTCAAATCTGACCCAGCAGTCTTACGCCTTGAGCCAACACCCCTGAACACAGGCAAGTTAATCAGTCAGCTATCAGTAAGAAGTAAGATTCCAGAGTCTTCAGTGCTCAATTACTGGTAAATTGCCGTGAAAGCCCATGGCAGCCACCTGGGATTAGAAGACAAGTTGTCCAAACATAAAGTCAATACAGAATCAAAGAAAAATGTGGAGAAGTTCATGGTATTTCCAGAATTTCAGACATATGCACCAGTACATCTCCTTTGCTGATTAAGTAGTTTAGAATACTGCAATCAAAGGTATTCTTGATAGTTCCATGTGGAATTATATTCTTTAGATAAAAATATATCTGACTTAAATACAGGTCAAACTAACTTTGGACTAATCACATGTTCCCCTGGCTGAGTATCAATGTAACAGGACAGTGGATTTAAAGGTCATTGGCTAAGCTGAGTGTTTGGCAGAAGGAATGTGTAAACAAGGTCACGTTTTGTAGCAGCATTTACAAAAGGAAATTAATAGAAGCTTCTGGGTTTCTAGGGTGTGGATAGACAGCTGTTGACATTTCTGGAGAATGAGCTTTACTATCTGGTTTTCAGTTGTCTGTCAGGCCCGAGGGAAGGATAATAATAATAATAATAATAATAATAATAATAATAATAGCAACAACAACAACAACAACAACAACGAAATCCTTTTTACGGATCCAAGAATTCCTAGGCTAACCATAAGAACTGTGTGGTGATCTGAAGGAAGAGGACTTTAAACTCTAGAAAGGGGAGAACAGTCTGGAGATTGTGTTTAACCACAATGGTTGAGTGAATCACTATTATTTAGTAAGACCTCAGTAAAAAGGGAGACAGTACAGTTCCAAAAGTTTCTGATTTGCAAATCCAAAGAAGCAATGTGGCCAGTGGCACACTGAGAGGCTATGGAAACCCTGCAGCCTTCTCAGCATCTTGGCTTTTGCATTTCTCCCATCCAGCTGCTGCAGAGTGGCTTCCTTTGTACTGAACTGGAGAAAGAAAGTGAAGTATGTGGAGAGTTCTGAGCCACAGAGTATTGTTGGGGTGAGAGGACAAGTGTGTGGAAATCCTGCTTGTAAGCCAGCTGGCTGTGCATGTGAGTTACAACCTGGAATTGTGATTGGTGTCTGAAGTCTTATGGGACTTTAATCCTTAGGTTTATAGTAACTGTAGGCTGTAATCTTTTTGAACTGAGCTCAATTCAGGACACCTAGTTGTTATATCTAGCAAGGCTTACTCAGTGCACCAGCTGTTAGGTACACACACATATCCCGGGCTCTGAAGTGAGTGCTCCTTTGAAGGATCATTTGCTAGGTATTGCAATTCACCATTGAACTCCTCCCCCTTTATTTTCTCAAAATGCTGCACACTCCATATGCCTCCAAAGTAAGTGTGTCCTGTCCCTAGCTTTCCCAGTAGATTCCCTTTCTTTTAGTTCTTGCTGTAGGAAGCAGGTCCAACCTTCTCAGGTATAGAGGTTCACCTCTTCAAGCTTCCTTACCATTAACCAAGTTGTGTACTTTTGTCTATTCCCCCCCCCTTTTATCACTTTAGACTTCCCCTTTTAAATCTTGTTTTCTGTTGCTAAAGGTTGTCTGATCTCATTCCCTGGTTAAAATTATTCACTAGTTTTTCATTTCCTATACCCTATAACTTAGAGTCTATAACTGAATAAAGAATCGGACAATTTCTACAGGTTCTCTTCTTGTCATTTTCCCCAGACTCATGATGTCACACTATAATATAAATAACTAAAATGATATTCTTTGTACAATTTGGACTTCTACAGCATATAAAAAATTGGCCACCTTGGGTATGTAATATATATGCAATTCCTTTATGGTTTAACATAGGCTGAACAGTAATTTTTATACTAAATAAATCAAACCTAAAGAAAACATGGCAAGTAATATTTTTGGCTGAGGAGAGTAATGAGCATAGACAAGACTGTGGAAAGAACTATAAGCTAACTTTAACACCAGGCAAGAGAAGCTCTCCTTTAAATTCTTGGTCAGAGTTGTCCAGGAGACTCAAAAAATGTTAAAGGCTATTGCTATTGTCCTTGGTTGTCCTTGAGAGATGACAATTCTCTGCTGCTGAAGATATCATGCACTTTAGTCGTAGGCCCCTGAACTAGAGTTGATCTGTATTCTTCCTGTAAGAGGACTCGATTTTTTGTGGTACCAGAAGTGTCATGCAAGTCTTTAAAGGAGGAAAGCAACAGTGAGACAGAGCCACAATACCTATGAACCACAATGACGACTTATATACCGCAACAATGACCAACATGGCAAAAAAACCCTAAAGGTGTAGTAGTGGCATATGATCCCTTGACAGTCACCAACAGCTTTCTCTTTGGACATAATAATAACCACTAAACAAGAGTAGAAACCTAGCCAGCTATCCAGGGCTAGTGAAATCATATATTTCAGAGGAGAACCTAAACTTGCACTTTACTAAACCAGCCCAATGTCTAACTACATTCTAAATATTTGTCATTATACTCACAGATAAGTGTATTCTAATACCACATCAAAAAGCATCTCTTTCCGACAGATGGAGACCATTACAGAAAACCACAACCAGTCAAAATTCAGAATTATGCAGCCCAGTCCTAACTGATATATCTACAATATATCTTTTGCCAATGAGACTCAATCACTGAGGAAGTGGTGTCAGAAAGATTGCAAAAGCCAGAGGAATAGGGAGTTTGCTGTGAGACTTAGAAATCCTTATGGTTATTTAACCCTCCTAAAGGAGACCCTTTAATGTCAGAAGCTATAACCCTTAAAGTCTCACCAACATGACAAACAAAACAGGGACTGAACAGGGACAGCAAAAGACTTGTTAAAGTGGATGAGTAGAGACCTCAACACTACACAAAAACTTCAGGCAACTAGAGCAGGAGTCATAGTCTTCCCAAGGGAGGAGCTTACCGATTAGTTATCCAATAACAAATGTCAGCCCTGAAAACATACATACAAATAACACTATACAGACAGAGATATTTAGGAATATACATACACATATACATACATATATATGTACTCACATACATACACATGTATATATGTATATGTACATACATAATACATACATACATATACACTTACACATATACATACATACATACATGTAACAACAATTTAAAGAGGAACCATGAATTTGTATTAGAGCAAGAAGAGATATATGTGAAAGTTTGAAGGAAAAAAAAGGAAGGGGGAAATGATGTTATTATTATTATTATCTCAAAAGCAGGAGGAATTCATACAAAAAGTTCAAGCTCAATCCCATCTCCACAAAGGCAGCTCTAATCAGTTTAACAGCTAGCATGTCCTACTTAGTTGAAACACTTCATTTCATTGTATGATATCTTGTACTGATAAGACACAAAGCCTGGAAACTTCATTTCTCTGAATTTCCTATAGTGAGAATCTGGGTAATTAATTATGGTGAAAAAATTTTCAAGAGATTTGGAAGGTGGGTAAAAGTGAAGAGTTCTTTGGGATTTCTAACAGGCCCTGGGGCTGACTGAAGGAAGGTTAGATTACATTCTTACGTCTTTGAGGGGATTTATCACCACCCTCCCTGAAACCACAGCCACCATCACAACCACACAAAAACACCAGCCAGACTAAACATGCCTTTGCTATTCAAGACTGAAGAACCCCTGAGTCACTCAGCTTTCAGAAATGGGAGGCAGGTTGGAGAGCGTAGGCAAGACATACCTCTCTACACACTTTCAGGGAATAACAAGGAGAGTCTCAGAGGGTGAGGACCATGGCCAGAGAAAATAGAGAACGGGTTTCTTTCATATAACGTGATCTAGGGCTAACTCAAGGCTCTGCATTCATTTGTGCTGTGCATATGTATGGACTAGAATGTGAGCAGAAATCACTGTGCTTGCCTCACTGCCCCTCTGATTATGGCTGTATGTACAGAAGGAGGGGAAGGAAATTTAATTTCACATTCTTAGATTGAAGAAACAGCCATGTCTAGGCCAAGAAGAAATATTTGTGCATACCCAGGGATGCTAGAGTCTGAGCTACTTGTAATGACTGATTCATTCTTTCTAAATTAACTGTTGTGTGTGCAGAGGAGGGCTGAATGTGGGTTTTCCTGAAATAAGGAATGGGAAAAAAAAAACTGTATTTGGTGAACATAAAGGTAAGCATTGTCAATAACAGTGTTCTTTATCATGCAACTCTTCTTTCATTTCATTGGCATAGAGAAGAGTGACAACTCCCAGTCTCACATGGATGCTACTGACTTCTAGAACATTAATTACTAAAGGGACAAATGTTACTTTTGTGCTGAGACAGGAAAGTGCTTGTGAACTCTGCAGAGATTTTCTCTCTTCTACACCTTGATGGCACAGTTGAAAGAAGGCAACAGTTTGTGAAGTGAATCATGCTCAAAGGCTTGTTGTCTAGGACTTAAAATCCACCTGTGGATCAGGCTGTGGAAAGACCAATATATAAACTTTAAAAAATGTCCTGTGATATTATGAGGTTGTTTGTTAGACATTGTTTAGGCCCTGGCTTGTTAGTCCTTGGTCCTAGCTGGAAAGAGTGTAAGGGAAAACTGGACCAAGGAAGGTTATGAGACATATAACATTAGGAAAGAATCAAAGCACCCAGCTGAGTTGTTTACACATACCAACAGGAAGTTGTGCCCAAAGGTAACACAGAGAAGAGAAAATCCAGTCAAATCAATTGAGTGATGCTTGCTCAGTTGCAACTGGCTTGCTCTTTCTGGCTTATCCAATTTGCTTTCTTATATATTTTATGACTGCCTTCCCAGGAACAGCACCATCCACAGTGGGCTGAGATCTTCCATAGCAACAATGAATCAAGGAAATAACCCAGAGACTTGTCTATAGGCCAACCTGATGGAGGTATTTTCTCAACTGAGAAACTTCATCTCAAATGACTCTAGTTTATGTTAACTAGCCAAAATAAATAAATAAATAAATAAATAAATAAATAACCAACACACTGAGAAAGTGTGAAGATAGGAGTTTGGAATCCCCCTATTTTGTACATATGCCAAATGGGCGTGGTGGCCTACTTGTAGTCCCAACAGGTGGGAGGTGGAGACAAGATAACTGAAACATGATGCCTACCAAGTATAGCTAAATTGCCAAGCTCTGTTTCAAGGGAGAGACATTCCATTAATATGTAAGTTGGGAAACAACCAAGACACTTGACATCTATCTCTGGGTTGTTACATGCATGTTGACCCTTGTGTATATACATATACACCTGCAAGCATGTGTATACATGATTACCCACCCCCACATGAACATAACACACACCATAAACATAGACATGTGAAAAAAGAGGAGAGAAATAGGTGATTCTCATGACTTTAATCAAGACCAGAAAAGAAAAAAAGACAAAAAGAAAAGGAGTAGAAGAAAGAAAAGAAAAAAGTTTGTAAGATAGTAGCCTACCACCTTAATCACTTAGCTGACTCAGTATAATATTATAAACATGAAATTTTATAACTTAGGTAAGATGTAGCTTTTAAAAATTAGAACACAGACAGGCAAGATGGCTTAATGGGGAAATCTGCTTGCCACTGTAAGACCCCCATGAAGGGAGGACCTCACCCAAGCCTTGTAGGTAATAAAGGCTGGAGAATTCAGGGTTCCTCATGCCAGGCTGTGGGTAGTTGGCTGGGAACACTCTGGGTTCTTCCAGCTGGAAGTTATGCCCAGCTGCTGTGGCTCCACAGTTCCTCATGGCACAGTCCCAAACACGAGAAAGTCTTTGGGTTTCCAAAATGGGTTTATTGGCATGACCAATGGTGGATGGATCTGGATGCACCACCCCCAAAAACCCAGGGTGGACCTGAGTTAAATAGGGAGGGAAAGAGGGGGGAAGAGCTGGGGAGGAATGCTTAATTGGCTCCACCCTCTGGCCTTCAGGTACCTCATTAGTATGTAAATCTCTCTAGGGCCTGAGGCTTGTTTATCATGCCCTCCACCAGTGTCCTAAGTGACTGAAGGGTGTAGGTTGAATGGAGATTAGACCTCCTGTCAGGAGCTTGGGTTCTGGGGGCGTGGCCGAACCCACAACCCAAGAACCAGGATACCCTTCTACAGCCAGACAAAGACTCATGGCCATCCAATGACTCACAAGACACCCATCTTGATGCAATTAGCAAGAGGTATATTTTGAGATCATCGCTGAGGTCAAGACATATAACCCACGCAGGGGCAGTGGCGTCTGACCCAGAGCTTTGGAGGTAGAGGGTATTTAAAGGAAAAAAAAAACCACAACCCAGGGGGAGTGAAGGCAGGTTATTGGAGAGTACCTGTGGAAAGTCCTAGCCCATTATTCAGTTTGTGACAGGGTTCAAGGGGGACATTCTGTATAGGCTATTCTCAAGAGCCTATTCGTACTCAACCATCTATCTTGTGGTTAGCCAAGTCCCTGAAACACAGAGCTCACAAACAAGCTGACCTGCACTCTTGGTTCCGCTCAGCCTGCTAGGAGTTTTTGAAAAATTTTAATCCTTTCACCACTAAGTCTGATTCTCTGGGTCCACATGAAAAAAAGAAAAAAAAAAAAAAAGAAAAAAAAAAAAAGGGGGGGGTGATTTAATTCCCAAAAGTTGTCCACTGACCTTCATAAGCTCACTATGACAAAATCTCCTACCCAACAAAATAAATACATAAATACAGTAAAAATTTTCCTTAAAAGTTTTACATTAAATTTACTGTGTATCCTGGTATGTATGTGGAGGAGAGAGGACAACTTGCAAGAATACATTCTCTGCTACCACTGGGTGAGTTCCAGAGATTGAATTTAGATAACAGTCCTAGGGATAGGTAACTTTCCCCACTGAGCCATCTTGCTGGTGCTCCCCCATTCAAGTTTTCTTTACAAGGGTTGAATTGTGGCTTTATAAAACAATTAGAGAAATACCTACCCTGGCCAAGATGGCCCTTTGTTAGCCAGAAGAAAGACACCCAAGAAACTGGTGCAGACACCACAAAAATGGATGAATGTGTGATGGAGAGATGGAAAAGTTAGAGTATAAAGTGTATAGATAGAAGAAAAGGCGAAGCCAAGGGGAGAAAGATGAGACTGGAGACTGGATGGCAGATATAAGGAGACAATGGTGACGTCCTGTCCCTGGCTGCTGCCACGGACAATGTCTGGGTCCGTGGTCCTGTTGTACCTGGAGTGTGTCAGTATCTGTGGTCCGAATAATCACCTAAGGTCAATAGAATATGCGTGGTCTGAGCTGCCATTGGCAATCTTGTGGATCCTGAGGGTTATGCTGCGATTGTGGGACATGATGATCTGAGTGGTCTGTGTTGCCACCTGAGGTCATGGGAACATCTGGGCCTGTGCTACGGGGGTTGGAGGTGTGTGTAAATGTCTGGGTCTGTAGTCCTATGACAGCAGGGGCTTCTATAGATATCTCAGGCCCCTGTTACCACCAAAGTTCATGCAAATGTCCCTGGTCTGGACTGCCTCCTGAGGCCCTGTGCTGTGATGGCCCTGCCCCTCCCTGGACAGCACAGTAGAACAGGTCTTGGTGGAGAAGGCTTGGGTGAGTTGGCCCCCAAGACTTGACAGCAGGAGAGGTGACCTTGCCCCCCTCAGCAGCTACAGAAGTGAGTGAGCTAGCTGGGGCAGTGCTGGAAAGCCCTCCCTAGTGGTGCAGGTGTAGGAGAGCTGACCAACTCTGCTATCTCCCCGGCCCAGATGAAGGGTTTTGAGTTGGCCCACCCTAACATCTATCCTGTCTATAATCTTCTGGAGCATGCACAAGGGCTGGTCATGTAGATCTCTGACACAGAGCAACAGCAGGATTTCTGAGAGGAGTCCCAGTGAGTTTCCGGTATAGATAGTGAAACAGATGCCAGAGGTCTCAAAACAGACGAATGACTCATTGCAATGAACATTTGCAAGTAAAAATGTATGAACCAAGGACATGCTGTGTGACACCCTGTGACACACTACAACTTCTAGGACAAAGTTTTTTTTATCCTATCGTATTTTATTTAATTTTGGGAGGGGAGGTTGCAGGGGTGTTGAGTGGATGTGAACAGACAGGAAGATGAGTGGGATTGGGGTGCATAATGTGAAATTCACAAGGAATCTATACAAAGTTTAAAAAACACAACTGGCTGACATGTTTTATACTGTTTTAATTAATTAAAATAGATAAATTTTCCATAAATTATAATTCACCAAAGTAAATTCAGAATAGGAAACATGGATATACTTACAACTACTAAATAAATTCAATCACTAGTTAAAAGACAACATGCTAACCAAATGGAGAATTAATATATAGGCAAAGGAAGCCCTAAGTCTCACTATAGACAGTGTTATGAGCACACTTTGACAAATCTTAATAGGTTTTGGGGACAGAAATGAAGGATAATTATGCAAAGCATTCAAGTTTTATAAGAATAACACACCAAGCTCAGAACTGTTTTATTTCCAAGATGCAGACTTGATTCAATGTTAAAGAATCATTAAGAAAATTTTTGTAACAAAAAACCAGAATTGTCTAACTATCTTTACTGATGTAAAAGATGACATTTAGACAAACACGAAATATCTATAGCAAATGCCATTAACCTAACAATAAGTAGATGTGAAGACATGTATCAACACTATACAATTTCATATTAAATACAGAACACAATTAAATCATTTGTTTGTTTAGTTCTCTATTAGGGTCTACAGAGGGAGGAAGAATGTCTGCAAGGTAACCATAATCTCACTTAAAATTCCAGTGTAGAAACTAATGAAATTTTCAGTACAAGGCATGAGTTACTTCCCTGGGAATTATTGGTCAGGGAGGCACCAGACTGTTTCAAAATAGCACAGGCTATTTCCACTTATTTTATTTTAAATAAAATGGCTTTTGTTAGGTATGAAGCCCTGGTTAGTAAGTACAAGACCCTGGATTTGATAACCAGCATCACATAAACCAGGCACTGTGATACACACTTGTCCTCTCAGGACCTGAGAGGTACAGGCAGGGGTGGGTGTGGGGGGCCAGAAGTTTAAGTTATTTTCAGATACAAAGCAAGTTTGAGAGCAGTGTGGGCTACAGATGACCCTGTCTAAAAATATTCTTTTAAAAACTTGACAACGTTTAGCTGTGAAAGCCAAAGATGATATTCAGTAATGAAGAACAGTCAAGATCTGTCCTGTTAGCACAAAACATGAAGCCACCAAGTAAGACATCTTAGAATGGATTTAGAAAAATCTGATGATACATAACAAATGACATTTCAAATTGTGGGGAGAAGGAGTACTAAGCATGTGAGGACTAATTTCCATGTTCAAAATTAAATTGCTACTTTATACTTTACAAGTAGATTAAGACAAAACCTAAAAGACTTCTAAAAACAAATGAAAGAAGATTATTTTTTTTTTTTAGCTTCAGGTAGATGAAGATTTCTTAGACAAAATGTTGGGACACACAAAAACAAAGGACTAGTATATTTGCAATAGTACAATAAAAATTTTTAATAAATGAAAAACCACTCGATTCTATATAAAAATGGAGGTTATTTGGAATACCTTCAATATATAACAGTTGAAAACACTACAAATTAATAAAGATAAAACAACCTAACCATAAAATTGCCAGCAGAAAGAGAAAGCAGTGCACAAATTAATAATCACAAATGTGATCAAAAGTTAATAAATGTATTAAAAAACCACAGACTCTTGGAAAGCTGTCCACACACATTAATCATGGTAGACTACATTGTAATGAAGTTACAAATTAACTCTGAAATCCCAGTGGTGTAACACAATAGATACTTATTTCTTGTTTTACCTCAGCCTCACTAGCATTGACAGGAGTGTGTGTTCCACAGAGTCTTTGTGGGATCTGTGCCCCTTTGTCTGGTTGGTGAGCACAAGGCTAGAGTACATGTGTATAATGTCAGTTGGAAGAAACTGTTGATGGAAATGCCCTACGTACTATTTTTTTGACACAAAGCTTCAACTTGAAGAACTTTAATGTATATCATATATAACTAATATAAATAGCGGGTAGCTGTAAGATGAATAAACAATAAATTTTACTTCAAATTCATTATTTGAGGGAGTAGAGGTGGAACTTTATTGAACATTAGTCAGAAAACTATCCACATTCCTTTGCTATGTAGTACATAATGGTATCTTGAAATTATCTTTCAAATTTAAAAATTATTAACACATATGGTATAGTGGCTCTTTGTATCAAATTATAATTTGTCACAATGATAACATGGCCAATTATGACAAAACATCTGAGATACAATTTTTTATATGAAACAGTACACAAGATGGAGTGACAAGTACCTGAACTCCATCAGTGTTAGCTGTCGTACCTACTACTTCTGTTACTACTACTTTTAGTTATGCAAAAGACTAGGTGTATAAATAAGGTTGATACATGAGACACCAAAAAGTAATATCATTAAATAGAAAAGGCAAACTAATTAGAATGTATATGTTGATAGAAGCAACACAAAATGCGTGCATATGTACTAATAATTATTTTAAAATAATCTGGAAGTAATTCTCACTGTGACTCAACTAATCATCTGAACATTGAAAATATTGCCACTAGATGTTCACATAATCTTAGGTTAGTTTTAATTTTTTGTTTTTGTTAGTAGTAAGTAAGATAATTTTTTTAAAATTTGAGATAATACACTTGAGAGAGGTGATTTTAATCATCGAAGAGAATCTTCTAAAATGGTTCACAGTCCCTGAAGCACGTGATCTGCAAGAACAAATCTACCTTAGTAGTAGTCCGTCCACTCAGTTGTCTAGTTGACAACGACATCATCTTCAGTACACACTTGAGGTGGTCTAGCTCTCCAGCTCTGCTTCCCAAAGGACACATGTAGGAAACCATGGGTGGAATCCTCAACTATTATGTGCTTGCAATTTTAATTCTTATTCTTTTTTAAACTCACTGATCAAAGTCAGGAAGGAAATGGGTCATCTTTATTATCTCCCTTCATCTTTCGACTGAGTGAGTCAGATAAATACCCTTCTGAGATGACCCTACCATGAGCTTTTGCTAAAGCCAAGAATGCAGGACGACAGCTTAGGCAACAGCAGAACCATGGCAAGAAAGAGGGAAAGCAGCCTTTTTCTCTCAGTTTGCTTGTCTTCCCTCAGCTGTGAACAATGACTATAGGATACCAGGTGGTTCAGATAGAGAGTCTACTTTTTGACAGAGATAGATTTCATTTCCTCTAATAACGAGATCATGCCAAGTTACTAGGAGCTGGGCATTTGCCTTTACTGTTTACGTATCTTTAAACTTAAGAATCTATTTGATATTTTCTTTCATGTTATTTATTCCACTTGCTTGTCTGTGTCTGTAGTTAGTGCAGTGTTGGTCACAACAGTTGCATGAGTATGTCCTTGGTCCTGATGTCATGAGGGCATTACTCATTCAGTGAGTTATGACACAGTGTACTTTTTTTTTTTTTTTTTATCATCTTGGATTCAAACCAAAAAGTGGGTTTTTTTTTTTTTTTTTTTCTGGAAGGAAGTAAGAGAAATACAATCCTTCTCATTGCCCAAGAGCAAAGACAACTGGAGGCAGAACAAATGCACACAGGGACAGATAGCTCAGATTAGAGAGATGTCTCAGAGCCAGTGCACAGATGCCATTGCTTGGTTGTCATTTCATATCTCTGGCCCATGTAGGCATCAGAAATACTTATCTGGCCAAGGCAAATACAACTGTAACTAGAGATGTCTGAGAAAGACAGAGGTGGGAGCCAGATGGCTAACAGTAATACTGAGCGGACACATATCCTTCTCGTAACTCACATAGGCCCTCTGGAATGAATACATTATCCATATTTGGGAGATGTTTTCAGCTTCATCTGTCAAATACCACCTAAACAAATGCTTTGGTTACAGAGTTAGTTCTATAATAATTCTCTGTACTCACATGCTCTGGCTTATCATGGGGAGTTGAAATCACAGAGTGCGATCATTTCTAAACTGAGCATGTAAAGTGAGAATCATGTAAGCCTACAGAGATCTAAAGTTACAAACCTAGACTTAAATAATGAGTGAAGAATAATTTCCCTGGTGAATCGGTTGAGTCATAAACCAGGTAGAGTGATAGATGAAGGAGGATGAGGGCACATACATTAATTGATCCATTTTTTTAAACTTTAACAAATTAAATGAATCTAATGAGAGCAATAGAACTCTTTCATACAGTTTCTAAAATAACACTCACGGTGGAAGTGATTAACTTAGAGTCTTGACCCTTGATGTGACTATACAGAGTTCACAAGAAAATATTGTGTAAGAATGGTCACATCCTGCTTGTTAGGTTTTGAAGATCTGTATTTTGTGAATGTAACACCAATATCAACTTTTATATGCATCTGTGTGTGTGTGTGTGTGTGTGCGTGTTTATTCATTTATTTTGTGTGAGACGGTAGTGCCTGCCACTGTGCATTCGTAGAGGCCAGAGGACAATTTGCTGGAGAAGGTTCAGTTCTACCACCCGAGACTTGAGAACTGACCTGAGTTTACAAGGCTTGCCAACAAGCACCTCTACCTGCTGAACCAGCTTGCCTGCCTGACACCAAATTCTTGTTAACTGAATAATAGGCAGCATTGCTACTCTGTAATGTGGATTAGACATATGTAAGTCAACACACAAACATTTCCATGAAAAGTCAACAAAAGGTAGCTCGATTCCAGAAAGGAAAGCAAAACAGATATTTGAAGTAACTTTTCAGATAAAAATTGAAATGGATTGAATTTTATAAGGAATGTTATTATTTCTTTTGTTAAAAGCCATGTGCCATTGTTACAAATAAACTATTAAGAAATGACAGAATATTTCACTTGATTTTTCTATGAAAATAAAGCCATAATTATTTTTATAACAACTTGTGCTTAACATCAAGAGACAAAATTCCTTTAAGTGTTTCTGATAGTCAATTCAAGAAGATTTAGAAAACTGGAAAAAACAGCTGTAAAAATGTCACAGGGACTAGTCTACAATATTGCATATATCAAATAAAGTATTAAAATGGTTATTAAATTAATTTGATACCTTTTTCTGAGTAGACAAATGCTGAAGCCTTTATGACATGTTTTGGGATTAAAAGATTTTTTTTTTTTTCATTTTGCTGCAAGAACAATAATGTGTAGTTGGGATTTTGCCTAATTAATACAATTTTATACATTAGAGTCTTTATTATATCATAACTGTAATAGTCATTATTTTAAGATCCACTCAAATATTTTCTACTAATGTCCTCTTTTCTAATAATAATCTCTTGCTTTTATGAGTATGAAGAAACTCCATGAAATTATTTCTAATTTACATTTATTTATTTTCAGGGCATATATGTGTAGATGTTTACCCACTCTCGGCCCAGTTATTTCTATTTTGAAGAATAAAAATTAGAATTGGATAGTTCACTTTTCCTAGGAAGGAAAATGCATCTGGTGTACTTCTGGCATGCATGGTAGTAGTATAAAAACTCATTTATCTCAGGCAGTTTCCTCTGAGTAAAGGAATTGCACCAAAGCAGAAATGAACTAATTTTCTAAGAAGTGGAAATAACCTTTGTGTAGGTGTCCTGAAAGTTTTTTTGAGTAGAACGTTTTTAGTAGACTAAATTTTAAATTAAATTTTAAATTTAGTAGACTAAATTTTCTAAATAGAATGTGTTCTTCCCCTGTGTAACCACATTAAAATACAAACCCTCTGCTCCTAGAGGCCTTGCATCACCTGTGCATCAATAGATGGCAGAGAGGAGAGAGGCTATGTCTACACTTAGCGTTCTGACCTGTGAACAACTGAATAAAAAGTAGTCTAACATTTCCCGAAAAATGTGAGTCCAAGGCAACAACCAGACCTGTGCTATGGGTCCTAGACAGGGAGCTTGCCTGAGATGACCACCAGTCCAGGGCCATGCAGTCCTGGGGGAGAGAGTGGGCAGACTATGCCCAAGATGACCCCTGTCTAGTGCCATTATGCATGAGTGAGGCATAGCACTCCTGAGACCACTCCTGAGATGACTCTAGGCACTTAGAGGTCCTAGGCACCATTATGAGGAGCAAGCAAGTGGTGGGTAAATAGAAGAGAAAGAGAAACAGAAACAGAAAGATGTGGACACAATGAAGAAAGGTGGAACTGGACACTTGAGGATAGTGGGAATAGCTTGATATGAGTCGCTGGTAATGCCACCTGGAACTATCGTGGTGTCCTGGCCCGTGCTGACACTGGGGGCTATATCTGGGTCTGTGCCCTACAGCAACAGGGGTCTGTTGCAACCAAAGGCCAGGCAGATGTCTCTGGTCTGGGCTGATGCCCAGGGACAATGTCTGAAGGCTGTGTGGAACTGGCCCCACGCCTCACCTGGGCATCATGAAGAGCTGAAGAGCTCACCTCTGCTTGTAGCAGCCGTAGTACTTGAGAGAGTGGTTCTGTACTTTGCATGAGGTGTGGGTGAGCCAGCCTGAGGGTACAAGTGTGGGTGAGCTGGCCCTACCCCTCGTCTCTTGTGTGGTGGCATGGATGAGAGAGATACTCTCCACCCCATCCAGACCTGAGGCAGGCAGAATACCTGACTCTGGGATCATGAAAGCAAGAGGGAGATGGCTCTGTCCCTCACCTGCTGCTGCACAGTAGAACTGACCCTGAGGGCCAGAGTGTGGATAAGCTGGCCCCAACGGTGTGAGCATGGGAAAGCTGGCCCTGCAACTTGTCTGTAGTGTCACAGTGTGAGTAAGGGAGAGATGCCCTCCCTCACACTCACCCCTTGCCACCTATGGTAGGTGGAAAAGCTTACCCAAGGATTATGAGAGCAGAAGAGCCAGTCTTACTTCTTGTCCACTGGTCAGTGGTGAGAATGAGGGAGAGAGGCCCTCCTTCCATCTCTCATCCCTCACCATCTATGGCAGGTGGGAGATCTGATGTGTGGTCATGAGAGTGGGAGGACTGGTCATGTGTCTCTCTGCCTGAAGCATTCAGAAGAGCAGGCCCTGCACCTTGTCTAGGCAGCAGGGTTGAGATGGCTCATGTTTCAAGGGTTGCTGTTGAGGCATCACCTAGGACATGAGAGCTAGAAAACCAATAGGCTTACTAACTCACACACCTCTCAGGCCCAGAACCACAGCTATGAATTGGCCTATCTACCCCATCAATGAACTACTAGAGTACATGAAGGAGCTAATCTTACAGATCCCAAACTACAGGATCTCCATGACACAGGGCAGCTGCAGGATATCCAAGAGAATTCCCAGTGAGGTTCCTGTATTGAGAGTATAGCAGTAGCTAAAGGATGGTACCAGATCAATGAGTCACTGAAATGAACATAAGTAAGCAAAGATATGTAGACAAAAGGGTATACTGTGTGACACACTGGCACACTACAGCTTCCACAGTGAGATTTTTCTTTTCTTTCTGGGGAAAGGTTACAAGGGTGTGCCCATTGGACTGGGATCAGAAGACCTGGAAGAGAGAACTGGAGGACAGAGGACACAAAGAACGAGCAGCTTGTCTATAGGCTGATCAAACTACTAATTTTACTTTTTTCACACAGGAGTTATATGCACATAGAGGCAGGATGTGGGGAAGGGGATAACACAGGAGCATAGGTGTTCAAGGGGAGTACAGATATCTTCCAGAACAGAGTGTCAGCTGTGTGAAGGTTCAGGGGATAGGTCACTATGACTCTGCCTATGATTCACTTGTCCTTATCCAAGTTGGTACTATCTACCAAGGCTACCCAAGGTCTGTGAGTATCCACAAGACCCATGACTACTTGTTCCTATCCAGGCTGCTAAATTTCCATCAAGGCTGCCTGTTTACAATATCTTATAGCTATCTGTTTCAGTGTTTTTCCACAGAGACCAAAGACTTTGTGTCAGTGGGCATGTATGTCAGGCCTATTGCTGATTTTAGGCCTTCAGTGTATAAGCAGGGCTGCTCCCTGACAAGGGTGGAGGGTGGGTATGAGGGAAGAGGGAAATGAGTGGGATTGGGGTGAATGGAATGAAATTCGCAAGGAGCCAATAATTTTTTTTAATCCCACAAACCCAAAAGTGTGAAATTGGAGCAAGTTATAGAGACTGGAGTTAGAGGGCAAAAAAGCACACTGAGAACTTTCTGCTATAGATTACAGAGCCTTGCAGCTCACCTTGGATTTTGGAGATGGTTTTCACATCTCTCATTTTTGGTCTATTGCTAAAAGTATGCCAAGAGAGTATAATTAAGGTACTTGACCTTTCTCAGACAAAGGAGACAAAAGCAGCTTTCAGGGGGAGAAGAACACTTCCAGAAAGAATTATTTAGGTCAGAAGTCAGTGCTGTGCCAAGGAGCCAGGATTTCTGTTCTTGCTATATGACTACACTGAAGTTAAGAGTGGAAGATGATGAAAGAGTAGAGCATCCCTGAACAACTCTTCTGTATGCTCTCATGCTAGCCTATCAACTTCCTTTTGCAGACAGCTCACCTTCTTGATTGCTGAGAAACCATGAGTTAATTGGTACCACACAGTTTTGTTTATGGGTCATGCTTCTTTAGATATTCCTTCAGATAACTGAGCAAACCACTGAAATGAGTTAATTCCCCAACTGAGGAAAAAAATGGACATTTGTTTCCATAATTAAGTACCTAAGTCTTTGTTTCATATTAAAACAATATTTATGAAAACAATATTTCAAGTTACAAGAAAGCTGGTTTTGGGCAGATTTATAACTTTTATTTCACTATAAAAAGGAAATGATAATTTTGTGTTTATTTTTCAGGAATGTTTAGCCTCGCTTATGAATAACCATGAGCTTAGATATGCTTTCCAAATGTGATTTTGATCATTATTCCTTTGAATTTAGATAGAAAAAGAGAATAATATTATAACATTATAATATTATGGGCATTAAAGCCAAGGAGAAGTAATGTTAGAGTTCTTTCACTACCTCCATAACTTTTACCTTGGAGTCTCATAAAATCCAGTCATTGAGATTATGTGCTTCTCTTCCCAAGTTTATGATGAGATCAATCATGATCTTTCAGTCTAAAGATTTCACAATATAACTAAAATTTGTTGACATTATGTTTATTTACTTCTAAAAGAAATAGTATATTATTATGATAAAATGTTCCTAAGTTCAGATGCAGTGTAGTACAATGCTAAGGCCTGCACCCTAATCACCTCCGGATCATATGTTCCATCTCTTACACAGCATCTTAACCACTAAATTGTAAAACTGTAGCATTTTAAAGCCCAAAGGCCTTTTTTTTTTGTTGTTTGCTTGTTTGTTTAAATCAACAAGTGTACCACTTTAAGGTTAAAATCAAGGGATTTGGATTCTGAGAGACATGCCCAACATCACATAGGGACAGGAGCAACATCACATATATTTGTACTGGGTCCTGTTCTGGCACCTGTTGAGTGCAGTATGTTCCCAGACTAAGAAAGTCTCAGGAACCCCTTCTGGGACAGACAGCTGCCAAGACTCTCAGCTGCCACTGTTCTCATTACAGCCTTACACAAAGACCTAAGGGCACATTTCTGAGGTCTCCACACAAGTACATGCTGTAGTGCTACACTTTCTTTCAGATACAACAGCTGTTTATGGCAGGTCCCTTACTGTAAATAGTGAGTGAGCCAATTCCCACTTTAGTCTGACTGTGAAGAACCAAGTGATTAAACACATAAACCATTGCCTAATTCGACTAAAATTTGATAAAGTAATTATGATTAGTTTTTAACCATCTTTTAAAACTATTGGTAAGTAAACACTAGAACATGATAAAAAGAAACAAGGCAACATGTATAAACTGACAACACGACTGTTCCATGCATGGTATGGTTAAGGGGAAAGTTAGTATTATAGATATGAGAGAGGGAAGAAACAGAGGCATCTGGGAAGAATCCAGAGCAGAAAGAGAAAAAGGTGGACTGAACATGGACAGCAGACTGGACCTGTCCAATAGAGAAACAGAGATGGAGGAACATAGACAGAGATCTGCTAAGAGCAAGGGAGAGACAGAGACAGAGACAGACACAGAGAGATATCTAAAGAAAGACTGACACCACACACACACACACACAGAAAGAGAGAGAGAGAGAGAGAGAGAGAGAGAGAGAGAGAGAGAGAGAGCGTGAGATATTGAGAAAGCTGGGTTATAAGTAGAATAAATCTCTGTGGGGAGGGAAGATTGCAAGATTGCGAGCTGGAAGGAGTTTAGCTTAGAGGAGGAGGTAAAAATTAAAAGAACCACAATTTATAGACTTTGAGGTGTGCAACAGGCACTTGTAATACTGAGGGAGCCTGGAGGCCAGTGTACACTTTGGTGTGCTAATAGACAACAAAAATAGCCATTCGTCCCTTCTGCCTTTTGGAATGTGGGGCAATGGAGTTTTCTTTGGTTTGGATAGCATCTGAGGGCATCGGTAGGAACAGCTAGCATTTGTTTAAGACTGCCTCTGTTTATATATGTCTATTGTTCTTCTTTAGGCACAAGTCAGTATTTCTTCATTAATTCTATTATTCCTCCAGGCCTCTGCGAATGAACAACTACAAGTTTGACAGTTAATTTCCACTTATGAAACTCCAAACACACTGTCCTAAGATTTTTAACTTGAAATGATCACCTACACATATTCTTTTTTCTTTTATGATTTTTAAGGTCAGACAAACAGGCAACAAATGTTTGTGAGATCGAGTACTGAGCTAAGAAACCCAACTTAGTTGGGGTACTTGGGCAACAATTTTTAGCTTTGTGGATCTTGTTCATTTTCCTCTGTAAAAAGGGACTGAATTAGATAGGCCCACAGAACCCTATTATGTTTACATTTTCAAGATTCCTCCTGAAAGAAGCAATATTTCTGGACAAAAAAACAAGCTGTTCATAAGTTCTCTGCATTGCAGGCTGTCTCACACTTGTCTTTAGAGTGCCACCAAACCAGAGCGCCAACAAAAAGCAGACCCCATCCAGGCAACAAGTTAGGAGGCTACAGAGCCAAAGTATACAGTGCCTTCCTGATCTCTGAGGTCACTTAATTATAGTCCTGCAGAAAACCTAAGCCACTCAACTGATAACTTAAGAAAATAATAGATAATAACTTCATGTATTTAAAAAAAAACCAAAACACATAGGGAGGACTAGAAAGATGTCTTAGCACTTAAAAATATTTGCTACTCTTGCAGATCACCAAATTTGGTTTCAGGAACTCATTCAGGTTCATAACGGTCTATACCTCTAGCACCAGAAGATCTGGATCTGGAAAGCAACTTTCTGAACTCTGTGGGCACTTACACACACACGAACACGCACATGCACATGCACACACAGGAGCTTAAAAATTAAAAATGTACGTTTCAATATGAACTATTTGAAGACAAATTGTATAGCTTTAAAGTACTCTTGGACCTATACATACTTATTTAAGAGACCTGTTAACTTTTGCTCACACACAATGTCACACAAAGTATTCACTGTAGCATATTCAGAGAATCTTGAATGTGGCAACAATGTTAATGTCCAAATAGAATCCCACAGTGAACATTATTCAACTTTAATAAGAAATAAAGAAGGAGTCGAGAACAAAAGGACACATACTGTTGTCGCTTTATGTCTAATGTCAGGACAGGCAATAGCATCGGACAGAAGACAGATCAGTGGTTGCCTGGGGTCAGAAGAAAGAGAGAACACAGAGTGACTGCTAATGGGTTTTGTCTGAATGAAGGCTCTTTAAGGACTGATAAAAATCTTCTAAGAATTAGATAATCATGATGGTTACACAACTTTCAGAATACACTAATAACCAATGAACCATATACTTTAAAAGGGGTGAATTTTATACTATGTGGGATATGCATTGTATTTAAATCTTTTATAAAGCTTTTCAAAGCAAGTCCTGTACTCCCAGAGCAAAAAAAAAAAAAAAATGAATCAAATTCTCCATTAAGAATCACTTCCTCAAAAGTGGAATGTTCTGTGACTTTAAATGTTAAACTATATGTAGACATAAAATGTCATTTAGCAAATATTAATAGAATCCTGTTATGATAGTATTACAATGTTGGGCACTTGAGGATGGAGTGATAAACTGAAAATGAATTTATCAAGTTGGGCCTACTTATATTTATTTAAACAAATGGTCTTGCTAAAGCAAACCTTTGTCTAAACAGACTGCATACTCTAATGAGTTCTGTGTAGCAACCATTTGCAGAAGCCAACTATGTCACAATCTTATGGAAACATAATTTAAAGACAAATTAAGAAAGAAAAACAATCTTGTTCATTATGGCTCTGCTGGCTGTCTTACTTAGGGTTATTATTGTTGTGATGAAACACCATGACCAAAAGTAAGTTGAAGAGAAAAGGGCTTATTTGGCTTACACTTCCATATCACTGTTCATTATTGAAGGAAGTCAGGATTGGAATTCAAACAGGGCAAGAACCTGGAGCCAGGAGCTGATGCTGAGGCCATGGAGGGGTGCTTCTTCCTGGCTTGCTACTTGCTCAGCCTGCTTTCTTATAGAACCCAGGACCTCCAGCCCAGGGACAACCCACAATGAGCTGAGTCCTTCCACATCAATCACTAATTACAAAAATGCCCTACAGGCTTTCCTAAAGCCCAATATTATGGATAAATTTTTTAAATTTATTTTTATTGGATATTATATTTACATTTCAGATTTTATCCCCTTACCCCCACCACCCAGGAACCTCCTATCTCAACCCCCTCCTCATGCTTCTATGAGGATATACCCCCACCTACCTCCCACTCCCACCTCCCCACCATCAAATTCCCCCCTAACTAGGTGTTCATCCTTCATGGGACCAAGAATCTCCTCTTCCACCTATGCCTGATAAGGCCATCCTCTCCTTCATGTACAGGTGGAGTCATGGGTCCCTCCCTATGTGCTCCCAGGCTGATGGTTTAGACCCTGGGGAGCTCTGGTTGGTTGATTGGTATTGTTGCTCTCCTCATGGGGCCACAAACCCTTTCTGCTCCTTCAGTCTTCTCTCTAACTACTCCATTGGGAACCCCTTGATCAGATCAGTGGTTAGCTGTGAGCATCGGCCTCTGAATGTGTCAGCCTCTGGAAGACCTCTAAGGAGACAGCTATATCAGGCTCTTGTCAGCATGCACTTCCTGCCATCCACATCAGTGTCTACCATTGGTGACTGTACATGGGATGGATACCCAGGTGGAATGGTCTCCAGATGGCCTCTTTTTCAGTTTTTGTCCCACACCTTGTTTCCATATTTGCTCCCTTGAGTATTTTTGTTACTCCTTCTAAGTAGGACCAAGAAATTATACTCCAGACAACCAAATAACCCTATTAAAAATGGGGTACAGAGCTAAACAAAGAATTCTTGACTGAGGAAACTCGAATGGCTGAGAAGCACCTTAAGAAATGCTCAACATCCTTAGTCATCAGGGAAATGCAAATCAAAATAACACTTAGATACCACCTCACACCAGTCAGAATGGCTAAGATCAAAAATTCAGGTGATAGTAGATGCTGGCAAGGATGTGGAGAAAGAGGAACACTCCTCCATTGTTGGTGGGTTTGCAAGCTGGTACAACCACTCTGGAAATCAGTCTGGCAGTTCCTCAGAAAATTGGACATAGCATTACCTGAGGATCCAGCTATGCCACTCCTGGGCATATACCCAGAAGATACTCCAACATATAACAAGGACATATGCTCCACTATGTTCATAGCAGCCTTATTTATAATAGCCAGAAGCTGGAAAGAACCCAGATGTCCTTCAACAGAGGAATGGATACAAAAAATGTGGTACATTTACACAGTGGAGTATTACTCAGCTATTAAAAATAATGAATTCAAGAAATCCTTAGGTAAATAAATGGAACTAGAAATTATCATCCTGAGTGAGTTAACCCAATCACAAAAGAACACACATGGTATTCACTCACTGATAAGCGAATGTTAGCTCAAAAGCTTGGAATAGCGAAGACTCAACTCACAGACCACATGAAGCTCATGAAGAAGGAAGTCCAAGTGTGGATATATTTTTTCTTAATTGTGGTTTCTTCCTCTCAGAAGACTTTAGCTTGTGTCAAGTTGACATAAAACTATTCAGCATATAGCCATACTATTCCACCACACATGACATTAAAAAAACAAAACAGCATTTTTTGTTTCCATATTCCTTATAAAAACTAACTTTAGATACATTAGTTTAGTTGTTTATTGTCACTTCCCTTGATCCCAAAGGACTTTGTCCATCTTGTCCATGACCAACTCTATAGGGTCCAAAAGAGAATCTTGCACACAATAGGAGCATAATGGTTGACTGAATAAACTGAATGAATAAATAGGATCCAGTTTTGATGTCCACAAACTTTTATGCACACTTCTGCTTTTAATTGTTTATCAACAAGCTCTCATTTAATGATTTTTTGAATTGGATTTTAACCTCTTTAATTTCCTTTTCCATTCTCCATTATCCCATTCCTCTCACAAGAGCATAGCCATGGATGAGGACTATATGCCTCTTTGTGTTGGAAACTGAGCAGCTAAAATGACTGGTTTTATAGTAAGCATTTGCCCTTAAACCTGAATAAACTCTTTCTCATGCATGTCAACCCCAGTGTACCTCAGCAACTTGACTTTCGAGTTCCCAAGATGGTATTTTATTATTGCTCCTTTGTAAGTGCCATACTTCTTTGGAGAAACAGAAGCATTGGAGAAGTAGCTACTCAGTGTCCTGCCACCAGTTCTATAGCCATGCCTGTGACAGTTCTGATTCACTGTCTGCTACAAGTGCAGCTCAAATGCAACCCATCGGGAAGCAATTTCTCTGGAAGCACAAGAGCACTTAAGAACAAGCAAGAACGACAGGTCATGGAGCCTTGGGAAATGACCAGAAAGTTACTGAGGTATGATTATGTGTGGCAGAATCACAGTCCCTACAAGAAGGCACGTTGGCTGAAACTGTGAAGGTGAAACCTAAGTTTCAGAGTTGACACCACGAATTTGGAATAGCAAAAATTTTAGCATGGTAACAAGGAAATCTGCATGCATCAAGTAGATCTGGCCATATAGAGGGCCACATATGCACAGACAATAGCACTGAAGAACTGCATACCCAATCACTTGAGCCCAAATGAGGCCATCATCAGTCACAGTATCTATCGGGATACTGAGCTGTAGGATTTGTGTTTCCCCTCTGGTTTCACTATTATTTTGTTATTTTGGTCTAATTTCCTTACTGTGTCCCCATCCCTCTTTTTTTGAATGGGAATGTTTGTTCTGTACCATTGTATGTTGGAAGTACATTACTTGTTTTCTGACCTTACAGGAACTCACATTTATGAGACCACCTCCACCTAACGTCTTAGAAGAGACTTTGCACTTTGAACAATGCTGAGTATATAAGATTATGGAAACTTTTAGACTCAGATTGACTGTGTTTTGCATTATCAGAAGCCATGAGCCTATGAAGGCCAGGGGTAGAAAGAGGATAAAATGTACGGATAGGCTTGTGTTTATATACTTGATCCCTAGCTGGTAGCATCATTTTGGGACCTTTAGGAGGGAGATCTCAGTTAGAGAAGTTAGGTTGCTGGGATTTAGGTCTTGAGGTTTTGGCTGCCCTGTTTTTTGTCCCATCTTCATTGCTAATCTTTAGAAGCGTAGTAACTACGCTACAAGATTCCACTACATAGTCAGAGCCATGGACACAGTAACAGAGTTACAGTAAATCATGTCTCGTTAAGTTGCTTCTTTTCAGATATTTGAGAGCATCAAAGAGAAATGAACACAGAGCCCCCTTTTTCACAGTGTTGCTATGATATGTAAATGAGATATTACACAAAGAAGAACTTCCGGTGTAAAAGGTATAATGTCCCTTTCTTGTTGTTGTCTTTCTGATCCTTTACTGACTTCCTTTTTTGTACACTGTAAGCCCTCCTAGGGTCAAGGCCATCTTTTTTCCCCTCAGAGGATTCCCATGAATATGCTTCGAAATATCCAGTTTCAAACTGAACTAAAAAAAAGAGTAAACAAATCCTCATTGAATCTCATTGTGTTTAGGGTGTGACATTAAATGAAAATGGAGATGCATGCAATAATTTTGAGCAGCAAAAAGAGATGAGAAATTGTGGGGTGGTGGGGCGGTGGGCTGTGAGAAGCAGCTGGGTGCTTGGTCGAGCATAAGTCTGGAACCCTGGACCCTTAAGTCTGGAACCCTGGACCCTTATTGGAAGGCAGGCGTTCGGCTCTGCTCCCGGGCCCTGGTTCTTTTCATTTAGCTTCAGCCCTATACAACACCTCCCTCAGAGAGGTCTATGGCCAACAGTCACTAGGAACAGGCCTCAGGCCCTAGAGAGATTTACATACTAATGAGATGCCTGAAGGCCAGAGGGCAGAGCCAATTAAGCATTCTTTCCCAGCCACTCCCCTTCTCTCCCTCCCTATTTAACTCAAGTCTGCCCTGGGTTTCAGTCGGGTGCACATCAAGATCCATCTACATCCGCCATGACATTAAAGCCTGTAAAACTCATGGATTTTCTCATGTCATTGGGATTGTGCTGTGAGGAATTGTAGAGCCACAGCAGATGTGCCTAACTTCTAGCCTGGAGGAACCCTCAGTGTTTCCAGCCACCCTACTGAGAAGAAATGGCTTAGGAAATTTATGAGCTGTTTAAGTTTGGGTGCTGACCATGGCTTTATGAATTACATTGGTGTTTGTAGTTAATCTTGCCATATAACACATTAATAAGTAAGCTCTTCTTCTATACTAATCACTTCAGAGATTATTCTAGTATTTTGCTTCTACTCAGAGCATTTTTTGATGACTGCTTTGTGAGTTGTCTTATGAGTCAGAGAAAGTCAATGTGATTATTTTATAGTATATTTCATTACCCCCCCACCCCCAACTTGTTGATCTACTGTGCATAAAATGATCAGGGGTCATTTTCCATAGTCAAATAAAGAAGTAAAGTACAAAGAGTTTCTAGTCAACAACGGAGAGACAAGTATGATATATGGATAATATGTGCTCTGAAGTCAGTCTTGAGATTCCTGGAAATGCAATGTGTAATGGCAATACTAGGTAGCGAGCACAACTCACCAGAGGTTTATTTACAACAGGGATATGCTCATCTAGACACTTCTAGACAGATGTTTACTAACATGACCGATTACTTTATGGTTTGTAAACATATAACTCAGCATGACACATCATTTGTACACAACACTTCGAATCATTCCCGTTTGTCTTCCTGTCCACCTGCACGTCTGCCACCCTCAGGGTCAATTCAGGATCCATAAACATTTCTTTCAAACGTTGGCATTGTCTTCTCTCATCCTTTAACACTTCCTTTCTTTTGGTTGTGGGTTCTCCTCTGCGGTAGTAGCTCATTTAGCAAACATAGCCTCTCTCCAGGCAACTCATTCTCCACAATCACTGATGCAGACTCACGCCTGGTCGGAGCCTGGGCTACACTCCCTAGGGGCCTCCCTGCTTCTGCTCTTTTTTTTCTCTTCAGCTTGGTAGTCGGAGTATTATTGTCAATACATGAGTCAGTCCAGGTATTGTACTCAATGCTGCCTAATGGCTTCACCCAGAGTCAAAGTCCTGGCAGTAACCCACAGGATAGATGTGACATAGTCCCTGCTGCCTGACTCACTGAAATCACCCTACACTGGCCTCTTACCACTGCTTACCAAACAGGCCAGGCCTGCCTCCGACTCAAAACCTTCGTAATGGTCTTTCTAGTGTGGAACATTACACCTCCAAGAGCTTTGTGCTTCCCTCCTTCCCCCTGGTCATGTGACTATACAAGTCTCCATCAATGAAGTATTTTGATCACTTGTTTAATTGAATAAGTGACATTTCCTCCTTTCACTAGCCCTACTTCTGTACTTCCTGTTTTGTTTTTCTCTACATACTGCATGTTTTATTGTTAAGACATGCATGAGTGGAAACAGCAATGTGCCTCAGCTGGCCCTGCAAGCCTGACCACCTGAGCTCACTCTCTAGAGTTACATAAAGGTGGAGAGTAAGAGGTGACTCCATGAAGCTGTCCTCTGACCTCCACACCTACTCTGTGGCATGCGGGTCCTCCTCCACACTAATCATAACATTTACAACCTGTCCTTATGTTTGTTTCCCCATTAGATGAAGAGATTGACAAGAGCAGAGATTTTTGGTTTTGTTCTCTGCTCCATTCCCCACATCTACAAGAATGTTGCTTGCAGTAGACACCCAGTATTTTCTTGTATTTGTTTAATTTTCCTTATAATCTAGGATCTACTATTTTTACCATAGTTTTGCTCCTGAATTTTGTGTGATTCAGCACATATGGTTGATTTTGTTAATTCTTAAGTGACAACAGGGGACAGTGTCACATCTGGATTTAAATAGTCTCTAACTAAAAATTGCAGAGGTGTCCTTCAGACAGAGAAATCAAATCATGACTATTGGATGCCTAACTTAAAATATAAAGCTCTTCTTAACTCAGTTATTCAGAAACATAGTCTAAACTTACAGTTTGGCAAAGTAACATGTCATGTTTTAAACAACATTTATTCCTTAAACCTAAAAAATAATAAAAATCAAAGAACAGAAAATTCATCCTGAATAATGACCATAAAAGAATAATGACCATAAAAGAATAATGACCATAAAAGAGGTTTACTAAGTTCAGAAAAAAAAAAAAAAAACACGCCAAATGCAAGAGCTAATAGATAACATTTTTAGACTTCTTCAGAGTCTATATTTCTCTAACTTAAAATAAAATTATTTTAATTGGAGTAAGTGGGCCAAGCAGATGTGTCCAAACACTACAGAATCTGGTCTCTCTCTCTCTCTCTCTCTCTCTCTCTCTCTCTCTCTCTGTGTGTGTGCCATTTGAACTTTGCACCCAAAGAATGTTAGTAGAAATGTAGCTGAAAGTGTTGTCCTCTTATTCTGGCTCCTGAAAGGAAACCTGACTTGCAGCAAGGCTGCAGAATGGCCTCGTGCTGATTTTAGCAGCTTCTGACTAATAGTAGCTGATCAAAAACAGGCATTAGGACTCCATCCTTGGCCACTTATGACAGAAACCCTTCACCAAGGCTTCCCTGAAGATCCCACCAACTTCTTGTTTGCACCAATTAGGATTTAAAGAAACCAAAAGTAAAGCTTCAGTTAAGTCTTCTGTTCCTGGAAGCTCAAGCTCCTGTATTTCGGTATATTTTTTGGTTTGTCAAGTCATTTGATTGGGTTTCAAACAACTGGAGATGACTTCTACCCTCAAATTTTTAAGTGAATGGTGTGGTATTATGAGGTCCAGGCACAATGCTAAAGAACAGCTCTCTAGAACTCATTCAGTTTTGCATAACTGAAACTCTGTACTTCTTTAATAGCAACCCTGTGTTGCCATCTTCCTCAAGCCTCTGACAACTAAGCTCTACTCTTTGGTTCTATCAAGCTGACTGCTGGAAACAGTTAGCTTTATGCAGGCCTCACCCTCCTGTGGCCGCTTTATTTTGTTTAGCATAATTTTTTCTTTTTTTAATTATTGAATTAATTATCTATTTATTTATATCTCAAATGTTGCCTCCTTCCTATCTCTGTTCCTAGAGTTCCTCTCCCTCTCGCCCCTCCCCTTCGACTCTGAGAGGTCAAGGTCATATAGGTTATTATTACAGTTTCCCACCCCTTATCCCTCTATTCTGGTCTCTGCAGGATTAGAAATACCCTGAACCACTGAGGCCAGCGAAGTCAGTCCTCTGCTAGATATGTGCTAGGGGTCCTCACACCAGCCTGTGTATGCTTTTTGGTTGGTGGCTTAGTCTCTGGGAGCTCCCAGGGGTCCAGGTTAGTTGATACTGTTGGTCTTCCTGTAGGATTGCCAACCCCTTTGGTTCCTTCAATCTTTCCCCCCAACTCTTCCATAGGGGCCTCAATCTCTGTTCAATGTTTGTCTGTGGGTATCTGCATCTGTCTCAGACAGCTGCTGGGTAGAACCACTAAGAGGGCAGCATAGCATTCTTAAGGTTCATCCAATTTGTAGCATGTGGCAAGGCCTCTTCTTTTTAAAGAGCCCAAAAGCTCACAATGCCTATGATACAACCTACAGACCATATGGAGCATAGAAGGAAGGAAGATCAGGGAGTGGATGCTTCAGTCCTTCACTGAAGGGAAACAGGACAATTGTGGGAAATGGAAGGAGAGGGGAATAAGGGAGGGAGAAAGGAGGAGGAGGAGGAAACAAGGGTGACAGTATCAGAATCTGGAGGACAATTGAGAGAGGTACAGAGGGTCAGAAATTGAATAAAAACAGGTAGTGGGGGAGGGGATAAGGAACTGAAGATTGTGACTGGACGGTCCCAGACACCACAAAAATGTGAGCTCCCAGGACCCAATGGGATTGACTTTAACTGTAATGTGCTGAGAAAAAAGACAGAACCTGTGGAGATCACCTGTAGTAGATAGGCATAGCCCCTGGACAAGAGCTTTTCTTACTCATCAGGTGACTAAATACAGGTCTCACAGGTTGCCTCTCCACCATCCTAGCATGAGCCAAAGATAGAAATGGTTTATTTAAAAAAGACCTGTGGATATGCCTTTTTAATAGTGGGAGTGAGGGAGAAATTCTTTGTGAAACTGACAGAATGATAAAATTTTTTGATCAAGATATTTTAGATGACACACTGCCTTTATCAAATTGTGAAGGATAACTCAACTGGCAGAACCAAGAAGCAAGAATGTCAGCTATACTGGCAGGAATGAGAATGTTTTCAGGGCATATTGTCTGCCTTTGTGTCTATCGAACCACTGAAATAATGAATCCCAACAAAATTGAATTTTGATCAGTGAGGTGGCTCAGCCAGTAAATATTGCTACTAAGACAGACCATGGTAGTTCAATCCCCAGGACTCAAATGGTAGAAGAAGAGAACTACTTCCTGTGTGTTGTTCTTTGACGTTCACACATGTACTGTCACATGTTTGCCCACCCCCCACAAATAAATAAATGCAATACAATCAATTGTTCAATAAGAAAGAAATAAGAATTTTCCTAGGAATCTCTAACCAAGAGGAAGAGAAAGCCAAAACCTGGTGCCTGCAAGAGAGAGAACTTGCCTCCCAGGGAGAGATTTTATAGCGTTGATCACTTGTCATGCTACATTGCTGAAGAGACTCAAACTGAAACAGTGATGGATCAATGCTGTGCAGGGCCACAGTTGACTGGGGTGGTTTACTTAGTCATAACCTAACCATCGTCACTAACCTAAGTCTCAAGAACACGTGCTGCGTTTCCAGGAGACACAGGTTTGGTTGCCAACACCCACATATGGTAGCTCACACTCACCTAAAACTTCAGTTCCTGGGGATCTTACAGCCTCTTCGGGCTTGTGTAGGCATCCCTAGACACAATGCACACACCCACATAAACTCAAACACATATACATAAATAAAAATTGAAAAATAGTTTTTTAGAAAAGAAAACTACAAAATAATAGTAAAACAAATGAGCCAACATCTCATACCAGGACCTGAAATACGGCCCTTTCTCTTTTCTTGAGTGTAGCCAAAATGAATACTGCCTGTCATGCTTATTCATTAATTGACTTGTTGTTGCGCACGCCTCTCGAGTCCCCTTTGCCCGCGAAAAAGGACACGAGAGACAGTATTCGGGTAGTTACTACAAATGAGGCTTTACTCTGTATCAGCAAACGTGGAAGATGCGGAAGGGGTGAAGGCAGGAAGAGGCATCGCTTAAATACACCCTAGAGTGACGTATTCACTTCTAATTGGCTGTTCGCTCACCACCCAATATTACACCTCGGGATTGGCCAGTGACTTTGGTGGGCTTTCTGCCTTTGTAGCTGTGCAGTTACTTGTTTACTACCGGGAAGACACGATGCCAGCGCCATCTTGGAATGGCGCATACTGACTGCGGCTCCCAACATCTCTCCCTGTTTAAATTATTAATATGAAACAGCCTTTTGCCTATCAAACGCAGTACCAATCAAGATTTGAACTCAAGCCCGATCAAGCAAACTCCATCTTGGGGGAATAAGTGATCAAGAGCTTACAGCCCGAAGATTCTCCCTTACCCTACCAGGTGCAATGGAAACAAGTCCTCTGGGTGCAAGGGCTAAGGGGATGTAAAGAGGAATTGACACCCGTCCCTGTGCAATGGAGTATAGCTCCCAGGAGTGCAAGGGCTGTCAACCTACTATTCAGGTACCACAGCTATTTAGGCAAGGGCTGGCTGGACTTAGACCTCTCATCGACCCAGTGCAATGGGATGAACCCTTGGGGTGCATCGACTGAGGGTCTCAGTCATTGGCTACTTTCTTAGCCTAGATAGTCAAATTTCAGGGGGAGATGCTTGCTCCAAGGCTGCGAGTGCTTGGGCAATAGCGGCCTTGTCACGTTTTTGTTGGGCTCTGAGCTTACAGACCAACCATCATGAACACTAATCCACAACATAGGGCTGCATCAAACAGGCCTATCCCCACTCTTTAAGAAAGAAAGAAAAGGCAGAAGAAATTCAAGAAGTAAAATCTCCAGGGGTAACAGGTTCCACTCGTGTTCCATCAAGGCTCGAAATCCGGATTTGCAATTGCTGCTGCACCTGGTCCAACTCCCCAGTCCAATTCTCTTTTAAATAAGCAGAAAGATTATGGCTTTGAATAAATGTATCATTCACAAATCTCAGAGGTGTAATACCTGGATGTGGGGTTGCTGACACGCAGCTTATTTGAACTACATCCATGAGCTGCTCCACATGGGCTTGGAGCAAATCAACTCTCTGATTGACCAACAAGATGTCTGATATGCATCCACTTTCTGTGGAAGGGTCAAAGCCTCAGAAGTCTTTTCTGAGTTTTGATTAACAACAGTAGCTGCTGTAACTTGATTAACCATGGCTAGGTCTAGTGATCCATTCCAGCATTGTGCCAAAAGGCATGCAACATTCTTACAATCCAAGATATCAGAATTATTCTGAAAGTTGGATAACATAAAGAAAAAATGGGGGGTCCACACACACCAACACCGGTTGTGCAGATGCATTCTTAAACACCTTATTAATTTTAATGTTATTCAAATGGCTAGAGATATTAAATCATGTAGCTGAAACATTCTGCACTTCATGAAGCACACCATTCAACAAGACAAAGGCAGATACACCCTTTTTAACATTCTAAACAGTGGCTACAACACATAATTTAATTGTGTTGAAGCAGGATAAACTCAAGAGAATACACATATGATTTAATTTAGGAGTTGCATCCCTTTGAAAACATCAAACAGAGGTTTAAATCCTCCTATGGTAAGCTTAAGATGAGGTTTTAGTCAAATAATATCTCTTAACAACTTTTAAAAATCACTAAGAGCAAATCAAGATTAAAAGTAAACCATTTTCTTTTTGTATGTACACTCACAAGCCAGAAGATGGCGTTAGATCCCCACCACAAATGGTTGTGAGCCACCATGTGGTTGCTGGGAGTTCAGCTTTTATAATTTAAAAGTCTAGCCTTTAAAGGCTGAGCCATCATCTCTCTAGCCCTATCTGATTAGGATATAACTGAGGTCTCAAATATTGAAAGACACTGTCTTTGAATCCTTTTTCGGAGTAACAAGTACTCTAAAAATTTTTAAAGCTCGTTATATTGGAGCAATGGCTTGCAGAAAAAATTTCTTTAGAGAAGTCCACTAATAAAGTATCACACAATGAATAATATACACCAAAAGTTTTAACCTCTTAATTTTTTGTATTAAAGCAGCAACAATATTTATATATATAAAATGTAAAACAATTAACCATTTTCTGAAGCAATTATTTCTAACAAATATCGCTTCATGGGCTCTTAAAAATTATGAATAAATTTACTACCTGTAAACCTTTCACCTTTACCAGAAATGTAAAGGGATGGTAAAAAAAAAATCTTTTATATCTATAAAATTCTATAATTATTTATTAAAATGGCAGCTGGAGTAGGCAACTTATGTTGTATAAATCTTAAATTTGAACTTTATTTTGGATTAATTTAATAACCAATCTTTTTTGTCCAATGAGAATATCGGATAAAAGCCAACCTTAATCTCTAATAATTGTTACATACATTAGAGGAATCCAAAGCATCTCATCCTCAACAACTCCAAATACAGAGGAATTAAAACAACCTGAACCATACTCTATCAGCAGGCACAGCTATACTCATGGAGGGAAGCAGGCATAATTTTAATCTCTGTAGCATAATCATAACTCTTAGCCCACAGACTGTTGTAAAGTCTTTGGTTCTTAGGTTTACCCCTCCTCTCACAAGAAACAATGAAGACAAAAGACGAATTCCCTTAAGCACATTTCTAGGGCCTGGTCTAAAGACCCAGAACAAAAGGAGCTTAACACCTGAGCTTCTACAGCTGCAGTCTGCATTGTCTTAATTCAAATGTAAATGCACTTAACCTCCCTCAGGCCTGTTCTCTGAGGCTTGGCTACTCCTGAATTGTGCTTTTTGGCTTTAGCTTTGAACCTTAAATTTAAACTGTAAACCTTAAAAGACACATGTTGTATCTTTTCTCTATAAACATAGGCAAATCAAAAAACCAATCTTTAATGATGTAAGCAATCTATTTTCTCTCAAATCAACACCAAGTGGATTACCTTTATGTTAAAAAGTTTTGCTGCCACAAAATAAAGTGTAAAATTTAATGGAAAGCTTATGACCAGTCTGTCGGCAGATGCGCCAGAGGCCAGGGCAACCAAGTAACTCTCAATAGCTGAAAACAATGGCAGTACTTCAGCATTTGAATATACTGGCAAGGGAACAGTCCAAGATCTAATTATGTCCCACAGTGGTATACTTATCGCCAAATCGAACTTCAGTATCAGGAGACTAAGAACCGTAATCTTGCAACCTAGCTTCATTCCTCACAATCCGTACCAGCCTCGTAGGGACCCAAATTGAATTGTTTTCACCTGTGGAATAAGCACAAACAGCCCCCCTCCCAGGCCATGGCTCAGGCCTATCTCGTCCCTGACCTTGGAGAAGGGCCGCAGCCCTCTGTAAATTAGCTGCCGCTAGTCCTGCGTTAGTAAGGGTGTTTCCCAAACCGCATTCAGCTGTGGCATTTTCAAAGATCATCTGTTCTATCACTGGCATTGTTTGCTCTAAGCTCACGGGGCACTCCCCATGTGTCTGCTTCCCCGCTCCCTTGCTCTGGCTCTGCCAGGCTGCAAGCCGCCACAGGTAGCAGAGCGTAGACGCCCCTGTAACTGGTCTGACCCGGGCCCTGTCGCAGCGCATGGCAGGGGACCCTCGAGCCCGAGCGAGCCGCTGGCTCCGGCCGAGGTCGGTGGGGCTGGGCTGAGTGACTTAAGATCTTTCTTAGTCTCATCTCAGAATGGCTATTCTTTGCACAAGCGGCCACTTCCTCCTCTATGCTCTCCTCCTTGGAGCTGCCCAGTTCTATGGAGTCAGGCTCCTTAATGAAGTACAGGGGGGTCTTTTTGACCTCCACTCTCTCCTTAAGGTTAATGGACTCTGCAGTAGCCCTTGTTCCTCTTGAGTACTCTTTTCTATGGCCAGGCTCCTTGGCCTGCTTCTGTTGCCCAGGCTTTCTTGCCTGCTTCTCTTTTCCAGGCCCTTTGGCCTGATGCCGGCTAACACACCCTGGTTCTGGTATGCTAGAGTGGCCCTCTTTCTCACAACGCAAATAAGTTAAAAACAAATGCAATGCAAGCAAGAGGCTAGCTAGTGGAGCGGCAGCTGTGAGTTTAAATCTGCTTGCCACAAACGCCACCCCAGGCATATCTTCCAAAGGTGTACCTCGAATCCTGTAGTCTTTTAACCCTCCCCAAAACTTGGGGGCCTCCGCGTTGCCTTGAAACTCCAGGGTTTTGGCTCCAGTTGTTGCGCGCACCTCCCGTGTCCCCCCTCGCCCATGGGAGAGAAACACGAGAGGCAGAATTCGGGTAGTTACCACAGACGAGGCTTTACTCTGTATCAGCAAATGTGGAAGACGCGGAAGGGGTGAAGACAGGAAGAGGCCCCGCTTAAATACACCCTAGAGTGACATATTCACTTCTGATTGGCAATTCGCTCACCACCCAATATTACGCCTTGGGATTGGCCAGTGACTTTGGCGGGCTTTCTGCCTTTGCAGCTGCGCAGTTACTTGTTTACTACTGGGAAGACACGATGCCAGCGCCATCTTGGAATGGCGCATACTGACTGCGGCTCCCAACAACTTGTTAAAAATGCATGGCCAAGTGCTGTGTAGCCATTTCCTCTGAGATAAAACATTCCAGTTTGGAGCTTCCTAAGATAGAAGATGTTCTACAGCAGGTTCCCAACCTTTCTAATGCAGTAAGCCTTTAATATCGTTCCTTGTGTTGTGGTGACCTCAACCCTAAAATTATATTCTTTTGCTACTTCTTAACTGTAATTTTGATACTGTTGTGAACTGTAATGTAAATATCTGATGGGCAGAATATCTGACATATAGGATCTCTGATATGTGACCCCTGTGAAAGGGTCAGATCAAAACACACCGGTCGAGAACCTCTGTTGTAAAGCGGGATAGAATATATCAATATGAGTTCAGGAAGAACTGACTGAATTTGCTAGGTCTGTTCTCCCACAAACTTATACAAGCAGTAAGAACTGCCGAGGGACACTGTCAGACAAGCTGTGAATGGATCAATGATGTGGAATGAGTTCAAGCACTGCATCCTGTCCATTATGTCCAGATTAAGGTCTATAGCAATGGCTGAGTAGATGGGATCCAGTAGCAGGCAGCTGGATTTGACTTTGACAATCTGAATACTTGCCGTTGAAAGAGCTAAATATGAGGTTGCATGTAGAGATAAAGTAAAACATGACTACTGACGTCTTCATACTTAACAAATTGTGGGTTTCCAAATGCATTCTATAACAAACACAATGTTCAATGCCAACTCTTCATCTTCAGAAATGGTTTTACTTCAAGGATACAGCACTGGTCAAATAACTTGGCAAAAAGGACAATTGTCATCTATGTTGTTAGCTCATATTGCCAGAAGCTGGATAGATACTTTTGTTCTTGGTTTTGAGAGTGTACAGGTTCTTCTGTCTGTACTCAACACCTGGCTTTACCGTGTGTCTTGCAGCTCTGCAACACAATGCTGGGGGTTATTCAATCTTTCATGTTTGTGACCTGGCACCTCCTTTGTCCCTTTAGAATACATTCTATTGAACATCTGACTCCAGGAGAGCCCAGCTTCATCACACCCACATATATACTTTAGATGTTTTCCTTTCTCTTAACCAGCTTCTTCAACTCTGCCAGAAATGTGACAGTAATTTTAGTTATTGGCAAGCACAGCTTCTAAAGTATATTTAAAAAATTACAGTCCAAAGTTATTATTGAAATTATGTAAGTACTTTACATAAATAATAAATAAATAGCTTTATGTTTACTCAAGGCCACATTTGGACCATTACTTTAAGGGGACCTTTTGCTCATATATTCATAAAGAATAACAGTTTGCCATCAGTTGAAACATTTTTTCCTGTCCATGTTTTTCAACAACCAATTTAGTATGTTTTTTATCTTAACAAAGTCTTTACCATATGTGATGGTTTAAACATTTGTAACATTTACATCTTGTTACAGTATAGTAAATATGTATGTTTGTACGTATGTAAGTATGCATGTTTGTCTGTATGCATAGTAACAAAGCCCTCAAGTCTTTCTTTTTTCTTTCTTCACAATATTATAAATAGGAGACACATTTTTACCATACAACTTAGCAATCTTAACCTATGATTTTCTTTCCTGATAGAGAAGTTCTTAAAGGAAACACATTACAACTTCTCTTCTTTGTTGTTTTTGTTTTTTTTTTTCTGTGGTGTTGGTGATGAAATCCAGGGTCCTGTTGTGTATGTACATGTTTATGAATGTCCGTGTAGATGTCAGAGATTGATATTAGGTGTCTTCCTCAGTTGTTCCCCACTATAGGTTTTGAGACAGAGTTCCTCACTACCCCTGGAGCTCACAGATTTGGCTATATTGGCAGTCCAGCCAGGCCCAGGGATACTTCTGTCTTTGCTTACACCTCTTCCTATTGCTGGAGTTACAGATATGTAACAGCACACCTGGTTCCCCAATGGACATGGACACATGCAAATACTTTAGTGACTGAATCATTTTTTCAGCCCCACAACTTCTTCTTTGCTTACCTAGATCAATTATTGAACTAGAAGGATATCATTAAGTAAAATATAGATTGTGATCATATCAGTGTTATGGTAACTAGCAGCTGACCTAATTACAAAACAACTACTAAATGACTAACAAGCAGGTAGCTTATTTAGTGCTTGAGGACTATATAAAGGAATGATTCATGTCTTGAGCAGGATACAGTAGGCTCATAAAGAACAATATGAAATGTCCTGCTGTGTGAAGTACTGTGCAGTTATAAACTTTAAAGCATTTATTTGGTAGAACTTTCTATTTAATATTTTCAGACTGTGGTTAATCACAGGATATTGAAGATATAGGAATAGAGACCTTGAGTTAAGAAAAAACATATTAAGTGTTCTCTGCTTTAAGTCATTAATAAAAAGGATTTGTGGGTAAACCCTTTATTTCAATTGTGCTTTCTCTAGGCTGTCATCATTTGCTTCATCTATAACTTTAGAATAAGGACATTGATGGGCCCAAATCTGCCTGTATGATCATCTGATCAAACTGCCCAGTCTTGTGCGCATCATGCAAATATTAAGTCTGAAATTATTTTCTCTTTATGTTACATATTTTTATAACAAGCACTACACTACTACTGAAAAAATTAAGTATTTGCTTCTTAAGGCACTAATAAAAATCACACATTTGTATTTGAAAGCTCTAAATGATCATACCATGTCTGACTTATAGTATATTGACTTCAGATATTTTCAAATCTCTAAATATTTGACTTAATTGTACCAATCCTTTGGGTAAGAAATTAAAAAAAATAGTGAAAAAGTGACAGTTGACTATAATTAAGGATAATCATTATTAAATCTGCAATAGTTAAAACAGAAATAATGATATACACAAATAAATTTTCAAGTATTATCATTTTCAATACTTTTTTTTATGACATTTGCCATAGTATCTTACAGTGAAATGAAAAATCTTATTGTATGTCTCACATAAAACCTTCTTGGAGGTGAGAAGCATGATGGTGTCTGTCTTCAAGCTTGTGAAAAGGGTCATCATTGAGCAGGAACTAACAAACAAGTAAAAAAGACTGTTCCACTTTAAAGCCCGAGAGGGACGCTAGAGAGATGGATCAGTTGTTAACAGAACTGGCTGCTTATCCAGAGGACATAGGTTCAAGTGCCAGTCCCCACATGGCAGTTGACAATCATTTGTAACTCTAGTCCAGATGTCTTGGTAAAATGATAGATTACTGGTAACCCTTAAATACCAGTTGCTGTGTGGGAGATCAGGAGCAAGTATGAGTTCTACCCTCTTCAACAAGTTGGAAGGGTTGGGTAGAAACTCAACTGTAGATTAGAACCACTGTCATTTGATAATGCAAAAACAGAAAAAAATCACTGTGTACTTAAAGGATTAATTTTAGGACCTTATCCAGAAAGTGTTAAAATTAATTTCTAAAATAAAAAATTGAGACAATTTTCAGCATAATTCTTAGGTTTTATAGATACCCAAAGTGATTAAGATTGAATAACTCCTATAATTGCATTTTTAAATTTTCATTCTTGGCTCCTTATGCTCAAAGATACATTCCCAACCTTAGAGTTTCCACCATGATTTTTTTTTATTGTATAGTATTCCTTTCTCCCATTCACTTACAAATTCTTATTTATCTTTCAAAGTCCTACTGTGTTATGTTCCTCTACTACATTAGAATAAGTTGTGGGACTGTTACTCTGAGAAAATTAGATTCAACTTCAATCATAGCATTTATTGCAGGTTCTGTTGCACTGACATCTGTGGTAAAAGTGCTTTCATCAGAGAACACTTTAATGACAGGGTGTCCAGTTCACCAGATATTGCCAAATAGAGCTCAGTATCATGCATGACGTAAAAGGAATTTAAAACCTTTAATCTTTGCAGAGCTCACAAATTAATTTAGAAGTTATTTTCTTTTTTGTAAATATATAAACTATATACTTATAAAATATAGTATAAAGTTTATATTTGGCCTCAATTGCAAATACCTTCTAGGTTTCAGGTAGGGTTTTGTGTCTACTTCCACTTCCCAGTGCTGGGATTTTGTTTTGAACTTGTGCGTTTCTTGTGCATTCTTTCACAGTTTCTGTGAGTTCAAATGTACATCAGTTCTGCTACATGTGGAAGATGCTATTTTGTTGGAGTCATTCACCACTGCCGTTATTTATAATCTGTCTCCTTATCTGCAAAGCTCCCTGAGCCTTGGGTTGGGGGGAAGGAATGGTTTGATAAAAACATACCTTTCAGGTCTTGGTGCTCCTTGCTAGGAAATGAAAAACCAGTTCTTTCTGGTGGAGTGCCATTGGGTGTTATCAATCACACTCTAGGAACAGGTCCTATGGCCAGATACAGTCTCCATCGTTTTGTGTGCATGTGTGTATAAATTTTTGTTTTCATTTTGATATTTGTTTTATTGTTTATTTGTTTTGGTTTCATCTCTTGTTTTGCTTTTGTTTTGAAAAAGAGATAGAGAACATGAAGTTGGGTGGATAAAGTTGGGTGGGGAAGAGCTGGAATGAATTAGGAGAGGAGAAAGACCATGATCAAAATTAAATAAAAAGTATATTTGATGCCCTTATGATTTATACAAAACATTTTACATATTATTGTTCCTTTCTAGTGGTAATGCTGCCAAATCAATGAGTTATAAGCAAAAATCAGTTACCATCGGCATAAACAACTCTTGAGACAAAATAACTAGAACTGTCCAAATGGGGAAGGACATTGGCAATGGCAGTTTGGGAAAGAAAGACCAAAAGCTCAGATTGAAATAGTAATGAAATAAACTTTGCATGCCTCATGGCATAGGTAGTGATACAGTTTAAGTATCGCATAGTGATACCTCTTTCAAAACAAGATAACTTAAACCCTAATTTTCACCCTGTATGAAATCTACTCAAAATGTGTGAAAAGTCAGAATGCAGGAACTGAAGTTCTAAATCACACAAAAAAGATTTCAAGGTCTTCATGAAATCCCAAAGCAGAGCAAACAATAGCAAATGAGAAGGTTTCTATACAATAGTGGACCCAGTAGACAGAGTAAAGCACCTCACAGAGTGAGAGAATGTATTTGCCATATGACAGAAGGTTAATGTCTACATTATATATGTAAGTAAATTAAAACAGCTAACAAAAAGCCAAGCAATCAAGTTTTAAAACTGGGCAAATGGCTTCTAGAAGTGATAATCACTTTTGACAAAGTGGTAGGATACAGAGATAACACATAAACTCAGTAAAATTTCTATGGACCAGTGACAGAAAGCATGAAGAAGAAATTAGGAATCCAAGCTCATTCATAATAGTTGGGTCGAGGTTCTTCCCCACCTTCTCTTCTATTAGTTTCAGTGTATCTGGTTTTATGTGAAAGTCCTTAATCCACTTGGACTTGAACTTTGTACAAGGAGATAAGAATGGATCGATTTACATTCTTTTATATGCTGACTTCCAGTTGAACCAGCACCATTTGTTGAAAATGCTCTCCTCTTTCCACTGGACAGTTTTAGCTCTTTTGTCAAAGATCAAGTGACCATAGGTGTATGGGTTCGTTTTTGAGTCTTCTATTTTATTCCATTGATCTTCCTGCCTATCTCTGTACCAATTCAATGCAGTTTTTATCACTATTGCTCTGTACTACAGCTTGAGGTCAGGAATGGTTATTCCCCCCAGAAGTTCTTTTATTGTTAAGAATATTTCTTGATATCCTGTTTTTTTTTTTTTTTTGTTGTTATTTCAAATGAATTTGAGAATTGCTCTTTCTATCTCTATGAAGAATTGAGTTAGAGTTTTGATGGATATTGCACCGAATCTGTAGATGGCTTTTGGCAAGATGGCCATTTTTACAATATTAATCCTGCCAATCCATAAGCATGGGAGATCTGTCCATCTGCTGAGATCTTCTTCAATTTCTTTCTTCAGAGACTTGAAGTTCTTGTCATACAGATCTTTCACTTGCTTGGTTAGATTCACACCAAGGTATTTTATATTATTTGTGACTATTGTGAAAGGTGTCATTTCCCTAGTTTTTTTCTCAGCCTGTTTATCTTTTGAGTAAAGAAAGGCTACTGATTTGTTTGAGTTAATTTTATATCCAGCCACTTTGCTGAAGTTGTTTTTCAAGTTTAGGAGTTCTCTGGTGGAGGTTTTGGGGTCACTTAAGTATACTATCATACAATCTGCAAATAGTGATAATATTTTGACTTCTTCCTTTCCTATTTGTATCCCTTAGACTTCCTTTTGTTGTCTAATTGCTCTGGCTAGGACTTCTAGTACTATATTGAATAGGTAGGGAGACAGTGGGCAGCCTTGTCTAGTCCCTGATTTTAGTGGGATTGCTTTAAGTTTCTTTCTATTTAGTTGATGTTGGCTACTGGTTTGCTGTATATTGCTTTTATTATGTTTAGGTATGGGCCTTGAATTCCTGATCTTTCTAAGACTTTTACCATGAAGAGATGTTGAATTTTATCAAATGATTTTCAGCATCTCGTGAGATGATTATGTGGTTTTTTCCCTTTGAGTTTGTTTATATAGTGGATTATGTTGATGGGTTTCCAAATATTTAACTATTCCTGCCTTCTTGGGATGAAGCCTACTTGATCATGAGGGATGATTGTTTTGATGTGGTCTTGGATTTGGTTTGCGAGAATTTTATTGAGTATTTTTGCATCAATATTTATAAGGAAGATTGGTTTGAAGTTCTCTTTCTTTTTTGGGTCTTTGTGAGGTTTAGGTATGAGAGTAATTGTGGCTTTAAAGATTGATTGGGTAGTGTTCCTTCTGTTTCTATTTTGTGGAATAGTTTGAAGAGAATAGGTATTAGGGCTTCTTTGAAGGTGAAATCAATCAAATAAAAACAAAAAAAGAACTACATAAAGTATCAACAAAATCGGGAGCTGGTTCTTTGAGAAAATCAACAAGATAGATAAACCCTTAGCCAGACTAACCAGAGGGCACAGAGACAGTATTCAAAATAATATAATCACAACTGAAAAGGGAGACATAACTACAGAAAGTGAAGAAATTTTTAAAAAATCACCAGAACTTACTACAAAAGCCTATAGTCAACAAAACTGGAAAATCTGGATAAAATGAACAATTTTCTAGACAGATATCAGATACCAAAGTTAAATCAGGAGCAGATAAACGATCTAAACAGTCCTATAACTCCTAAAGAAATAGCAGCAGGCATTAAAAGCCTCCCTATCAAAAAAAATGTCAGGACCAGATGGTTTTAGTGCAGAATTTGTTCCACATTTCTTACCCTAAATAAAAATCTATTTCAGAATTTATCAAGGACCTCAGTGTCAGGTCTGAAGCTGACCTGACCAGAAAAATAAAATAGGAAACATACTTTAAAAATAAGCATCTAGTTTTCTTATTTTCCTTCCTTCCTTCCTTCCTTCCTTCCTTCCTTCCTTCCTTCCTTTCTTCCTTCCTTCCTTCCTCCCTTCCTCCCTCCCTCCCTCCCTCCCTCCCTTCCTTTCTTCCTTCCTTTCTTCCTTCCTTCCTTCCTTCCTTTCTTCCTTCCTTCCTTCCTTCCTTCTTCCCTTTCTCCCTTCCTCCCTTCCTCCCTTCCTTTCTTCCTTCCTTCCTTTCTTCCTTCCTTCCTTCCTTCCTTCTGCCCTGCCTCCCTTCCTCCCTCCCTCCCTTCCCCCTTTCTCTTTCTCTCTCTCTCTCTCTTGTTTTTAAAATATTGTCTATAAGTATTGGTTTAGTTATTTAAAGTCTGGTAGAATTCTGTTGTGAATCTATGTGGACCTTGGCTTGGCCCTTGCATGGGAGTTCAGGAGGTAGAACACCTTTTATTACTGTTTCAATCACCAATTTTGTTATGTGATTCTTTAGGTTGTTGATCTCCTTGGCTTAAACTAAGAGACTGGGTGAATCTAGAAATGTGACCATTTTTTTAAAAGGTTTTTCAAGTTTCTTCTTGTTCCTACTCAGTTAATTTCTGCTCTGGTTTTGGATTTTCCCCAAATCTTGATTTTCCCCATTAAGTCATTTGTGATTATTTAATATAACCAACAGCTTCCTAATTGGACTTAAGGCCAGGCAAACAGGAGGGAGTCCATGTCTGGTATTGTCAATAAAGTGAACAACTACCCCTGGCTCTTATAATTTCTAACTGAATTCTATATACTTGACCTTATAATAAGTGTGTCTTTCATCAACTATCAAAGAAGCTTCTTTTTGCAGAAAATGGAGACAATGACAGAAATCCACAGCTGGTCAGACCACTGAGAGTAAGTGACCATGGGGGACTCAGAACTAGTTGGTAGCTTTTCAGTGTAACCTGTACTCCCAAGGCTCATTAAAGAAAAGTGGGCAGAAAGATCATGAGAGTCAGAAGACCATGATACCTGGTGAGAGATAGAGTCTTCTAGTCATGACAGGGAGGCTTATGAAATCTCAACAACATGGTTGCCTAAACAAGACATGTATGTAATGATAGCACCCTCAGGAATCCCAATGTGGACAGGGGAACTTTCACAGGGCCTCACCTCTAAATAATGACCTATAGATAATTAATGGATACTGAGAAAGGGAGGATCTGTTTTATCCAGAGATAAAAAGTCTCCTGATAAGTTATTAAATCTGAAACGGTCCATATTAAACATCTGTACATATAAGCAACATGAAATGGACTCAGTAGGTATATATAGCATATATACAATATATATATTATGTATATAGCTGTTTATGCATATTATTATATACATTATACACATACACAATATAACTAAAAAAGAAGTCATGGTGGACAATGAGACCCTCCTCCTAATCACATGGTCTTCTTCTAGCAACCTTCAAATGAAGACATAGAATTCTCAGATCCTCCTGTACCACGTCTGCCTGGATGCTGCCATGCTCCTGCCTTGATGATAATGGAGTAAACCTCTGAACCTTTGACTGAGCAGATTCCCTGTGACTGCTGCAGCTCTGTCCCCAATCTCACAGAACCCAGAGGAAGCACGCCTCTCAGGAGCTCTAACCCGGGCAGTAGGTAAGGAGACAGCAACACCTGCCCCAAACAGGGAGAAACTGGGACCCACTAGGACACAGGAAGTCACTCCTGGCCTGGAGCACTGGTTCCTTCCTGTCTGCGCCTGAGCACTGAGCAGATTTTGGGTCCCAGCTCTAACCCCAGTAGTAACACCCACCCCACACAGTTCTGATACAACCAAGATAATAGGAAAGACAGGCTCCAGTCAGAGACAGGGCAGGCAACACTAAGGAGATCCAGATGGCAAAAGGCAAGTGCAAGAACTTAATCATCAGCAATCCAGGGTACTTGGCATCATTAGAACCCAATTCTCCCACACAAGAAAGTCCTGAATTCCCCATATCACCAGGAAAGCAAGATTCAGATTTAAAATCACTTCTAATGATGATGACAGATGACTTTAAGAAGGACATAAATAACACTCTCAAAGAAATGAGGAGAACACAGATAAACAGGTAGAAGCCCTTAAATCTCCAGCCTGAGAACACAAAGGGAGGGACTCATGGCTCTACCTGTATAAGTAATTGAGGGTGGCCTTGCCAGGCATCAGTAGAAGCGGAGGGCCTTGGTGCCTAAAAGTTTGGATTCCCTAGTGTTGGGGAATTTCGAGAGAAGGGAGGCAGGAATGGGAGGATGGTGGGAGAACAACCTCATCGTAATTGGAGGAGGGGGGAATAGGTTAAGGGGTTAGGCATCAGTGGAAGTAGAGGGCCTTTGTGCCTGAAAGTTTGGATTTCCTAGTGTTGGGGAATTTGAGAGCAGGGAGGCGAAATTGGGAGGATGGTGGGAGCACACCCTCATAGAAACGCCCAGAATTATATGGATTAGCAGGCCACCAGAAGACTAGATTCCAGAATTCAAACACAAAAATTATCTTGATACTAAAATTTGTTTTGAGAATTGTATATTGCAGAATACACAACCTTGGTGTATCTGCTCATCAAGCAAGCTGAACAGACCTGCTTAAACCTCTGATGTCCTGGAATTCTAGCTGGATGCAGTGAAGACACAGTGTCAGAGGCTTATCAATTTAATCTTCCCCTGCCCCTCTTCTAATATCTTAACACCCATAATCAGCTTGAAGAAGTTAATGAAGAGTCAGTGTCCCTATTCCCTGGGCTTGGGGACTAAGGTGATTAATATTAAGCTGTCTTTGTAGGGAAAAGTAGTGGATTTGTTGGAACAGGGAGGATTAGCTAGGATTTATTGCATAGCCATAACCTATTGGTAGAAATATTTGTAATTGTTATTAAGATGAAGTTATAATTTCTTAAATGGTACAAAATTTACTTTGATTTCAAATTTAAGATTTTCATTGGTATGAGATTCTTATTGATATAAAAGTGAGATTTATATTGTTACTCTCATAGGCATTGTGCCTATATAACACATTTAGGAATACAAGGCTTAGGCCCAGTCCTTCTTTAACTTTTTTAACTGATTTGAGATGGTTAGCCTATGAGTTAAGGGCCTATAGCAAATTCATGGCTTTGAGTTTATTGTTAGGGTGTTTTCCATATTTTATTTAGAAATAGCTGAGAGGAGTTAACAGACAATAGTCCAGGTTACCTTACATGGACAGTTGGTTTTCAAAACGTCAGAAGTCCATAGAATTGACGCTACAAATATTTCTATATTAATGTTCACTTTGATCAGAGACCTGTCTGCTCCTGACAGCTTCCTGTCTTGGATTCTAAGAAGAAATTGAGCATCTTTGGAGTTACTCCAGTTGTGGTGAGACAGCCAGTAGGCAAGAATTGCCTCTTTTCATCTACAGACAAATTATTGTCCAGAAAAGGACACACTTGTGGAATAGTTGACTCATTATATCTGCCTAGACAGAGTAATCAGCCCTTAATAATTCTGTATCACTAAGTCTGTCAGATGATCCTGGGCCAGAAGGCTGAAGATCGGATGCTCCAACGTTGTGTAGTATAGGGACTGTCCAGCTGTTCAGTGGTCTTCATAATTGGCTAACTTTTAGAAGCTATGCTTTGTGCTTCCAATAATTTCAGTTAACTCAGTTATTCTGGATTTCTGACAGGGTTGAAGACTTATAGTCTCATAGCCAATCCCAGCTATTTACTTTGAGAGAAAAGATTTGAGAGGATGGTTTTCAGCTGACATTCATTCTAAAGCCAAGAAAAAAGCCAGGTTCAAAACTAAGTCTTTTAGTTAGGAGAGGTGACAGAGGTTCTGCTTAGTCAACAAAATGATCGACTTGGTATTAGGTCTATCCTGTACCTTACTGACAGAAATTGCTATAATTATGCTCTAATTGTATTTTGAGAGAAAAGTTTTATTTTAACAGGAAGGGTGATATGTAGGAGGAGCTAAGGTGGGAGGAATAAGGCAAGGAAGAGGAGGAGTAAAGAGAGGAGAAGGAGAGGAGAAGCTGGGTGACAAGAGAAAGAGATAGAAAGAGATAGATAGAGAGAGAGAGAGAGAGGGAGGGAGGGAGGGAGGGAGGGAGAGAGAGAGAGAGAGAGAGAGAGAGAGAGAGAGAGAGAGAGAGAGAGAGAAACATGGAGGTGGATGTTCACGTGTCTTTGCCAGTCAAAGATAGTTGATATATCTAGGTTGGGTATTGGGTTACACTTCTGATTGTATGGGCATCTTGTTATTGAGCATTACCAAACTTATAAAGCCTTTGATTAACACTTAAAAATGTATAAAAGCAAAAAGGAGGAGGGGGGATAGGATAGAGATTTTCTGGGGAGGGGAAATGGGAAAAGGGAATGGCATTTGGAATGTAAATAAAATATCCAATGACTGAAAAATAAAGAAGTCATGAATATGTAAGGGAGTGGGGAACACAGGCGGAATTAGGGTTAAAAATATTTATATAGTTTTTATTTTGAAATTCTCAAAAAAGTAATTTCACAACACACGTGATTGCCACTGCTTTTGATATAATATGACTTTACTGTTGAAGACACCACACACTTAGTCCCAGAACATAAAGAAATCAAATTGGATATGAGTTGGGAGATCTCTTCCTGTTTCCTAGCCTGTATGATGTCAAAAGGTACTATAAAGGTTGTTCAGGAAGAAAAATGACTCCCAATCAATACTGCTAGCTGAAACAATGACTTGCCAGAAAGAAATAATAGTGGCTCAACACTTACAAACTTAGCTATTTATTTTCTGATTTGCTTTGAGCTCCACTGCATAGAGAGAACTTATGCTTCATTCTTTAATCTCAGTCATGAGCCTACCAAGATATCATATGTTTTTGTGTGGAGTGGAGGGTATTATTGTTTTGCTAAGTGGTTATAATGTTAAAGTTCCTTCTTTGTACTCATGCTTATGTCATAAATTAATGGTGCAAACAGCCTCTAACAGAGAACCTTCTTATTGCCGTGTGTGGCAGTTAATGAAAAAATCCACAACTGGTCAGAGTGACAAGGGTAAGTAATGGTGGAATGAATGCTCAGTCTTAAGTGGACCAGCCACACCACTCACCCAGGCATCAAAGAAGAGGGAGTAGAAAGATGTACAAGGCAGAGAATGGGGAGTTAAGTAACAAAAGGATGACTTCTTTATAGCATATAGTTATGGCACTCATGAACCAACTGTATCTCTGCTTATCTGTACAAGACCTGCACATGACTGGGCCCATCAACATTTAATTATGAATGAAGAGGGTGACACCAGGCTCCACCCCTCCCTGAAAGATTATTGGCAGTTAAAAGTTGTTGAGGCAGGCACTATCATTTTCTTCAGTTGATCAACACTGATAAGTACTCCTCAATCAAGTAAAGAACTCCCCAAGTAAATAACTCCCCATTCACATCTGAGCAAAAAAGTCTAGTTAAACTCAGTGGGTTACATGTAGAAAAGAAGACATAAAAGTCTGAGGATATGGTCAGAGGGACGTGTCCAATGGGAGAGTGGGGCATATAATAAAGGAGAATGAGAATGGGGAAACAATGAAGAATCATTATATAAATATATGAATATGCCAAACAATAAAATTAAAAAAGACCAAGCAAATGATTTTAATAGAGACTTTGCAAATGGACAAATATACATGAACATACACATGAAAAATGTGAATAAAAATTACAATGAATACTATCTTCCCCTAATTAGAATGGTTATTAGAAAAAAATTGCAAGTGTTGGCAGAGATGTAAAGTAAACAGAATCCCTTTTGTTTATCTATTTTGTTTTGTTCAGTGCTGGGAACTGAACATGACCTTGTCTATAGACCAGTGCTCTACCACTAAGCTACACCACCAGCCCCTAAACCTCTTATATGCTCAGGATTAGCATGTGGATTGTGGAGAAAACTGTGGAAGTTTCTCAAACAAACATGAAAACAGGTCCACTACATGCACCTCTGGGTATATCCAGAGGAAATAGGGTCTGTGAATGGAGGAGACATGGTCACGGACTGTATGGCACTGTTTGCAGTGGGTAACCAGGTGTTTCCAAGGTATGGCTCATGGTTCATATATATCTCAGAATAGCTACGGATGTGGCCCTACACATTTTCAGAGGACAATGACATGTTATGATCTCAAAATATTTGGACACCCCGAAATCTACAGCCGGAGTTTAGGTTTTTAACAACTTGAATGAAGAAAGTGTGACATATGTGTAGTCACCTATGGCCATGGATGAACTGGGTCCACCTAAAAGGGGGGCTAGAAATGAAAAAGGATGGAAAGGCAAGAGAAGCATGAAGCCAAGACAAAATTTTCTGATCAAGGCTCAAGGTTTAATGTTCAGCTCTTGTAATATATAGAAAAAGCCCACCAGAGCCCATCATCTTTTTTAGCTGCAAAGCAGGCTCAGGGGGCGGTCTCTTCCTCAAAGTTCTTGCTGGAAGTTGCAAGTGTAAACAGAGCAGTAGGATTCACTTAGGTGTTAAGGTCCTGTGTGGCAGCCCAGGTCTGTTCAGACTGCTCAAGGCTGGGGAAGGTGCACATATGAACTGAGGAAATGGCTCACTTGGTAAAGTGATTGCTTCAGAAGCATGAAGACCTGAGTTCAATCCCAGATCCTTCCATAGAAGATAGGTATGGTACATTAAGTCACTGTAGGACTAGGCACATCCTTTCCCACTGAGGCAAGGGAACAGGACCCACAGGTGGAGGGGCTGTGATTGGGATATAAAGTGAATAAATAATTAAATATATAGAAAAGAAGATAGGTATCGTGTCTTATAGTGTAATCTCAGTGCTAGGAAGATAGAGATGGGGGAGGGTCATTTTTAGGACTTTTAGGCTACCCAGTTTAGTCATTATGAGATTCAGGTCAAAAGAGACCCTATTTCAAAAGTAGGTGGACAGAATTCCTGAAGATGACAGCTGGGCTGTCCTCTGGTCTCCAAGAAAACCACACACATGCACATGTACATGCACATGCACATGCACACTCACAGGCATGCCTGAGCACAAATAATTATCTTCGACATGAAACCCTGTCACTTGCAGTGAGTGGATGTGAAAAGAGGATATTGTGCTTAACAAAACAGCCAGATGCAGAAACACAAATATTATGTGTTCCTTCTCACGTTAAGACTCTCAAAAAGAATATCAATTTGAAAGGAGAATAGTGATTACTTAAGATTGTAAGAACTGCAGGAATGAAGAATGAGAGGCTGGGGAAGAGGAGGATAGATTTGATCAGGCATGTGATCTACCTGTACGGAAACAACATACTGGGTATCCTGAACACAGACAACTAATCCATGTGAACTGAGAAATTTAGTTCATATTTCATAGCTTTCTGTTTGTATGGTTAAGGAAATTGCCCCACATGATATTAAAACATAAATAGTACAGCAAGGTGTCTATTGGAAATGGCCCTACACTGAAAACATTTCAAGTTTGCACACCTTACCTAATTATCTGAGTGGTAAGTGGGTCTGTTGATAGGTGTGCCACTGAATACATGACTGTGGCGTGTAGTACTTCCCCAAGCAGGTCCCTTTACACAATAGTACCCATGAGAAAGAGAAGCTATAAACAACTTCCTGTGTCCCAAACATCTCATCAGACTTGGCTTCCACTCAACACAAACAAAAACTTCCTGAACACTCAACAGGAAATTAGAGTACTTGCTAACTAAGTTAGGCAATAGAATATAGTAAGAGCGTAGAGTTGCGTATGTTTCGACTGACTGGAAACAGCAAAAGAGTTAATTTAACACACATGCAAAAGTGGGCTCAGCTCCAGCCAAGATACATTTATCGTATGGCTACTATTTTCTTTGCAGACAGGAAATGCTTCAGGGAATAATAAAGAGAAAAGCAAGTGAGTATACCTCCTAAAAATTACTTTATGAGATAAAAAGATAGAGTGTTATATAAGTATCATACTTAATAAGCAATTTATATAAGAAAAATATAAGCTAATGGAAGTAGGTCCTTCTATAAGAAGAATGAAGAATTCTGTATTTGGTGAGGATGTTGCTGAAAAGGCCTAGAAAAGATGATACTTGATACAGAAGTAATGGCTGGCTCACATAGTTATTACAGCTATGCTTTAAAATAAATTTTTGTGAGCCACACTCCTTTCCTTTTCTTACAATATTAAAAACAATTTAAATTTTCATGTTCCCTTGTCAGTTCATATACTTCACATGCATTGAAGGTCAACTATGTAGTAGGTACAGTGCATTACATAGTGCCAGTAAACACTACCAAACCAAATGTTTTACCTGTCCTCACTTGTCTCTGGTCTTTTGACTACAATAGTTAAGGTTTATAGTTATAGAGAAGTCACAACTATCTATTCTTCTACCTAAAGGTTGGGCTACACTAAATATACTTAACAGAAACCCATTATTCATATCTTTCTTTCTTTCTTTCTTTCTTTCTTTCTTTCTTTCTTTCTTTCTTTCTTTCTATCTATCTGCTGTTTTTTTCAAGACAGGGTTTGTGTCTGTGTGTGTCTGTGTGTGTCTGTGTGTATGTGTGTATGTTCATGGGTATGTGTAGCCTTGGCTGTCCTCAAACTAGCTCTGTAGACCAGGCTGGCCTCAAACTCACAAATCTGCCTGCCTCTGCTTCCTGAGTTCTGGGATTAAATACATATTTCACTACCACCTGCTCATCTCTTTTTATTAATTAACTCCAGAATGTAGAGTTCCTCAGTCACAGTGTTCAGTGTGCTTAACATGTCTTGACTTCTATTTATAGTAGTGCTTTTTCCAGGGACCACAAGGAAGAAACTATTCATGTGGCAACAAATGTCATGATAAACATGGCATTTTTGTGTGTATGGCTCAGTATATTGAAAATGGCCACTGTTTTTTTCTGTATCACTTAAGTCAGCACCCTAACACAAACTGCAGTGTTTTGTAATTTGAATACAGAACCAAAAATTAAGTCATCAATTCTACTATGGTCAAACCATAACATATTTTTCTTACTAATCCAATATTATATGATACTTAACTTGCATGTGCATATTTCTTTATTATTAAATTTGGATAATTAATGCACATAATTTGGTGATAATGGTACCTGGCAGCCAACAACTACCAATACATGTTCTTTTTGCCATAACCATTATTTATATATTTGGCATTTTTGTCTATTTTCCTTTACAAAGCATAAGCCCGTCGAGGGCAGGGACATACTGTTTTGTCCATCAATTGTGTACTGATGTATAATCTGTTACTTGTTAGACGCATATGCCCCTCAGAAAGGTAGGGAATGAAGAATCTGTCTGTCTGTCTGTCATCTGTCTATCTTAAGTGACCGTTACTGATAATACTCAGCAGTTTTGGCTACTATAACTCAGCCAAGCTGCCAACAGAACAGTGGGACAATAAGTGGAGCAAGTATTATATTCAGGAAAAAACAATAGTCTCAGGGTTATTATTGCTGTGGTGAAAAACCATATCCAAAATAAACTTGGTGAAGAAATGTAGCTGCCTGTGGCCATGGATCAACTGGGTTCAATTGTAAAGGGGCCTGGAAATGAAAAAAGGACAAAGGTCGAGAAAAGATGGAGCCAAGACAATGTATTCTGACTAAGGCTCCAAGTTTAATGTTCAGCTCTCAATTTAAAGGGAAAGCCCCAACACAGAACCCATTCTTGCTTTAGCCAGGATGGGTGAGGGGAAGGATCCTTAGTCACAGCTGGAGTTGTCTCAAGGCAAGCTCAGTGGGCAGTCTATTCTTCTAAGTTCCTGTAGCAGGCTGTAGTCCAGCCAAGGTAGGTAATTCCACCTAGGTCCTATTAGTTGGTCTATTGTGCTAAACAAGCTCTTTCATGCCTGCTCAAGGCTGGGGGGAAGGCACAAAGAAAGGGCTTTTTTGACTAATGCTTCCATATCTCTGTTCATCATTAAAAAAGTCAGAATATGCTGTGTGCTACTAAGTGGTATGGACTGGAAGAACATATTCGGAGGTGTCTGTGCTGCCATGCAGAACTATGTATAATGTCCAAGGACTGTGCAAATCTGGTACCACACCTCACTAGCTGCAGCACTCATGAGAAGGGGTACTGCACCATGCCTGGGTAACACAGTAGAGCAGGGGCTACTGGCTAACACAATAGTGGCTGGGGTTCAGGTGAGCTGGACCAAGATCATAAACAGAGGAGAGCTGGCTCCACCATTTCTCTGCTATGATGTGGTATGAATGAGAGAGATATGCCCTCTTTCCCCTCACCCCTTTGCCACTTGGGACAGGTAGGAGAGATGTTCCTGGGGTCATGAGAGTAGAAGAGCTGACCCCGTCCCTTGTAGGCTGCAGCATTGGGTGATCTAGCTAAAGCAGCGCTGGAAAGATGGCTCTGGTAGTACGGCTGTAGGAGAACTGGTTGGCTGACTAACTTAGCTACCACTGGGACCTAGATCCAGGGCTTTGAATTGGCAAACCTCAACATCTACACCATCTATGAATTGCTGGAGAATATGAGGGGGCCAGTCCTGTAAGATCTCCATGACACAGGAAAAAAACAACATACCAGAAAGAAGTCCCCATGAGGATTCTGTATTGATAGTGTAGAAGCCAAAGTCCTCCAACCAAACCAATGAGTCATTGCAATGAACATTTGCAAGTAAATATGTGTGGACAAAAGGGTATACCGTAGCTGGGCGGTGGTGGCACACACCTTTAATCCCAGCACTTGGGAGGCAGAGGCAGGCGGATTTTTGAGTTCGAGGCCAGCCTGGCCTGGTCTACAGAGTGAGTTCCAGGACAGCTAGGGCTACACAGAGAAACCCTGTCTCGAAAAACCAAAAAAAGAAAGAAAGAAAAAAAAAAGGTATACCATGTGACACATTGTGACACACTGTACTTTCACAATGAGATTGTGTTTTATTTTATTTTTTTTCTTTTTAGCAGAAAGTTGCAGGGGTGTAGGGCAGATGTAAAGGGATAAGCATGAGGAGATGAGTGTTATTAGGTTTCATGATGTGAAATTCACAAAGAATCAATAGAGTTAAAAGTGAAAGAAAGAAAAGAAAAAAAGGAAAGAAGAAAGGAAGAAAGAAAGAAAGAAAGAAAGAAAGAAAGAACTCATAATAGAAAATCAAGCATAGCAAGTACATAGAGGCAGGAGCTAATGCAGAGGCAGTGGAAGGGTACTGCTCTCTATCTTGCTCTCTATAACTTGCTCTGCCTGCTTTTTTATAGAACCCAGGACCACTAGTCTAAGGGTGTCTCTACCCACAATCACCTGGTTCCTCTCCCATCAGTCACTAACATAAGAAAATGCCCTACAGGCTTACCTATAGCCCAATCTTATGGAAGAATTTTCTCAATGTGGTTTTCTCTTCTCAGATGACTATAGCTTTTGCTGAGTTGACACAAACTAATCATCACATTGAATAAACCTAGGTGAACAGTGAAATATTCCCACTGTAATCATGAGGTGGGTCTTAAGGAAGGAAGGGAAGGAAATTCTTTTGGAGTTTGTAAATCAGTTGTCTCTGGATAGCACTAAGTTTTATACTTTTTCTCCTCAGATATCTTACTTCTAAGCATTGCTCAATGTTGCTACAGAGTAGACAGGTTGGGTGACAGCAACTGTGAGAGCACCTGCCCTCCACACTATAGTCCACTGTGAGTGTCACATCACCATCTGTTGTTTTTCCAGGGGACCAGGATATAGAAAGTGTTTATCAGCTAAAGGTCTGTTGAGTAAAGGTGGAAGTCTGGTAAAGCCTCTGTGTCCAATGGCCAATACAGGAGAATGATAAAAACTTACTCTATGCATTATCTTTGACACAGAGCACCAGTATGAGGGCCTCAAGTATCATAGGTAACTCAAGTCTGGCCACTTGCAAACAAAGGTCATCATCTGAGAAAATTCTCACTCCTATTTGTTCATAACAAATTCTATTTTCTCAAGTGTCATCATTTATAACCCCTACAATATGACCATGTAGAGCAAAGCCAAAACCACTGATTTTCAATATAGCAAGAAGTTCCTTTTACAAAGAAAGTATTATCCTGAGACAACACACACACACACACACACATGCACGCACACATACAACACAAACATACACACAAACACACACACAAATACACAGACACAAATACACATACACACATGCACACACACATACACCTACCAATCTCTTTGATGAACACAGATGCAAAAGTTTTCAATAAAATCCTTGGCAATCAAATTCAACAAAACATAAACCCATTATTTATTATGATCTCATTGGCTTTATCACAGAGATACAGGAATGATTCAAAGAACATAAACCAATAAACCTAATCCACTGCATAAATAAACTAAAGGCAGAAGTCACATGATCACTTTAATAAGTATTACTCTTCCAGAGGACCCAAGTTCAATCCCAGTCAAGCATAATGGGCATTTCACAACTGCCTGTAAGGTGACTCCAGGAGTATCTAACTTCTCTAGCCTCTGCAGGCACCTACACTCACATGTACAACATTCGCCCCTTACACACATACACATGCACATGCAAGCATGCATGCACATACACATTTTTTTGTAAAGCTAAAAATAATTACAAATTCTGGCATGGATATAGGAAGAAGAGACACACTCACTGACTGTGAGAGTGCAAACTGGTGTCACTACTACAGAAATCAGTGTGGGGATTCCCTAAAAAGCTGGGAAAATGTCTATCACCTGACTCAGCTATACCATTCTTGGGCATATACCCAAAGGACTTCTCAGTATCTGACTATAGCTACATTTGCTCATCTATGTTCATTGATGATCTATTTATGATAGCCAGGAAATAGAAACAGTTTAGATTTCTATCAACTGATGAATGAATAATAAAAATATAGTATGTTTAGCCTAAGGAATATTATTCAATTGTTAAGAAAAATGGAATTGTAAAATTTTTAGTTAAATGAATAGAGCTAAAACCAACCATTTCAAGTAAGAAAATATAGATCCAGAATGAAAAATAACATATGTTCTCTCATTTGTGGGTATTAGTTCTGAATCCTTAAATACATGTGCTTCATTTGGAATATACATAGAGGCCAGGAAATTACTAAGGGGATGAGTCTTTCAAGGGGAGGGAGAGTTAACTTGTATTAATTTTATGTGTGTGAGTACACCTTAGCTGTCTTCAGACACACCAGAAGAGGGCATCATATGTGAGCCACCATGTGTATGCTAGGTATTGAACTCAGGACCTCTAGAAGAGCAACCAGTGCTCTTAACCCCTGAGCCATCTCTCCAGCCGCAAGAGTTAACTTTTATAAAGGGTTAAAAGTGAATAGTAGGAAAGGAAGGGTTAAACTGGGGTGGGGAAGTGGAGAGGAGGGTTGAAGAGGAACTATGGGAAGCACTTTTGAAATAGTCACATGGAAATGAACAAACTTACTTAAGACAGATTATATTATAATGGGGTATCAATGCCACTACTAGACTTCATAGAATAACAAATAAAAAGCCACAGTCCCAAGAATGGGTTACTTCTCTTGACACTATTGGTTGATGAATTCCCATATACCACCAAACATTACAAACTGAAGGCAGTGTTCCTGGCTATTCTCCAGAACTTGACAGTAAAATCCTACTGCTTAAGACTCTATGCACCCAGAGCTTTACCAACCTAAGACAGAAGTGCGTTGCTTTTGAAAATGCATATTCCATGATGGGTAAGAAGGCATTCTTTTCAAAATGACCTGAGACAGGCTCAATCTTGTTAATGAAATAAAAAAGGGAGAGAGGCAGAGAGCCTTTGGGGCTGCTTGGCAGGAATCTGACATTAAGCAAGAACAAAGAAGTAATTTCAGGCAGGAATCTAAATATTAGGTTAGAACAAAGAAGTAATTTCAGACAGGAATCTAAATTTTAGGTTAGAATAAGGAAGTAGGCTTCAGACATGAAAATGTCCTTGGGCTAGGATAGGGAAGTAGGCTCAGATACTTTGGTCATTGTTGCACGCGCCTCCCGTGTCCCCTTTTCACCCGTGGAAGAGAAACACGAGAGGCAGAATTTGGGTATCATCACAGCGAGGCTTTACTCTGTATCAGCAAACGTGGAAAACGCGGAAGGGCTGAAGACAGGAAGAGGCACAGCTTAAATACACCCTAGAGTGACGTGTTCACTTCTGATTGGCTGTTCACTCATCACCCAATATTTACGCCTCGGGATTGGCAGTGACTTTGGCGGGCTTTCTGCCTTTGCAGCTGCACAGTTAATTGTTTACTAGTGGAGAGGACACGATGTCTGCACCATCTTGGAATGGCGAATTATACCACTGCTAACAGCGGCTTCCTACATCTCTCCCTGTTTAAATTATTAATATGGAACAGCCTATTGCCTATTAAGCGCAGCACCAATCAAGATTCAAACTCAAGCCCGATCAAGCAAACTCCATCTTGGGGGAATAAGCGATCAAGAGCTTACAGCCCGAAGAGTCTCCCTTATCCTACCAGGTGCAATGGAAACAAGTCCTCTGGGTGCAAGGGCTAAGGGGATGTAAAGAGGAATTGACACCCGTCCCTGTGCAATGGAGTATAGCTCCTAGGAGTGCAAGGGTTGTCAACCTACTATTCAGGTACCACAGTTATTAAGGCAAGGGCTGGCTAGACTTAGACCTCTCATCGACCCAGTGCAATGGGCTGAACCCTTGGGGTGCATCGACTGAGGGTCTCAGTCATTGGCTACTTTCTTAGCCTAGATAGTCAAATTTCAGGGGGAGATGCTTGCTCCAAGGCTGCGAGTGCTTGGGCGCTAGTGACCTTGTCACGTTTTTGTTGGGCTCTGAGCTTATAGACCAACCATCATGAACACTAATCCACAACATAGGGCTGCACCAAGCAGGCCTATCTCCACCATTTAAGAAAGAAGGAAAAGGCAAAAGAAATTCAAGAAGTAAAATCGCCAAGGGAAACAGGGTCCATCTGTGCTCCATCAAGGCTCAAAATCCGGATCTGCAATTGCTGTTGCACCTGGTCCAACTCCCCAGTCCAACTCTTTTTTAAATAAGCAGAAAGATTATGGCTTTGAATAAATGTATCATTCACAAATCTCCGAGGTGTAATACCTGGATGTGGGGTTGCTGACACTCAGCTCATTTGAACCACATTCATGAGCTGCTCCACATGGGCTTGGAGCAAATCAACTCTCTGATTGACCAACAGGATGCCTGATGTCAGGTATGCATCCACTTTCTGTGGAAGAGTCAAAACCTCAGAAGTCTTTTCTGAGATTTGATTAACAACAGTAGCTGCTGTAACTTGATTAAACATGGCTAGGTCTAGTGATCCATTCCAACATTGTGCTAAAAAGCATGTAACATTCTTACAATCTAAGATATCAGAATTATTCTGAAAGTTGGATAACATAAAGAAAAATGGGGGGTCCACACACACCGACACCAGTTGTGCAGATGCATTCTTAAACACCTTATTAATTTTAATGTTATTCAAATGGCTAGAGATATTAAATCGTGTAGCCGAAACATTCTGCACTTCATGAAACGCACCATTCAACAAGACAAAGGCAGATACACCCTTTTTAACATTCTAAACAGTGGCTACAACACATAATTTAATTGTGTTGAAGCAGGGTAAACTCAAGAAAATACACATATGATTTAATTTAGGACTTGCATCCTTTTGAAAATATCAAACAGAGGTTTAAATCCTCCTATGGTAAGCTTAAGATGAGGTTTTAGCCAAATAATATCTCTTAACAACTTTTAAAAATCACTAAGAGCAAATCAAGATTAAAAGTAAACCATTTTCTTTTTGTATGTACACTCACAAGCCAGAAGATGGCGTTAGATCCCCACCACAAATGGTTGTGAGCCACCATGTGGTTGCTGGGAGTTCAGCCTTTATAATTTAAATTAAGTCCAGCCTTTAATGGCTGAGCCATCTCTCTAGCCCCATCTGATTAGGATATAACTGAGGTCTCAAATATTGAAAGACACTGTCTTTGAATTCTTTTTTTGGAGTAACAAGTACTCTAAAAATTTTTAAAGCTCGTTATATTGGAGCAATGGCTTGCAGAAAAAACTTCTTTAGAGAAATTCACTAATAAAGTATCACACAATGAATAATACACACCAAAAGATTTAACCACTTAATTTTTTGTATTAAAGCAGCAACATTATTTGTATATATAAAATGTAAAACAATTAACCATTTTCTGAAGCAATTATTTCTAACAAATATTGTTTCATGGGCTCTTAAAAATTATGAATAAATTTACTAACTGTAAATCTCTCACCTTTACCAGAAACGTAAAGGGAAGGTATAAAACATCTTTTATATAAGCATTTACTGAAATGGCAGCTGGAATAGGCAAGTTAGGCTGTATAAATCTTAAATTTGAACTTTATTTTGGATTAATTTAATAACCAATCTTTTTTAGTCCAATGAGAATATCGGATAAAAGCCAACCTTATTCTCTAATAACTGTTACATACATTAGAGGAATCCAAAGCATCTCATCTTTAACAACTTTGAATATAAAGGAATTAAAATCATAACTTTTAGTCCACAGAGTATTGTAAAGTCTTTGAGTCTTAGATTTATCTCTCTTCTCACAAGAAACAATGAAATCCCGGTAAGCACATTTCTAGGACCAGGTCTGAAGACTCAGAACAAAAGGAATGCTTAACACCTGAGCTTCTACAGAGCAGTCTGCATTGTCTTAATTCAAATGTAAATGTGCTTAACCTCCCTCAGGCCTGTTCTCTGAGGCTTGGCTAAGCCTGAATTGTGTGGTTTTGACTTTAACATTAAACCTTAAATTTAAACTGTAAACCTTAAAGACACGTGTTGTATCTTTTCTCTATAAACATAGGCAAATCAAAAAACCAATCTTTAACGATGTAAGCAATCTATTTTCTCTAAAATCAACACCAAGTAGATTATCTTTATGCTATAAAGTTTTGTTGTCACAAAACAAAGTGCAAAATTTAATGGAAAACTTGAAGCATTGTATAACTCAGGCTGTTGGCCGGTGTGCCCTGAGGACAGGCAACCAAGTAACACTCAATAGCTGTAAACAATGGCGGTGCTTCAGCATTTGAATGTACTGGCAAGGGAACAGGCCAAGATCTAATTATGTCCCACAGTGGTATACTTATCGCCAAATGGAATATCAGTGTCAGGAGAATCAGGGCCGTAATCTTGCAATCTAGCTTCATTCTTCACAATCTGCACCAGCCTCGTAGGGACCCAAATTGAATTGTTTTCACCTGTGGAGTAAGCACAAACAGCCTCCCACCCGGGCCACAGCAGGCCCTCAGCCAATCTTGTAGCCTCTTGTTCTTACGAGGGACAATGGCTGTACGGCATTCAGCTGTGGCCTTTTCAAAGATCATGTGTTCTATCACTGGCATTGTTTGCTCTAAGCTCGCGGGGCACTCCCCGTGTGTCTGCCGGCGGTATGCCATTTCCCAGAGCAGACTGTCTCTCTCCTCTGCCTGTCTTTCGTGCCACACTCTCTTGCTCTCGCTCTGCCAGGCTGCAAGCCGCTGTAGGCAGCAGAGCGCAGACGGTTCCCCAAAGATTCTGTCATAAAGGAGGGTCCTTTTGTCCTCCACTCTCTCTTCACGCGCCAGTGAAGGTTCCATAAGCTTAAAGAGCTCTGCAGTAGCCCTTGTTCCTTTTGAGTACTCTATCTCCCCAGGCACTTTGGCCTGCCTCTGTTGTCCAGGCCTTTTTGCCTGTTTCTCTTTTCCCGGCTCCTTAGCCTGATGCTGGCTAACATGCCCTGGTTCTGGTATGCTAGAGTGGCCCTCTTTCTCACAACACAAATAAGTTAAAAACAAATGCAATGCAAGCAAGAGGCTAGCTAGTGGAGTGGCAGCAGTGAGTTTAAATCCGCTTGCCACAAACGCCACCCCAGACATATCTTCCAAAGGTGTACCTCGTCCTGTAGTTTTTTAACCCGCCCCAAAAGTTGGGGGCCTCCGCGTCTCCTTGAAACTCCCGGGTTTCGGCACCAGTTGTTCCGCATGCCTCCCGTGTCCCCTTTTCACTTGTGGAAGAGAAACACAAGAGGCAGAATTCAGGTATCACCACAGCGAGGCTTTACTCTGTATCAGCAAACGTGGAAAACGCGGAAGGGCTGAAGACAGGAAGAGGCACAGCTTAAATACACCCTAGAGTGACGTGTTCACTTCTGATTGGCTGTTCACTCATCACCCAATATTTATGCCTCGGGATTGGCCAGTGACTTTGGCGGGCTTTCTGCCTTTGCAGCTGCACAGTTAATTGTTTACTAGTGGAGAGGACAAGATGTCCGAGCCATCTTGGAATGGCGAATTATACCACCGCTAACAGCGGCTTCCTATAGGTCATCCTGATAAGCCCTTAGAAACAGTGATCACAGTAGTGTTCACGTAATTGGGTTTAGTGCCTTGCTTTTCCATGGGTTGGTAGGGAAATTGTGGAAGAGTTGAGGTGTGACTAGAAAGAAAACATGTCAGAAATTCTCAAAGGAAAAAAAATTAAAGGTACAAGCAACCTCTTCTGTTAATATAGCATACGTCGTAGGGATAGGAAGCATTTGTGAGGAAGTTAAATAGAAATGAACTCAATTAAAAAGTCTGTTCCCAAGAAGTCATATGATTGAAATATGTAAATTACTATAGGCAAGTGCTACCTGATAAATTTCCACATTAGCACATCTGCTTTTATCCTTAAGGTATCTCTCTGAGGATGATTTTCACAATATTTATGTTAAATATAGAAAATGTGGTTCCTATAAGTGGCTTGTCTAGACAGCATAGTTTCTAAGTGACAGAAAAGGAATATTAACTTAGATCTTAATTTAAGGTTCCTCATTGTTTTGTTTTGTTTTTCGAGACAGGGTTTCTCTGTGTAGCTCTGGCTGTCCTGGAACTCACTCTGTAGACCAGGCTAGCCTCGAACTCAGAAATTTGCCTGCCTCTGCCTCCCAAGTGCTGGGATTAAAGGCGTGCGCCACCACCACTGCCTGGCACCTCATTGTTTTTTTAACAAAAAATGGTGAGCTTGCATCCATCAGCTCAGAGTGGTCCAAGGGATTCCTAAGTGTCTGTTGAAAAGCAACTTGGTTCTGAGAGATGAGTTCACAATAGATTCACAGAGGGGTTTTGATAGAAGATGACCATTGGGAAATAAGGGCATTTCTGACTGGGAGAATGCTGTGAGCAAGCATATATGTGCATTCCTACCATTATCCAAAAATACTTTGCTCTGAAACAAATTATTTGAAGAACCTTTGCTCTGTTCTTTCTACTGGGAGAGAAGCACAATAACGAACGTAGAGCAGAGTGCTTACCATGCACAAGCATTGCACATTGAAACTGATTTCTTTCTCCCATCGCAACAAGGACATGGCTCTTATTCTCCTTTTCAGCTAAGAAGCTGAGGGCCAGGAAGTAAGGAGACAGTCTTAAGGTGTACAGTGAGTAAAGGTAGAAACCAGAGCCTGGTTGGCATGATGCCAGATGTATTTGATATCCTGCTCATCTTTGAGTACTTTGTTACTTATCATATCTTGTATTTCAGTATAAATGTTATCTGTAGAGAAAGTTCATTTCTGAATTCTCAAGGAGAGGCTACCCAGGTGCTTGATATCATATCACCAATATAAAGCATTTGCCTACTATATAGAGTATTACCTGTAAATACTTGTTAAATAGATGAGGCTCAATTAATTATTAGAATATTAACTCTGTAAGATTATTAACTTATATCTTTAAAGATGAAAGATGATGTGCTTATCACCTTTTGAACTGCGGAAAGCTAGATGAGAAGACACCTGTCAATTGCCCAAAGTATTCTACTATAGTGTAGTAAAGTAAGGGTTCCAACTTAATGTCAATCAGCATAATATTTTATCTATATCCATGGAGCTGTCAGCAATTGTTAATTACTGGGAGAGGGAAAGAAAGTTTTCTCTAAGACTGTATCCCATGGCAAATTGACCAGTGAAGGACACACATCCAAAAGTAATTAGCACAAATTTGTTTTAGTGGAGTAGAAGAAGAAGAGGAGGAGGAAGAGGAAGAGGAAGAGGAAGAGGAAGAGGAAGAGGAAGAAGAAGAAGAAGAAGAAGAAGAAGAAGAAGAAGAAGAAGAAGAAGAAGAAGAAGAGGAGGAGAAGGAAGGAAGGAAGGAAGGAAGAGAAAAGGAAAGGAATGGCACACAGTTGCGTAGGGAAGGGTTACTCTTGGCAGCATTGTGGGAGTGAGTTAATATGATCAAAACAGTTTGCATTAAACTATCAACTAAAAGGAGGGGAGGCTCTGCTGTAACTGTCACAGTGATACTGTCACAAATGCAGTCTTTACTTGAGTAGTAATTTCCCGGCCCATCCCGTGTACCTTCCCCCCACCATGAGCAAGCCTGAGAGACCTTGTTTACCACAACAAGGTCAAGTGACAGGATCTAGATGGAGTTACCCACCTTGGCTGCCCAGAACACAGAAGCAGAACTGCCCCTGGGCTTGCCTTGAGACATCTCTGGCTGTGACCTGGAACGGACTATGGATTATCCCACCCATCTGAAACCAGGAGGGGTTGTGGGTTGGGTCTTCCCCTTTAAATTGAGAGCTGAACATTAAAGCTTGGGGCCTTGATCAGAGAACTTTTTCTTGGCCTCATCTCTTCTCGCCCCCCTTCCCCCTTCAATTCCCAGCCCCCCTTTCAGGTGAACCCAGTTGACTTGTGGCCGCAGGCGGCTACAATCCCATTAGAGTATGAACTCCCTAAGTCATGGAAATTCTGAATGAGATCCTGCACATATTTTTTCAAATGATGTTATAAATTTATCAAATAAATAAAGGTTATAGAAAAACAATTATATGAAAAAAATTGTAATGATGAAAGCTGACTCATACATCAGCATGTAGAAAATAGAGCTTCAGAAACATGCAGTGAGTCATGTATAAGTCACAAAAAATGGTAAATTAGGCAAGTAGGAAGAAATATGTGCCCTCTCAAGTCTGAATCTGTGTGAGAATTTTACTAGAGAAGATACAGGCAGCAATAAATGGCAAGGTACCAGGGTGCTAGACAGCAATTCTGGAGTTGGTGAATATGCCACACACTCCTTCCTTGTATCCTGTCAAGAGTCTAAGGTGTCACTAGATTTTGTGAGGAGTTCATGAATGTGCTTCCCTTTACAGAGAGAAAACATGTGTTTTCATGCCCAAAACTTCAATTTGCTATGCCTGGACAATGCTGAAAATGGTTTAAGTCAAGAGCTGTTTTCCTGATTATTCTTCGATAGACGTCTGTCACTAAAGTTTGCATTTTTAACTCAGACAAAAACCATAGTGAGTTAATTTTGTTAGTTAGATAATTCATGTTAGTAAATAATTTTTTTCATTTCTACTTGATTTTAAAAGTATAAAAAGAAAAGCAGCCACAAAAATGCAAAATTTCCCCCTTTTTTGTCCCCAAAGAACACCTCTTTTTTTTTTTTTTTCAGTATCTAGTCATTGTACTTAACAACTGAATCTAAGCACAAACAGGCCACGTGGAGAAGAGGCACTATACAATGAATGGTGTGAATTCAACAGGCAGCTCAGTACGAGGGTGGTACGATAGTGTGCAGCAAGTACTAGCTTAGAAACAGTCTTCTAGAGGCAATGTGTGACCCACAGGAAAGACAGCACAGGAGATTCCCTGTCCTTTGTCTTCCTGCTTACTTAACCTGCTCCTTCTTAGATTACATCATCATCAGTATAAAACTTTGTAGGTCAAAGATATGCTCACTATGCCTAACCTAATGACCACGGTAGAGAGGATGAATTGCCTACTTTTAACACATGGCTGTTTGAAAACTAGCTCAGAAGAAATCAAAATTCAAATTTTAGATTTGTACCAAATGCATTTTTATATCATTATAAAGTAAGAAACTTGTAAAATCAGAAGGCAAACAATTCTAATTTGGACATCGTATATGGTTTTATAAACCATACCAACATTTTTGATCCATCTAACATCCACACACCCCAATCAGCCTTTAAATAGAATCTTCTGGGCTGCTCTCCTCCAAAGTCTCACATACAGAATCAAATTCACATGTGCGTAAGTTCTCTGAGAACATGCTTGGAGTGAAATGTGCAACTGCAGTTTTCAAACTGTATCAGTAGAACAGTGTTGACGGGCTCTCGACAGCTCCTCACTAAGCCGCTCGTTTAAAGGATCTCCAATTCATGCGAGAGCATGTATTTCATCAGATGATCACCAGCTACTAGGAGATGTTGCTTAATCACTGCCTTCCCAGAGAGAGTCAAGGAATCAAGGGATTATTTTTAAAAGGATAAGAGAGTCTGAAGAAAGTTTGACTCTGGCTCCAGTCAGCAGTGGTAGACCACTAAGCCTGCTTAGTCCCTAGAGTGGTACTCTCCTGAGAAGAGGGTCACACACTTCCAACTCTAATTCACACTGCTGCGGCAAGAGCCTGGAAAACCACCTATTTAACCATCTTTTCTTTGAGCTCAAATCTAAAAGTCAACTTAATTAAAATCAGAGGATACTAGAGAGTCACTGCTTCTTAAATATAACAAAGAAAATTATTTTATGTATGAAAAAAATACTAATTACAATGCACACATCTCAATACAATTCACTGCTAATCTTTTCTACAGGATTGTTTTCTATAGTTTTTGTAATTTACAGTCAATTTTGGCTTAATACTAAATGGAAAATTTTAATGATATACAAGTTATAAATTTTAAATGGTCATGTCATTCCTTGTCCAACATATAAATACCATACACAGTAGATGGCTACTGGTCACTTAGCACGTCAGTCATTGATTTTCAGTTTCTCAGCACTCATGTTCAAGTAACCTTTGCTTTAACTTAATAGTCTCAAAGTACAAACTTTCATTACAGCATACTGTGATAATGGGTAGAGTATAATAATATAATATTGTTTATAATACAATCTAAAATGTTATAATCACTACCTATTTTTGTTAATCTCTGACTGTGCCCAAAACACAAACTAAACTTACCATAGTTTCTAGTTTAGTGCTATCTTTTTTTTTTTTTTTTAGTTTTTTCAATGGAATATATATATATATATATATATATATATATATATATATATATTAATACAATATATTCAGATTATGGTTTCCTACCCCCAACTCCTTCTAGATCCTCCTCCATCTATATTCTTTCTTGTTTTCTCTCATTAGAATGCAGACAGATATCTAAAGATTTATAAGACAAAATCAAAACAAACAAGTTAGAATAGGACAAAACAAACAAACAGAAAAATTAAGAGCCAAAGAAAAAGAGAAAGTGGATAATCCAGAGTTCTAGAGTTGAACTAAGCAGACTGCTCTCCCTGCTCCAAAAACCTCAATGAAGTGATTCCTAATGATCAGTGGCTAGCCCGATTGTCATCAGAGAGGCTTCCTTCAGCAGCTCATGGGAGTAGGTGCAGATACTCACAGCCAAACATTAGGTGGAACTCAGGGAACCCCACAGAAGAGGGGGTGGAAGGATTGTAGGAGCCAGAGGGGTCAAGAACACCAGGAGAACACAACGCAAAGAATCAACTAAGCAGGGTTCACAGGCTCTCACAGAAACTGAAACTTAGAGTCTACATGGGTCTGTGCTAGGTCCTCTGCATATGTGCTATGGTTGTTTAGCTTGGAGTTTTTGATGGACTCCTAACAGTGATAGTAGGGGTGTCTCTGACTCTTTTGCCTGATTTTGGGATCCTTTTCCTTCTACTGGGTTGCCCTATCTAGCCTTGCTATGAGGGTTTGTGCCTAGTCTTATTACATCCTGTAATGCTGTGTTTAGTTGATCTCCCTGGGAGGCCGGCTCTTTTCTGAAGGAAAATTGAATAGCAGTGGATCTGGGTGAGAGGGGAAGTTGTGGGGAGGAAGTGGAAGAATTAGTGGAAGGAGAAATTGTGGTTAGAGTTTTCTATATGATAGAATAAATTAAAGAAAAAGAAAAGAAAAAGCATAAGAAACACATACAGATGCTGAAACAAACACACATGGAAAATCAACAAAACAAAATCAGAAACCATAATAGATAACCAGATCTTTAGGGGGTATGAGGAAGAAACAAATGACCAGACAATGCATTGTAGTCCAAAAAAAAAAAAAAAAAAAAAAAATCCAAAACTACCATTGAGTTAATTTTATGTGGACCATCCACAGCTGGGCAAGGGGCCTGCCTTAAATCTGGTTTCTCTACACAATGAGGTTCTGTTGGAGAAAATTATTTTACCCCCATAGTTATTGGTCAGAGATAGTTTCTGGGTTAGGGATGGGAGCTTGAGTCTATTTACCTCTCAGCACTAGGCTACATCTGATTTAGACCCATGTAGGCCTTAATATATGCTTCCATGGTATCTGTGACTTCACATGTGTGTTAGCCCTGCTATGCTAGAGGTTCCTTACTCTCTCCACATTTTCCAGTCATGGGACTCTGTATTTGTTCCCATCTACTGCGGGAAGAAGCTTCTCGAATGATGGCTGAGCAAGACACTAATTTATGGGATAGCCCAATGTCCATGGCTGCTGATGTATCTAGTCTTGGTTTTTTGGCCATTTACACAGTGTTGGGCATGTGTTCCGTCTCATGGAGTGGGCTTTAATTTCAATCAGACAGTGGTTGCTTACTCCTATAAGTTTGTGCCACAATTACACTAGTGCACCTTGCAGGCTAGTGAGCACTGGAGATCACAGGGATTATAGCTGGGATGGTGTTTACCTTTCTCCTCTCGTAGTGTGCAGAGTGTGCAGAATACCTTCTAGTACCATGAACACTAGGACATAGCAGGTGGATGCTCTAGGTACACACCATTCTCTCCATTTCCATTCTATCCTCTCATTCTCGTCTCCCCTATCTACTCATAACATCTATTCTATTTACCCTCTTTATGGAAATCATGCCCATGCCCTAGTCCCTTACCTTATATCTAGCCACTGTGGTTATTACAATTGTAGCTTGCTTGACTAATACTTAAATGCTAACAGCTATAGATAAGTGAATATATTTGTCTTTTTGGTCTGAACTACCTCACTCAAGATAATTTTTCCCTTAGTATTATCTATTTACCTGCACATTTCATATTTTTTAAAAACAACTGAATATTTCATTGTATGTGTAGCATGTTTTCTTTATCCTTTCATCCACTGACAGACACCTAATCTATTTCCAATTTGTACCTATTATGAATAGAATAGCTATGAACATGGTTGAGCCAATGTTTCTGTAGTAGAATGTAGCATATATACTCAAGAGTGCTCGAACCAGATCTTGAGGTAGATCTATTCCCAGCTTCTCGAGGAACCACCACCATGAGAGCCACCTCTTGACGGGGACCAAGATTAGAAATCTCTTTTCTGATAATTGATGTTTTGAAAGCTGAGCACAAAAGCATCATTATAATTAGTCAGAGTTATAATGTGTACTCAAGTCTTCATACAGGAGGCCTGGAGGAAGACTATGTATGACTTAAAAACACTTATAAAAAGTATATGTCTTTGGAAGAAATAACTGGACAACTCATGAGTAACTGAGTCATAATCCTCTATGTTTTTATTATATTTTGTGATTGAAACACATACTTTTGGTTGACATAAATAAATAAGAGACTTGTTAATATCAGAAAACCAACTTGCATGAACATATATTTGTGCAATACTAATTTTAAAAACACAGAAGTTAATAATGTTTCAATTGAGTGACTTTTTCCACTTTACAAAGAGACAATGATATCAGAGAAATTATTCTATACCATTTTGATCTTCCCTCTCATATTATTCTCTTATCTGTTCTTATTGGAACAAACAATTACAGGTCATATCATTCTGTTTTTTTCTGGTAATCCCCAAATACATTTATTTCACTTGCATTGCCATGTATAAGAGTGTGTGAATCCCAACCATGCTTCATTGTTGATCCTGAGGAAAGAATTGGATCCAAAGGCCAGCAAGTCTATACTTTCTGTTAGAAGTCTTGACTGTAAGCCAATGAAAATAGCATAAACAAGTGATTTAAGAGACATGGAGTCGTTTGTATTTTAATGTTTTATAAAAGGCAGAATTAAAAAAAATTAAGATTCTTTTCATACAATATATTTTGGTCATATTCTTTCTCATCCTCCCAACTCCTAGATCTTTCCCACCCCCTTAACCACCCAAATTCTTATTTCCTCTTTCTCTAAAAATATAAAAATAAAAATAAACAAAAACAAATTAGACAAAAAAGAAAAAAAGAATTAAACAAAAATCCCACAAGCAAAATTTTGAAATCTCTTTCATCTTGACCAACTACTTCTAGGCACAAGGTATGTCCTGGAGTATGTTTGATGTACCAAGTTACACTAAACTGAAGAAAACTGATTTTTCCCCTTTCCTAGTAGGTATCAATTCTGAATTACTTCTTGGTTGGGGGTGAAACCCCATGTCTACTTCCTCTTCTCAGAAAACTTAAAATGAAGAATAAAGTAGAAAAATTCCACTCATAGTACTCAATGTAATTAGTTTCACTCCAGCAACAAATAAAAAATTATACTGAGTATCATAAATGTTATATATTAGAATTTTGAAAGGATTTTATACCAAGTATCATGGTGTATACTCATAATTCCAGTAGTCAGAAGACAGAGGCAGGAGGATTATAAGTTCAGTGCCAGCTTGGCAACTTGGCAAGGCTTGTTTCAAACAAAACAAAATATCAAAACAGTTTTGGTGCTACCACTAAGTGATCTGTATCATCTTTGATAGAAGTCAATATGAAAGATGAATTCACAATTCTTAAACTGATTATATCTTTAAGCTGCAGGACCAATTGCAATTGTTGCTGATTAGCATTTAAATACTTGTTGAAGAGGAAGAACTCATTCATAGATTCACCCATAAAGCAAGCAAAGACAGGAGGCATTAGGAGTAAAATGTTTTACCCATTAGTAGCAATTGCAAAACTTGTTTTTACTAGAGATTAAAGACATTGATATTTTAAGTCATAAAAACTAATTGAATATACACAATGAATTTAATGTAAAGTGCCAAGAATATTAGCAAGCAACAGAATTTAAAAAGTGAAACATGAGCTAAAGATCAACAGAGTCTTCTGTTTCTTCCCATCACTTAATAAGTAAGTTTATAATTACCTCTAAACCACAGTAAACACAGAATCAGCCATCTGTGCAGTTTCTGGCTTCTATCAAGATGATTCACAATTACCAAAGCTAGTTTAAAAAGTAAATAAATAAAATAAGCCTTCAATGGCTGAAGGTTAGGCTGGTCTGGAAAGTTGTTAGGCCCAAAGTAATCTGAGAATGTTCTTCAGGGCAACAACCCATGTAGCTGAGCCTCCAACTTGAATGAATAGACTATGGGATTTCCTGATCCTGGAAAAAGCTAGGGAAAATTTTCACCAATGTCAGCATACAAAAGCTTCTTCAACTGTGGCCCAAGGGGGACAGGTTCCATTTCAAGCAGCAGAATTCTATAATGTCCTTCACTGTGGTTTAACCATGTTTTGGATGAGAAATACCCAATACATATATGTTTGAATATTGGTCCCCAGTGAGACACTAGGAATGGCTGACCTCAGTGGTGCACCTCCTCCAACAAGTCCATACATATCAATCCTTTCCAAACAGTTCTACTGTGGTCCCATGCAGAGCAGGAGGCTTCTGTTTATTTTACGTAATTTTTTATCAATTATTTGGGAATGTCATACAATGCAACCTGATCACACTCACTTCCCATTCCACCCAGGTTTACCTCCCACCCTTGTGCCCTCTCAAAAAAAAAAAAGAAAAAAATAAATAAACCAAGTCCAATTTGTGTTGTCCATATACTCATTAGAGCATGGCCACATGCCCAGTGGCCAACCATTTAAACATAACTCAGTCCCCACCTACAGCTCTAACGAGAACTCGTTGACTGTGAAGAGCTACACTTCAGCACCTTTACCACAATTTAAAAATTTTTGTCAATAGCTTCTGTCTGGATTGTTTCTTATTTTATTTTTGGTTGTGGGGTTAGGGAGAGGTTACCATAGGAGCTTTCAATGTCTTTCATTCTCAATTATGAATCTGCAGGCATCAGTACTGAAAAAGAAGCATCTCTGCTCATAACAGCCAGTGGCAGCATAACCATGAACATCAACATGGTCTCCTATTGCAGACATCAACATGCTTCTGGCCAAGATATTGGTCACGGACATCAACATGGTAGGACCATGTACACTAGCACAACTCTGGCTGCACCATGGACCATTATCACCAGCTTGGCTTCTGGCAGCAACATGGACCATGGAGGTCTTTTGAGGGTGGGGGTTAAGTCCAGAAAATAAACCATTCCTCATCTCAGATATTTTGTTGTTGCTTAGAGGCAGAACCATTATGCAACTGGGCAGCATGTTCAGGGACAGAGTCTGTGAAAGCTCCAGGCTGCTCCTGCTCACCAACCTAATGACCCTACTTGGCAACCATATGTTCCCAGGTCCATCAAAGCCTCATTCCCATGCCTGTTGCTATAGCCTCCATCTCTCTCGTTCTACATCTCTCCATTGCCTCAAAGCCACTACTCTGCCCTTTCCCCCCTTTGCATTGCATGTTCATCCCTCAACATTTTTCTCAGCACTAGACACTCCTGTGTGTCACACAGAATATTGTTTTGCCCATGCAACTTTACATGAAAATACTTATTGAAAGGAGTTATTGGCTTAGTTGAAGGTTTCTAGTTTTTGAAGAACCATAAATACTGGACTATTAATGCATCCTATCTCAGATACTCTGTTATGCCCAGAATTAGGGGGAACCTTGCATCTGGGGGCAGAATCCATGGGAGCCCCAGGACGCTGCACACCTGTGGTGTGGTGCCAGCTGCCCTCCCCCCCCCCCATTTTACCTGGCAAAACCATCATGCTTGTAGCCAGAGGAACCAGCCCCACTCAGCACTGACATGCTCACCTATCCTCCTCAGTCACCTCTCTACTTTTGCTTCTCTCGGTCATGTGCAGGGCCTGTTCTTCCAAGTTTCTTTCTTTTTGAGACTTCCAGAGTATCAGGATTACAGACGCATACCTCCCCTCCCACAATTGTTTTTAGGAACCTCACCCCCAGCTGCCAGTTCTACTCTTCCCCTTGGACTCTACAAACTCGGCAGTCACTTTTCAGTGAACTTGAACCAGCCTGTCAGGAAACAAGGCCGCTATTCCAAGTTCCTGAATAGACTTAGGTATGACGTTTTTCTTGCAAGGACTTTTGTCCTTCTCCATCTTTCTAACATTTCACTCTCGGGGTGTTTATTCATCTACTTTCCTTATACACTAAAATCTAGAATCTCTAATGTTACCTGAAGATTTAAATCTGAATGTGAGCATGAGCAGAGCTCACCAGAAGGCCTCTGCTGTCCTCACACTTGCTTCAGTTCCCAGTTTCCAATCTTGCCGGGAGCCAAGCCCAGGAAATTACCTGCTGTTTTAGAAAGTTTAGTCAGTACAAGGTTAAGAAAGGACATTCACAGGTCTCAGGTCCCAGGAACCTAAAGAACATCTGGCATTTCCTTGGAGCTGATTATGACAGTGGGATGGTCTAGGGTGATAAGATTATGACAGTGGGAAGGTCTTACACAGTAAGGATTCCATAGTAAGATAACCCTAAGCAATGACCCTTGCCCAAACTTCCCGGTTTGCTGTGTCTTTATAACCTGCCCCCAAAATTAAAGTTTCAGAGCTTGATCAGAACCTCAGACTTGCTCTCATTCTTTATGTCTCTTGTCCTTTCATTCGTTCGCCCCCTTCCCTAAGGTCTCGTCGAATCCCCGCCGGCCGGGGCACTTGGCGCCCAATGTGTGGCCTTGTGGGTCGGGGTCCGATCGAACGTTGCTTCCACAGGGACGTCCCGAAAGCATAGGATCGACACTTCTCCAGAGAGAAGAGAGAAGATCCGCATTGTGATCGCCACAGAGTCACCCGCCTGTGAGATTGATCCGGTGAAGGTAAGAAAAAGCAACGCAATTATGGGACAAGCATTGAGCAAATGTGATTTGTTCTTAAAGGGTCTCAAGGAGTCCCTCAAGGCACGAGGAGTAAGGGTTAAGAAAAAAGGATCTTAGAAAAGACAAATAGAATAGAGTTAGTTAGAATAGTGAGTTATGTTAGTTAGAATAGAGTTAGACTAGAGAGATAGAATAGAATTTTTCCCTTTTCCCAAATAGAAAAGACAAATAGAATAGAGTTAGTTAGAATAGTGAGTTAGGTTAGTCAGAATAGAGTTAGAATAGAAAGTTAGAATAGAAGATAGAAATAGAGATAGAATAGAATTTTTCCCTTTTCCCAAATAGAAAAGATTTCATTGGTGATGTTTGTCAATGTTTCCCCAAGAGGAGACTGTTGATGAAAAAAAATGCTACACCTCCTAAGGAGATAAAAACATTAAACCTTGGAGATGAGGGAGAGAAAGGGCTAATGCAGTTGTCCACTCTCTGGCCGTGTTAACAAAAGAAAAAAAGGCGATTTTAGAGCCCTCCTGGGAGCAGGAGAAGATCAGGAGACTGTCCTGCTTTTTCTCTGGCTCCTCCGAGAGAGACCCTCAGTACTGTTCTCTGTGTCTATTTTTTGTCCTTGGTGCACCAGTCTGTCCATGTCTGTCAGTTTATGTCTGTGTTTTTGTTTCGTTGCTTGAATGTTGTTTTATGTTTAAAAGAAAATGGTTAAAACTTTATCTGCTGGTTGTTCAGACCTTGATTTAATTTTTAACTAGAGAGAGAGAGATAGAGAAAGAGAGAGAGAGAGAGAGAGAGAGAGAGAGAGAGAGAGAGAGAGAGAGAAGAAAAAGTAAAAATAAAAAGCAGTTTCAATTGGCCTTTGGAGCCCTGCACTTGTGGTTAGGAGTCTAGCACAGATGGAGAGGCCCTGCCATGGTCTTATTGATGTAAAAGCTGCTCTTAAAGGTACTCACAGGTTTTTATGGCTTCTATGGTAAGGAGCTAATGGATGTTTCTCCTAGAAAAATTTGTGACTATGATTATTGGGTTCAACAGGTGATAAGGAATGTTCTAGGTATGGAGACATAGGTCATTTTCGGAAAAACTGTCCAAAAAATAGAGGCATAGACAGATAGCAGAATCACTCCCCTGGAATTTGTCCTCAGTACAGGAAGGATAATCGTTGGGCCAGGCCTCAAGAAATCGGCCCAGATTAAGAACTCTCACACTTGAGTTAAGAGTTTGAATCTTTTAGTGTATATTGTTCATTGCATGGTATTTTATTAGTTGATCTCTCTGAAGGAATTTTGATGCAAGCCTTCACGCTCATACAACGAGCTTTAAAATTTTGGGGAGTGCTTGCTGCTTCAGAAAATATTCAAAGGCAGAAAATATTTACAGACAGCTCACCTAATGGGAAGACTATATATATAATTGGATCACATGTTCATTTTCTTAAGTTTCCCCCTGCTTTAGCACAAATAATTGAATTATGTGCTGTAGCCACTGTTTGAAATGTTGAAAAATCAAGCTTTCAATTTGTATACTCATAGCCAGTATATTATAGCTCATGGTTTATAATTGCTTAAAATTGTTCATTTTTAAGATATTGCTAATTCTCAAATTTTACAAATACAGCTTAATTTAAGAAACATATACTTTTCCTTAACTTTATAAGATATTTAAGAGCTCATGTTGGGTTGCCTGGACTCCACGGCAATGCCACAGCAGATTTGTATACCAGGCAGATTATAAGCCTCACAGTAACAATTGGCCAAACAATCTTATTCTTTATATCATCAAAATAGTAATACCTTGAGACAATAATTTGATATTTCTAGAGAGTGTGCAAGTCAAATTGCAAAAACTTGTTCTCTGTGTCCTCAATTTCTTGATAATGGTGTTAATCCTTGAGGACTTATACATAATCAATTATAGCAAGTGGATGTTACTCATTTCTGATTTTGGAAAATTAAAACATGTACATGTAAATTGACACCTTTTCAGGCTTTCTAGTTGCAACTGTTTTAAAAGGAGAAGCAACTAAAAATGTAATTAGTTACTGCCTAAATTATCTTTCTATGCTTGGTGTTCCATATCAGATTAAGAGAGAATATGGAACTGGTTATTGCAGTTGGACATTTGAGATGTTTTGTTGACAATTTAATATTACCCATATTACTGGGATTCCTTATAATCTTCAAGGACACGATATTGGGAAACAGGTATTGTGGAACTTTAAAATAATATCTTCATAACTCTCTGAGTATGGAAGGAGCAGCTACTGTTGCTTCTGCCCTGGTTTTGCAAGGAACTCAAAAAATTGGCTTTTAAAAAACCAAAGATTGGGAGTTATACCCGCAGAAGGGGTCTCCTAGAAATATTCTCCATCATGCTTTGTTGTTCTCAATTTTCTAAATCTGGACGCTCATGGCAAATCTGCTGCTGATCACCTCTGGCACCCTGAGACTAATAAAAATTATGCCATAGTTATATGGAAGGACCTTTTTACCTTTAAATGGAACGGCCTAGATTCAGTTCTCATATGGGACCGAGGATTGATATGTCTGTTTGATACCAAAAAAGGCGCAGCTAGATGGCTGCCAGAAAGATTGGCGAAACAAACAGATACCTCCACAAAGCCAGACCCAACTGTAGATAAAATGGATAACAATTGAAATCCAGGGAAGAGAAATCTCCCTGAGAATTCCCTTCTTTTTCCTTTCCAGATAAAAATGAGCCACCCATGGTATCTGCTGTTGGAAGTTCTGATCCTGATACAGGCCTCGGGACTTGTACTACTCAGAACCTTGACGGGCCATTGACAAGAACATCGATCAGCTAGAGATTGGCATCAGAGAAAAATCTCTCATCTGCTTTTCCTTCAGCAAGGGGGGCTCTGTGCCACCCCCCAAGGAGGAATGCTGTTTTTATACTGACTGACTAAACTGGGATAGTTAGAGATAGTGTGGTCAAGACCAGAAAGAGATTAGAATGTCAAAAGAAACAGTGAGAACAAGAAAGAGTAGTTTTCTGCCTCTCCTTGGCTTACTAACCTTCTCCCTTCCATCCTGGGCCCTGTGATCAGTTCCCTTCACCTTTTGGCTTTCCACCCGTGGGTCTTTAACAGACTCACTGGCTTTATAAAACAACAAATTGACTCCTTGGCATCTAAACCTCTACAAGTGCATTATCATAGACTTGATTCGGCTGATAGAGGCTTGGCTGAGCCTTGCGACGACATATCTCCTTTAGGAGCTGCATAGAACTCAGATCTATGCACGTTGGTTCGGCATGGCACGGACACAACGTGGGTACCTGCAAGGGGTGCGTGACAAGGTACCGCAGGGGGAGGACCCAAATTGTCCGCTTCTGAGTCCCCTGAAAAGCAAACCTGATTGCATAGAGGTTGGTGTTGATTTCTTGTGTCTCAAAGCAGCCGACTAGGACTCTCAATATCCTACATGGCCCATGAGATAAATAACCCTCTCCTCCCCCAAAAGACATCATTACAAATGATACTGGGAGGATCAGGTCAATGCTTTCCCCCTCTGGTCAATGCCCATTTATCTGCCAATGAGATTTCTTAATGTCCGCATTTGCCTGCCAGCCTCCTTTAAAATTGTTAAAAGGGAGCAGATGCCAGGAGCCAAGCCCAGGAAATTACCTGCTGTTTTAGAAAGTCTAGTCAGTACAAGGTTAAGAAAGGACATTCACAGGTCTCAGGTCCCAGGAACCTAAAGAACATCTGGCATTTCCTTGGAGCTGATTATGACAGTGGGATGGTCTAGGGTGATAAGATTATGACAGTGGGAAGGTCTTACACAGTAAGGATTCCATAGTAAGATAACCCTAAGCAATGACCCTTGCCCAAACTTCCCGGTTTGCTGTGTCTTTATAACCTGCCCCCAAAATTAAAGTTTCAGAGCTTGATCAGAACCTCAGACTTGCTCTCATTCTTTATGTCTCTTGTCCTTTCATTCGTTCGCCCCCTTCCCTAAGGTCTCGTCGAATCCCCGCGGGCCGGGGCACAATCTGTATAGGAGATTAGGATGTGGGGAGGGACGTCAGGCTCCCTAAATGAAGCAGGGTTCCACCAGTGCTTCTCCACCTACTCTAACTCTGGTTTGGCTGTTAGTACCCAAAGTTGATGGGTAGGCAGACACTGCAAGCCTGTGCTTCCCCATCCCCCAGCAAAGGTTTCTTGAAAGAAAACTATTTGTAACACAGGAATAAAAAAACTATGGGAAAGAGCCAATGACAGAGGACTTCTAGAATTGCTGGAGAGTGGCTATCCAGCTGTGGAAATATCTGGGTGCATCCAGCCAGCTACAACTCCATCACTCCATCGGCGGGGGAAGAGGTTTCTCTTTTATGGTGCTCAGCTCTAACGATTACAGCTCAGCCTTTCTCAGTGAATGACTTGACTCTAACCACCAACTCCATAGTGCAGTTTTCTCCAAAATTATACATTTTTTCTTTCTTTCTGCCTCACTTGCAGCTCTTTTTCATTGTAGACCTGAATGAGGATAATCAATAAAAAAAGAGCACAAACACTATCATAAAATTCAAGTAAATTCTCAGGATGGAGGTAGAATGAAGTAAAGATTCTTTGCCAAAATATCACATGAAGAGCCTCTACCCTGTTGTTAATAGAGTCCTTGCTTCTCTCAGGAACCTTATGACTCGGACACCCACCACCTGCACTGCTTTGAGCACATCTGCCTTCCGGTATTACACAAAAATGGTCCATTCACCTCCATGAACCTCTGTGTACAGTACCCAGTAGCTTTTCTAGCCCAAAGTTCAGGTTGGGCTTCTCAGAGGGATAAAGCCACCTCTTTGGTACCAATTTTGCATTAGTTATTTTTGTTACTATGATAAAATAGCCTGGCAAATAAAAAAGAGTTTATTTTGTTTTATAGTTCCATATGGACACAGTCTGTCCATCACAGCAGGGGCCTGAAAGTCAGGAAGCAAAGTGATCACATTTCATCTGTATGAGAGAGAGTGGGGAGGGAGGATGGGAGAGAGAGAGACAGAGACAGAGAGAGAGAGGAAGGGAGGAAGAGAAGAGAGAGACGAGAGAGGGAAGGAGGAAGAGAGAGAGAGAGAGAGAGAGAGAGAGAGAGAGAGAGAGAGAAAGAGAGAGAGAGAGTTTTAGGTTGGTCAAATTTTTAGTTTTAATGATGCTACATCATCCATGTAAATAAGTAGCAAATGGAAAAGAAGACATGGTGACATTAACAGCAGAATTCCACTAACTCATTAAAGAAACCTGGTGTGGGGGCTGGTCTTACAGATATTAAAAACTACAAAATATCTGTGACACAGGGCAACAACAGGATATCTGAGGGGAGTTCCAGTGATATTCCAGTGTCAACAAAGTAGCAGGAGCTCATACCAGACCAAAGAGTCATTTTATGAAAAGAAGTGTGGACCAAGGTGTGTACTGTAGGACACACTGTGACACACTACAGCTTCCGCAACCAGATTTTTTTTCTCTGTTGATGGGGAGGTTGCAAAGGTGGAGGGCAGGTACAAGGGGAGGGGAGATAAGTGGGATGGGGGCATAATATGACATTTACAAAGAACCCATAAAACGATTAAAACAAAACCCTGAATGAGAAGCCAGGGGACATTGGTGCAGCTGAGGTGTACCTGAGGAGGTGACATTGGTGCAGCTGTGGTATACCTGAGGAGGGGACATTGGTGCAGCTGAGGTGTACCTGAGGAGGTGACATTGGTGCAGCTGTGGTATACCTGAGGAGGGGACATTGGTGCAGCTGAGGTGTACCTGAGGAGGTGACATTGGTGCAGCTGTGGTGTACCTGAGGAGGTGTGGGCGACTGCCTGAGCAAGCTCTTGTAGAGTCCCTGAAGCAGTTTTCCTCAGCATCATTTCTGATATCTAGAAAAACAAAGAAAATTCTTCAGTATATTCCAAACAAAAATTCATGTAATAAAAATCATGCAATAAACATTCCAAATTTTTATTCTGAAAAAAAAAAAAACCTTTAAGAACTTGAAGTAAGCCTTGGGCATTTATTTTTTATGTTAAAGAATTTATTGATGGAATTTACTTATTTATTCTCTGTGTAAAATGATATTGATAAATCTCACTTTTGGACATTTTTCCTCATAATTGTTAAGTTTTTAATTTAAAAGCAGGATTTTCTACCTTATAGCCTTTCTAATACAGCTTTCTATGTAGCCTTTCTAAGGGTATTTTGATAGTAACACCTAAGTCTTCATTCTTTCAAAGCAATTCTTTTGCTAATAGCTGAATAGCATCCTGTACTTTTTTACTTGTTATAGTTACACAAAGTCAAGGAATGTATAGGAAAAAAGATATGTCCTATGATATGGATTCATGTAAAAATATCTACCTATGTGACACTATTTCATTGTTGAGTTTAGACATTGTTTTCTTTCCAGAAGTCAAGAGTCAAGCCAGATCTAGTTCTGTAGCTCCTGTTAAAATGCACTTATCACTTCAACAATGGGAAAGCTGTATGAGGAATAGAGTTGGAGCAGCCAGATTCAAATCACTGTTCTATCCTCTATTATATTTGTGTATTGATCCAGTTAAGCCAACCGGGTCATAGCTCCATTATCTGTGAAAGCAGATGAATGCTGATCTTACTGTAAGGTAAAATGAGATAACACATATGTGAAGTACTGAGCACTTAGTGAGTGTTTAGTCTCTCCTAGTTCAAGATCTACAGTTTATCTACTGTTTAGGTAAACTTATTCTAATTCCCCTTGTCACTTGAAGCTATCTTTGAATAATTTTTTTTTTTTTACTCACTGATTGCCCCTTGCCCTAACTATTAGCTATATGGTTTTAAATTTTATCAATGTTTCAAGTTTGCCCTAATTTTTGCTCCTGCAAAACCTGAATAAGTAGCCCCTTTACAATACCAATTATTCTGACAAATTCTGCCTCAGCATTGTCTACTAAGCATAAGAAAGAATAACTAAATAACAATATCTAGCTTTTTATATGCACTAACTTGTTTATAAATTTATCAGATCAGTAATGTTAAAATAGGCTTGTATGACAAGCATTTTTAACCACTGAGGCATCTTGCTAGCATGGATCCTTTCTGAATCCCTGTTCAAATATGTTCAGAGTAAATTAAAGGCCTTAATTTATTAGCACAACATTTATCCTCAACTCATTTCATGCTAATTAAGTGCTAACACACTGCAAATTGGTAATTTGTACTGTTTCCAGAAATATGTGATGAAAGCAACTTTCCTGCCAGCCTGCAGGAATCCTACAGATGGGATACCTATGTGTGAGTGAGGACATGTTATTGCTCAATATTTCTGGAGGCTAGGGAAAGTAAGAACAGGGAAGCATATCTAGGCAGTGGAGGGAACACATGAAAAACAATGGCTAGGGCTAGGGTAGGGATATGCTTCAGTAGGTAAAGCGCAGGTCTGGAAGTAAGGATCCAAGTTCAAATCTCCAGAATTCAAATAAAGATGCTTGCAAGAATGTGTGTTTGTACTCCACTGTTTGAATAGCTAGATGAGGCAGAGATAAGAGAATCCTCATGAACTCATGTGCCATGAGTTTATGCTGGTTTACACAGAAGTAAATGAAAGAGAATCCCATCTCAAACAGGGATGTAGGTACACATGCCTACAGAGTGAGTGAGTGAGTGAGTGAGAGTGAGAGAGACAGAAAGAGAGAGAGAGAGAGAGAGAGAGAGAGAGAGAGAGAGAGAGAACCAGAGCAAGAGTGAGAGTGGGCCAGAGACATGTGTGTGTATGGTGGGGTGACTTTATTAAGTTTAAAACTTCCACATAGCAAAGGAAGTAGCTGAATAGAGACAGATCCTACAGTGGGAGAAAAAAATGTCTTCTAAATGCACATTTGACAGAGTATTCATTCCTGTCTAGATAATTAAAACAATTCAGAAAGCTAAATAACAAAGAAATAAAACAACTCAATCAATAATGGGGTAATAAAATGGGCAGAGTTCCCAACAGCTATAGTACAAATGACCAATAAACACATTAAAGTTCATTGTAATTAAGTTAGTGGATGGCACATTAAAACTACTTTGAAATTCTATTCTATCTTATCCTAGCCAATATTTTAGTTATTAAGAATCCAAGTAGCAGCAAGTCTCAAGAAATAAAGAGAAATTGAAATAGCATCCTGTATTTTGTTTAACCACAATGCATAAAGTTAGCAATAAATAACATGGAAACTATAGAAAATATAAAATTTTGTGGAAATCAAAGGCACATCACAGAATGAATGGATCAATGAAGAAATCGAAGAAATAAAAACATCCCTAGAATTAAAAGATAATAAAACACAGCACATCGAAATCTATGATAGACCATGACAGCATGCCTAAAAGGTATGTGATTGGCTCTAAGTGATTTCAAATAGCCTCATAATAAACCTCAGGAAATTGGAAAAACACATATTAATAAACCAAAGAAGTAGACAAATAAATAACAAAGATCTGGATAGACATTAATAAGTTAGAAATGAGAATGAATACAAAGAATCAATGAACCTATGCAAAGGAAAACAACACTGACAAATGTGTAGTCAAATTATTCAAATGAATGTGAAGATCCAAAGTAATAACATGGGAGTGGAGGGAGAGGGAGGGGGAGAGGGAGGGAGCATGATTTAGTAGATACAAAAGAAACTCAGAGAATCATAAGGACATAGTTTAAAATTTTCATATTCCACTGAATTATAAAATTTAAAAGAAATGGGTGACTTTATAGATACATATGACTCAACAAAATTAAAATGAGAGGAAGTACATAATTTAAATAGATCCATAGTAGACAATGAGCTAGAAGCAGTAGTTACAGGATTACCTAGTTAGGTTAGCTGTGTTGTCAAATACCTTTATCCCAGCACCAGGAGGCAGAGGCAAGTAGGTCATTGTTAGCTTGAGGCCCATGTCTATATAAGGAGTTCCTGGACAGCCAGGGCTACATAGTGAAATTATGTCTTATAAAAAAATACTTCTCTTGACAAAAAAAAAAAAAAAAAAAAAAAAAAACAAGCCCAGGTTCGGATAGAGTCAATAAAGAATTCCACTAAATCTTCAAAGAATGATAAACTTTTCTTAAATTATTGAATAAAACAGAAAAAAGAATGAACACTTCCAAACTCTTTCAGTATTATCCTGCTATCAAAACCAGATAAAGGGGGTAATTCACCAACAAATAATAGATGCAAAAGTTGTCCATAAAATACTTGAAAACCAAATTAAGAACATATTAAAAATATGATACACCATAATCACTCCCTGGATGCAGAATGTCTTAATATATGTAAATCGATAGTTGTAATTCACCACATAAATGGACTTATGAACTAAATTCACAGGAACATTTTAATAGACAGAGAAAACAAGTTTGACAATATCCAGCATCCTCTCATGGTAAAAACTATTGATAGACTAAGGATGAAGGGAACATATGTCAGTTAGGGTTCCTTAAGACAAATCAAGAGGCATTACTATGTTAAATGTAGACAAGCCTGAAGCCTTCCCTCTAAGATCAAGAATAAGGCAAGTATGTCAAGGGGATGAAAAAAAAAAAAAAAGACAATGTTGTTTATTCTTGAAGTTCCTATTCAAAACAGTGTTTGAAGTTCTTGTTAAAGTCCTAAGACTTCAGAAGTGGGAGTAAATGGGGTACAAATGTGAAAAGATGTCAAAGAATCCATTTGTAGGTGGTTCATACATGAGGGACCCCAAAGACTCCACCAAGAAATTCCCAGAGCTGATAGACATTTCCAGCAAAATAGCAGGATACAAAACTCACATGCTCAAACAAGTAGCCTTCCTATATACCAAAGAAACACAAACTGAGAGAGAAATCACGGAAGTGACATCATTCACAATGACTCCTTTGATGTCATTCACGATGATTTCCATAGACCTAACTAAGGAAATGAAGGACGCGTGCACTGAAAGCCTCACCACCGAGAGAAAAACTGAAGACTTGGGGAGATGACGTTTTCCTATGTTCATAGATTTGCAGTTTTATACTGCAAAAAAAAAAAAAAAAAAAAAAAAAAAAAAGGCCATTCTACAACAAACAATCAACAGGTTCAATGTAATGCTTCTCAAAATCTGAATGTAAGTCCTCACAAAAATAAAAATTAAAAAAAAATCTTAAGAAATCATCCATGTAACCAATACAATAAAAAGAAAAGAAGGGCACATGGGAAGAGTCTGGGGGAGGATAACTGAGATGGACTGGACGGGGAGTATAGAGAAGGAGTATTGTAAAGCCAGTTCCATTAAAAACGTTTAAAAATAGAATAAAAATTATATGGAAACACAAAGGAGCTAGGATAGCCAAAACAATTCCAAACAATAAGAATACCACTGCATGTATCATCGCTCCTGATGTCAAGTTTTACTACAGAGTCATAGTAGTAAAACTGGTATAGTAGTGGTACAGTAGCAGACACATTGGTTGACAGAATAAAATAGAGGGGTCAGATATAAGCTCATGCAACCATCTGATTTTTATCAAAAATATAAGAATAGACACTAGAGAAAATGCATCATCTTTAATAACTGGTGCTTGAAAACTACTACCTATATGTAGAAGGTTGATACTCTCTCCCCTTGCAAACAAATCAGTTCCAACTGGATAAAAGATGTTATGCCTGAAACTCTGAAACATGGAGAAGAAAGGGCAGTGTGTACACTTCAGGAAACAGGCTCAAGCAAAGACTTTCTGAAATGGGGACACTGACTGCACCACAGTCTCCAAGACTGACCTCAGAAAATTAAAAAAAGCCCCATACTGTAAAGAAAAATGTTAACGGACTGAAAAAGCAACTTCCAGAAGTGGGGAGAAAGGAAAGGAAAGGGAAATGAAATAACAGAACACAGGTGGTGGTATCAGGCTCCAAACCTAGTGACATCACATCTAGATGGCTCCACATCATTTCCAAGGCAACCGCCATACATTCCCAGAATCCACTTGGCTAACCTTCCACCATTACCTGCAGAGAGAGGCTATGTCATGTCACTATCCATATAAATAGCCAGAGTCCTTTGACCTTTCTCTCTCTCTCTCCTCTTCTTGCCCTCACCTTTGCCCTATCTCCTGAATAAACCTCACATGGAACCGTTTGTCTCGATGTGGTCTGTCGTGAGCTGGCAGACCAATGGTGTTTATAAAAAGAGAAAAAGAATGAGAATGAAAATATGTTCTATGGGTGTGTGGTGACATATGGGGGAAGGGACTGTCTCAGCGGGCCCATGCCAAGGTATCCCTTCCCCCTGAGAGACCAGCCACACAATGATATAGTATAGAATAGAGTTTATTCAGGGCATGGGGAGGGGAATTAAGAGGGTAGCAGAGATAGAGAAAGGCAGCGAGAGAAAGTAGAGAATTAGAGGCCGGCCATGAGCACTCGGAGAGATGGGGAGGGGAAAGAGAAGAGGCAAGAGAGCAGGAGATCAAGAGAGAGCAAGAGCGCAAGAGAGAGAGAGAGAGAGAGAGAGAGAGAGAGAGAGAGAGAGAGAGAGAGAGAGAGAGAGAGAGAGAGGGGTGACAAGCAGCCCCTTTTATAGTAGGCCAGGCCCACCTGGCTGTTGCCAGGTAACTGTGGGGGGAAGCTTAGACAGAATGCTAACAACACTTACTGTGACAGGTGAAAGGATAGGGCAGAGAAGGTTTGAGGAGAGGGATAGTTAACACTAATTATTGAAATGGCTATATGGAAAATTACTATATTATAAGCTACACATACAAAATAAATGTAAACAAACAAAAAACAAAGCAGTCCAATTGGAGTTACCCTACACAGAAGCCATAGGTTGACAAACAAAAAGTACAGTGCCAGGTACGAAATACTTCCACAGGAGCAGTTTGTCAGGGTGCCCTATCTCTCCAAGTACCACAGGCTATTACAACTGCTCTTAGTTGCATTGCTGACAGTAATAGGACTTGGGGAAGTCAAATTGGTACTGATCAGGTAGCTTCCTTTATCTTGGCTAACTTTCTCAGTGGTTAGTGGTCTGTGCAGAAACTCACAACTAGACCAAGGATAGAGAATATTGTCTCAGTGAAGTGCTTAGGCACAAGCGTAGCATGTATATCATACCCCCCTCCCCCCAGTGCTCAGGGAACATAAAGGAAGAAGGGACAGGAAGATTTGAAGAGTCACAGTCTCAGTGTGAAGTAGCATCTCTTGGATGTGACAGGACACCTTCACTTCTGAACTCATAACAACTGTGGTTGTCAACATTCTCTTAAAGGGGTGGGAGATCATAAACCCCAACTCTAGATAAGGAGTTGTTCACAGATGATGGCTGCTAGAAGAAAAAGACTCAATTTTCTTTAAGGGTCTGGTCACTGGTAGGTAGGGTATTAAAATTTAAAACATTGAAAAGGAGGTGGAGGAATGGGCAGGAGAATCAAGTACCATAAGAGGGAGGAGTTGGGAGTCAATATAATCAAAATATATTGAATGCATATATGAAATTCTCTCAGAAGAAATGCATTAAAATAAAACACTGTAAAATGTTAGCAAGTTTTTGAGTATAAACATAAAGCAGTCCAGCTACTATGAAAATTAGCATGGAGTTTCCTCAAAGAAGGAAGACAGGTCTACTTATAGCAGAGTTTAGCCAAGCATTAGAAATTACTTTCAACGTAGTATTATTTACAACAGTTAAGGTATGAAATCAACTTAGGTGTCCAAAAACAAAGGAATGAATAACATTATTTAAATACACATTGGGAATTTATTTTAGCCATAAAGGTAGAGTTACATCATTTTTAGGAAAATGGACGCAAGTAGAGGAAATCATGTTAAGCTAATTAAATCATTCACAGATAAATATTGAATATTTTCATGTTTACCAGTGACTGGCTGAGCTGCAGCTGAATTCCAAAACGTCTGACATTAGAGCTTTGAGTTAGAGCATCTAGCAGGTCATTATTATTATGGTCATTGTCACAGAACTCCTGACAACGCCTCCCAGGTGAGAACACTGAGATGTTTCTCCCAACCAATAAAAGAAGAAAAAAAAAACATTAGTGCAGGAGGAGGAATATCTTAATTTATTTCTGATTAAAATATGAGTTTGTAGGTTCTAGATGGTTTGTGGGGAGGAGACAATATTTTAATAAAATCTTAGAAGAATGTACAAAGTATATGATAATAAAGAAAGTGTGAGTTATTTTCTTTCTCAGTTGCGCTGTTGATTCCAAGGGCCATGTTCTCCCGGTGTCCTCCATCCCTCCGGCTCTTACACCCTTTCTACCTCTGTCTGAGTTCTCTGAACTCTGAGGGGGAGGGATTGGATAGACACTCCCCTATTAGAGTTGTGTGTTGATAGGGTTCCATTTTGTAGTGGACTCTAGACTCTGAATCTAGAGTTGCGTGTTGGCTTGTACATATCTGCTTGTGGACTTTGGTGTATGTATTATAGCTTTCAGTTCAGTATTTTTATGGACTCCTAAGTTGTGTCTTCTTGTGGGCTCCTTTCTTTCTATTTGTTTGCCTTGTTCAACTTTGATGTAATGGTTTTTGTTTTTTTAAAATTATATTTTATTTTGTTATGTTCTGTTGTTACCTCTTAGAGTCTCTTCTTTTCTTTTTCCTTTACATGGTTTCTTTCTTTCCTTCTTCCTTCCTTCCTTCCTTCCTTCCTTCCTTCCTTCCTTCCTTCCTCTCTCTCTCTCTCTCTCCTCTCTCTCTCTTTCTCTTTCTCTCTCCCTCTCTCTCTCTCTGTCTCTCTGTCTCTGTCTCTGTCTCTGTCTCTGTCTCTGTCTCTGTCTCTCTCTCCCCCTTTCTCTCTCTTTTCTCTTTCTTTTTGTATGATCTGTCATTTATCTTTTTCTCGGTTATTTTATTTATTTACATCTCAAATGTTACCCCCTCTCAGTTTCCCCTCCACAAATCCTCATCTCTTCCCCCTCCCCCTGCCTCTATGAGGCTTCTCCCCCACCTGCCCACCTGCTCCTGCCTCAGCTCTCTAGCATTCCCCTATCCTGGGTCATCAAGCCTCCACAGGAACAAGAGGCTCCCCTCCCATTGGTGCCAGATAAGGTAGTCCTCTGCTACACATCCAGCTGGAGCCATGGGTCTGCCATGTGTACTCTTTGGTTAGTGGTTTAGTCCTTGGAAGCTTTGGGGGGCGGGGTGTCTGGTTGATTGATATTGTTGTTCTTCCTATGGGGCTGCAAACACCTTCAGCTCCTTCAGTCCTTGCCCTAACTTCTCCATTGAGATCCCCATGTTCAGTCTGATGTTTGGCTTCATGCATCTGCATCTGTATTGCTCAGGCTCTGGCAGAGCCTCTCAGGGAACAGCTATACCAGGCTCCTGTCAGCAAAAGTTTTTTGGCATCAGCAATAGTGTCTGGGTTTGGTGTCTGCAGATGGGATGGATCCCTAAGTGGGACAGCCTCTGGATGGCCTTTCCTTTAGTCTCTGTTCCACTCTTTGTCCCTACATTTCATTTTGACAGGAGTAATTCTGGATTAATATTTTTAAGGTGGATGAGTGGCCCCATCCCTCAACCAGGAACCATGCCTATCCTCTGGATATGGTCTCTACAGGTTCTGTCTCCGCTTTATTTGGTATTAGCTAATGTCCTCCCTGTTGGGTCCTGGGAACCTCTTGAGTCCCTGGCATCTGGGACTCTCTAGTGGCTCCCCCTAGCTGCCCCTCCCCAACAGATACACATCTCCTTTCAAATTCCCGACCCTCTGTACTTCTCTCCCATCTCTTCCCATAACTGAAACATCTATTTTTACCCTAACCCCTCCTCTCTCTCTCTCCCATATCCCTCTTTCCCTCTACTTCTCAAGATTATTTTTTTTCTTCCTCCTTCTGAGTTTGACTAAAGCATTCACACTTTGGTGTGGTCTTCTTTTTTGGGAGGTGTCATATGACCTGTGAGATATATCATGGGTATTTCAAGCTTCTTTTGGGGGTGATATCCATTTATCAGTGAGTACATACCGTATGTAATTTTTTTGCGACTGGGTTACCTCATTCAGGATGATATTTTCAAGTTCCATCCATTTGCCTGTGAATTTCATGAAATCATTGTTTTTAATAGCTGAGTAGTACTCCATTGTGTAAATGTACCACATTTTCTGTATCCATTCTTCTGTTGAGGAAGATTTGGGTTGTTTCCAGCTTTTGACTATAAATAAGGCTGCTATGAACATAGTGGAACATGTGGTCTTATTATATGTTGGAGCATCTTTTGCGAGTTGTATAGTTGGGTCCTCAGGTAGAAATATTTCCAATTTTCTGAGGAGTGGCCACTGAATTTCAGAGTGGTTGTACCAGCTTACAATTCCACCAGCAATGGAGAAGTGTTCTTCTCTCACCACATCTTTGCCAGCATCTGCTGTCACATAAGTTTTTGTTGTTAGTAATTCTGATTGGCAGAAGGTGGAGTCTCAGGGTTGTTTTGATTTGCATTTCCCTGATGACTAAGGATGCTGAACATTTCTTTAAGTGCTTTTTAGGCATTCAAGATTCCTCAGTTGAAGATTCTCTTTAGCTCTGTACCCCACTTTTAATAGGGTTAAATGGTTCTCTAGAGTCTAACTTCTTGAGTTCTTTGTATGTTTTGGGTGTTCACTCTCTATCAGATGTAGGGTTGGTAAAAATGTTTTCCCTCAATCTGTGGGTTGAAATTTTGTCCTATTGAGAGTGTCCTTTGCCTTATAGAAGCTTTTCAATTTTATGAGGTCTCATTTGTCAATTCTTAATCTTAGAGCCTAAGCCATTGGTGTTCTTGACCCATTCTTATCTCCTTGTACAAAGCTGAAGTCCAAGTGGATCAAGGACCTCCACATTAAAACAGATACGATGGATTCAATTGTAAAGAAAGTGGGAAAAAAGACCCCAAACACATTGACATAAGGGAAATTTTCGTGAACTAATTGTAATCAGGATATATTGTATGAGAAAAGAATTTGTTTTCAATAAAGGGGGATGAGAGAAGTGATACCTTCAGTCCTGACTTGAACAGCCACCCACCAAGTGATGCTATGTAGTAGCTCAGCATATTCATTTTATTGAGTTCAGATGGTAGGCAGGAATAAAAATATACAAGAAAACATAACATTCTGAATGACCCACATGTCAAAATTGCTATCAAATACTATGCCTCAAACCACACATTCATAACAGATGAGGAGCCTGATTTGTGTATATATATAAAAAAAACAAACAAACAAACAAGTTCACAGGAGAGGAGAAAAATAATCATGTGTATGGGAAGTGCAACTTTCTTCAAGATGACATACTAATCTTGAACAATATTGGCTGTAGCCTAACTAACACAATTTGGCTTTTATCCATAATTCTACTGCCATATAAATGGGCAAAGTACAACTAATATGAAATTCTAGCAAAAAAATCATATCATCACCAGTCTTTTTCTAGACTCTAATGATCAAGTCTCTCGGTGCAAGGGGGTTTTAAGTGCATTTAGTGGCATACAAATTCAACCTTAAACCCCTGAGTTATTTAACCCTACATCATACATTCTCCCTTTCTTCCTTAAGGGACCTAAACTCTTTATGGACTCTGTAAAGATTATTTCCAGTAACACAGGTGTTTAAAGTCCAGATTAATAGAATTAGGGGAGAACCATAGGTTGTGTGCAAGCAAGAAAGCAAGGATCGAAGAAATATTCAAGAATTAGATAATGGTGATGATTACACTGTATAAATATGCTAACAGCCACGAAATAACACACTTTAAGAGCATCAATTTCATGTTAGATAATTTATGCCTCAGTAATACCCCCAAGTACACCTGGCTTAAATGTAAGCATGGGAAAAAGAAAGTCAGAGGAGAGCTTTCCTTTAAAATGACAGACTGCTTCAATTAATGATGGAGATATCTACTTCCCTTTTAAATACCATGGAATGGAAACAAAACATTTTTTAAAGGAAAGACGACCTTACAGATAAAGAGAACAACATCAGTAAAGTCAGTGTCAACAGGGGAAAGACTCAAATACAGACACCACATCATGGACTCACATAGTTTCATGCAATAGTGTTCTTTCTCTTCACAAGCTTAAATAACCTATCCCTTACTCTAAATTATGTCAGGGGTCAAATGTCATTACAATAAGATTGTAGCATGCATATTCAGCAAAGAACACATCATTTGGTTATCAGAATCAAGAATTTTAGAGGCCCAGGGGTTATAAAAAAAAGAGTATTTTTCCAGTCACATCGACCTGGTTGGAAGCAGGCCAACTGTCATGCTGATGCTGTGTGGAATGTATCTGTGACTGAGTGGCACCTTGGGGCAGATATTTGGATGTCAGCCATCTAATTCTGTTCTGTTTAATCTTTAGCTAAGAAAACAATCAGCTTCTATATTTACTTAATATTGCTTATAGAGAACAAAACACATATAAAGCAAGAAAAAGGTCAAACTTGTCATTTAATATAATTTTTCAGAGAAACATAATTTTTGAAAGTTAAAAAAACCTCAAAAGGAAAAGCACTTCTCAATGAGAATGTATATATAGAAAAGGAAACTTATCCTCTGCTTTCCACTGGACTCAAATATCCAAGGAACATGCCTACTATCCAATTTTCAGCAGTTCATGAACAGAAACTAAACCTGCAAGGCAGGCCCACCGAGTCAACTCTAAATAATGTATGTGGCACCAGGAGAGGGTAGCAAAGACCTGCTTAAAGATGACAACCTTCAACTAGGCTTCTCATGTAATCAAGAAAAATAAAATTCAAGTCCCAGGCCCAGGTAAGCTCACTGAAATTTATTTATTTATAGCTACTTATTGTAATAATTTAAACAGCTCTGTCACTAGAATGGCTTTTTAAGAAAAGCCAACTGTTTTATGAATTATCAAATTTTATTGAATTGAGATCTACAAGGCCTTCAATAGTGTTTGCTCAGCTGCTGTTGTGAAGCTCTGTTCCCTTTACAATCAGTTATAGGGAATAAAAAAAGACAGGGGCTCATTTCCATTAAAGAGACCAACTGCTACAGTATGAGATTTTGTCATCTTACCCAGACTCCACTGGAATGACAGTAAATAATGTTTACTAAGTGTAAGTACCCAAGATTAAAAATCTCAACAGAGAAGATGGAACGTAGTTACAGAGATAAACTGAAAGGAGACCCTGACTGGAAGTCTGCTGGCTCAGGGAGGCTCTGCAGCTGCACACCCAGCAAAGTATTCTCAGAAAGAAGGTGACCTAGAAGTAGCCAAGGAGTCTGACATACTTCAGATACTGAAGGCAAGAGTGAGGAGTACACCTGAAAATGTGAACTGCGTAAAACCCACAAAGAGACAGGAGTCGTTTGGCAAGCATGGATCTCCCTCTCTAGACATGAGCAATGAAACTGTTAAAGAGGAAAATGTTTTCACCAACTGACATTTGAAGAAACCCAGTGAACCCCCTGAGGGGAAGTAAGTTAACAGATGAACCCACGTCTCTGGGGATAGCATACCTTTGTGTAATGAGGCCATGAAAACCCCAGTTAGACAATACTATCAGACAGAAGACAAAACCAACAAGATCTTTAAATGCAAAAACACTACATAGATTTTTTGATCTATTTGGGATATATGATCATTTGGAATATTAAAAATAAAAGGTGAAGGGCTGGTAGCTCAGTGAAAGAGTGCTTGCCTAACACCACAGTACTTGGGGTTCAAGCTCCAGCATCACAAAGAGTTAAACTGAGCAGTTTACACACCAGCTTTGCTTCATGAGCTTCTAAGAGCCTTGCTCCCTACTCTCAAGTCATCCGTCTAGCTTCTGAACAGACTTTTCCTGGTATGTTTCCCCCAGAACCCAGCCTGACCACACATATATCTCTACACATATAGGCCTAGCTTTAAATATTCAGTTCATACACAGGTGTTCCTTGGAGAGTTCTCAATGAATCAAACCTGTCCACATTGGCCCCAGACTCTCAGGCCTAGCTCTGTTGACACAGTTCCAATACTGATTCACTATGAGGTAGGTTAGACACAAAACCAATGAAAGAAGTCAGATGCCCAAGTCACATTGCAAAAACACAATATAAAAAGCCAAGACCTTATGGATCTTTCCAAATACACTAGTGCTATAGAAATGTTCTCCAATGAGAATTGCATAGATGAGAACCACAACACAAAATTTAGAACAACCACACTTTTCTTCAAGGTATGTAGGGGTTTAAAGAAGGTGTGACTGACCCTTACAGTTATTGTGCATGCTAGTTGCTGTTGTGGTTCATAGGAAATGTAGCTGGGTAAACTGTTGGCTACTCCCCTCCTTGTGAAGCTTGTCCCCCACCCCTGTGCCTTGTGGTACTATGAAAGCCAGTCCTCAGACAGGAAAGAGGCATTCAGATAATCAGATAACTTTAAACTCAGAGACCTTTGGGACTGTGTCTGAAGTGCATGGCATCTTCACCCCTTACCTTCCACCTCTCTCTCTCTCTCTCTCTCTCTCTCTCTCTCTCTCTCTCTCTCTCTCTCTCCCTCTCCCTCTCCCTCTCCCTCTCCCTCTCCCTCTCTCTCTCTCTCTCTCTCTCTCTCTCTCTCTCTCTCTCTCTCTCTCTCTCTGTGTGTGTGTGTGTGTGTGTGTGTGTGTTGAATGGGGGTGGAAAAAGCTGGCAACAAAGTGTAGTAGCAATAGCCTATATTTTAAGAATCCCTTGGATAAAGCTGACCAACACGATTAATAAAGACTTCTCATGTTTGATGTTGGGCTATTGTAAGGTGGTCTTCAGCTATTAGAGGGAATATTAGTCCATATGTGAGAATTTCATCTAAACTATATATTTATATACCAATTTACATGTATAATAGATATTTTTGCTAGATAGTGAATAATATGATTCCTTATGACTTTTTCAGGCACTCTGTTACTTTACCTTTTTCTCACTTGTATTTATCTTCTTCCCCTTCTCATTTTTTTCATTTCCTTCATCAGATCACCTCTTTTCTGTTGTTCCCCTTCCTATTGCTCTCCTAACACTTCCTTCCCCTACACACCACTATCTCCTAAATTTCCTGATTTCTACAAGACTCCTGCCTGAAAACTTGGAGCTAGGAGCCTCAGAGGAGAAAGAATATTTGCCATTTCTCTTTTTGGGTCTGGGTTATCTCACATGTGATCTTTTCTGGTTCCATTCATTTATGTGCATTGTTCATAATTCTATTTTCTTTATAGCTTAAAGTATTCCATATTGTATGTGTACTGCATTTTTATTATCTATTTTCCAGTTGAAAGACATTTAAGCTTTTTCCATTCCTAGGTAATGTACATTGAGCAACAATGACCACGACTGAGCAAGCATCTGTGAAGTAGTTTGTTGAAGTTTTAGGGCATTTGCCAAGGAGTAGAACAACTGGTTCATATGGTGTCTGTCTATCTATCTATCTATCTATCTATCTATCTATCTATCTATCTATTTATCTATCTCTTTTATGTCACATTTTGGCAGTAATCAATAGCTCTCTACTTGGATTTGAGGACTGATCAATTAGAGGGAAATCACATCTAGTACCAGAAGTACAGCCAGATACCCAATGGTAGTGAAGTCATGATCTTGAATGAGAAGCTGTCACTACTACCTTACTAGGCCAGCAAAAGCCCTAACTGCATTCTAAACATGTATCGTTCTACACACAGCTAAGTGTAGTCTCCACTCCTCTGCAAGGAAACTTCTCTTTGCAAGGGAGGGATACTACTACAAAAAACTACAACCAATAAGGATACAGAATGATTGTAAGTGTGAGAGGACTGGAGACTTTAATTGTGACATTGTGTCTCCTAGGAATGTCAGAATTTTCACCCATAATTCTTACCAGCATGACTACCTAAATAGGATCTGGAGAAGTATAGCACCAAACAAGCAAACAGAGCAAGAAAAAGCTCAAGAGGCCTCAATTATATGTAAAGAACCAGAGGAATAACCAAAGAATACCGAGAGCTGAAGAAATAGTCTTTTCCAGGGAAAAGAACAGCAATTAGTTATCCAATTTGGTCAGCACTGAAAGCATTCATACAAGTAACAATATAGAGACTAACCAGATTGTATTCAATTGTTTGGGAATATAAATGCACATACACAGGCACACAGACAGACAGACACAAACACATAAACACACACAAACACATACACAACACACACATACACACACGTACATGCAGGCATGCATGCATTCATGCATACACACCTACTTATGTATGTTAACAACAATGAATGAAATAAAGAAAAAAAGTCATTAATCATTAATTTGAAAGGGAGCAAAGAAGAATATATGAGCAAGTTAAGAAGGAGAAAGGTTATGGAAGAAATGATGTGATTGTAATATCAAAATAAAAGAAATAATTTAAAAGCAGAAAATATTGGTCAGAACATAGTAGAGCATGTGTCCTTTTAATATATTGGAGCATCATTTGGGTACATGTCCAGGACTGGTATAGCTGGGTCCTCAGGTAGTACTATGTCCAATTTTCTGAGGAAATACCAGACTGATTTCCAGAGTGGATGTACCAGCTTGCAATCCCATCAGCAATGGGGGAGTATTCCTTTTTCTCCACATCCTTGCCAGCATCTGCTGTCACCTGAGTTTTTGATCGTAGCCATTCACACTGGTGTGAGGTGGAATCTCAGAGTCATTTTGATTGACATTTCCATGATGACTAAGGATGTTGAACATTTCTTAAGGTGCTTCACAGCGATTCGAGATTCCTTAGTTGAGAATTCTTTGTTTAGCTATATACCCCATTTTTTTTTAACAATACAGATTCGAACACTTGCAGCCAACCATTGGACTGATCACAGAGACCCCAATGAAGGAGTTAGGGGAAAGGTTGAAGAAGCTGAAGGGGTTTGCAACCCCATAGGAAGAACAATACTATCAACCAACCAGACTCCCCAGAGCTCCCAGGGACTAAACCAACAACCAAAGAGTATACATGGAGAGACCTACGGCTCCAGCCAGATATGTAACAGAGGATGGCCTTATCTGGTATTAATCTGAGGGGAGCCTCTTGGTCCTGTGGAGGCTGAGGACCCAGTGTAGAGGAATGCTAGGGTGTGGAGGTGGGAGTGGGTGGCTGTCAGGAGGGGGGGAGTACTTTCATAAAAGGAGGGGGATAGGGGAAGGGATGGGGGTTTAACTGGGAATGGGAATAACATTTGAAATTTAAATAAATAAAATAAGCAATAAAAGAAAAATTATGAATAAACACTTCAATAAAATTAAAGAGGATAACAGCACCTCTTTAGTGATGTGCAAGTAAACAGACACATTCAGCTGAGTGAAATGATGAAGACAATTCAGGGTTTAAAACTTAATTGAGTGAAGAGATAGAAATACCGAGAGAATTTAATTAAAATGAAGATGGAATTGAAGAGTTGGGGAGAAGCCTTACAATTAGAATAGGTTGAATAGAAGATAGACTATCATTATCTGAATATACAATTAACTAACTGGACTACTAAAGCAAATAATATGAAAACACACAAAAGGAAAATACAGGAACTTTGGGACACCACAAAACAAACAAACAAAAGACAAATCTTGAATTATAGGTATGAGTAAAGGAGAAGAACCCTAGGTCAATGTTTTAAACCAGATATCCAACAAAATCATAAACTAAAGAAAGTTGTACAGTTGCATTCAGATGCAAGAAGTATATAAAACATCAAATAGACAGGAACAGAAGAGAAGTTTCACATGTCACATTAGATTCAGAATGCAAAATGTGCCCAGGAAACAGAAGATACTGAAAACTGCAAGAGAAAATTCACAAGTCACATATAAAGGAAACCCCACCAGAATAACAGCTAACTTCTCAGTGGAAACTTTAAAGACCAGAAAAGCCTTAACAATGTACTTCAAAATTTAGAAGATCATACATGCTAACCCAGACTACTGTACCCCCAAAAATATGTCATAGTTGACGGAGATTAAAATTAAAAATAAAAGAATTTTTCCATGGCAGAAACAGTCTTAAAAATTGATGTCTATGACATCAACCCTGCAGAGAATATTGAAAACAATACTTTAGACAGAGACAAATAAGTCTAACCAAGAGGTTACCTAAAGAAAAAAAAAAAAAAAAAAACCAAAGCCAAAGTATTGAAACAAAAAAGAAAAAAAACCCTAAGAATAGAAATTTTAAAAATGGCAGGCATAAATACCCACCTTAGCTTTAAATATTAATGGTCTCAGCTCCTTAATCAAAACACACATGTAAACTAAATGAATTAAGAAATAAAATCATGCCAGGTGGTGGTGGTGCACGCCTTTAATCTCAGCACTTGGGAGGCAGAGGCAGGCGGATCTCTGAGTTCGAGGCCAGCCTAGTCTACAGAGTGAGTTCCAGGACAGCCAGGGCTACACAGAGAAACCCTGTCTCGGAAAACCAAAAAGAAAAAAAAAAAGAAATAAAATCATTTTCTATTGTTTATAAGAAACTAATTTTATCCTCAAAGGTAGGCATCACCTTAAAGGTAAAGTCTGTAAAAACATGTATTTTAAGCAAAAAGGAACAGAAAGCAATAATTCACTATGCTGAATTATTCCTAATATCTGACAAAATTAACTTCAAACTAAAATACTTCATTCTAACCAAAGGAACAATTAAACCTGAGGGCATCATTATCCTAAACATATATGCACCAAACTCTGGTGCACTGAATCTCATAAAAGTATACTAATGGACTTCAATACACAGATCAACTTTAAATTAATAATAGTAAATGATCTCAATATTCTGCTTCCTCCAAAAACAGGTCATATTGATGATAAATAAAGTAAGAAAGATTAAATGACATCATATATCAAATCGACCTAAGAGATGCCTATAGAATATTCCACCCAAACATACACGTATAACACATGCACACACAGAGAGAGAAGTGGGGGAGGGGAACGGCATTCTGTTCAATAGCTCTTAGAAGCATCTTTAAAAGTACTCACATGCTGGGACAAAAAAAAAATTTTAACAAATAAAGAAAATTCAAAATAACTAAATGAACTTATCTGACCACAATGCAATAAAACAACAAAACAAACCTATAGCAATCAAAGATTAAACAACATAATACTGAATGATAAATGGGCCAAGAAACAAATCTTAAAAGAAATTTCTAAAAATTCTGGAACTAAAAAAGATGAAAACCCAACACAACAAAACGTCTTGGGCAGTTGGAAAGCAACCGTAACAGGGAAGGCCATCGCCCTAGATGTCTGCAGTTAAAATAAGAAAGACCACAGCAAATGACTTAGTGTTGCAACTAAAGAATTTGAAAAAGCAAAAACAAAGCAACACCAAATTGATTAGACTGGATGAAAAAAATAAAAATCAGAAAAAAATGACTAGAAGCTAAGAAAGCAATATTAAGATTCAGAGAATCTAAGAGCTGGTTATTTGAGAAGATAAACAAGCTGACAGATTGTTAACCCAATTAACAAAAAAGAAGGAAAAGAGAAACCAAATAAAGGAAATCTGAAATGAATAGAAAAAAATGCAATGGATACCAGGAAAGCCAGGTTATTATGAGGCAGTGCTTTAACAACATGTACCATATTAAGTCAGAAAATTTAAAAGAAACTGACGAACGTTTAGATCTGAACTACCAAAATTAAGCCAGGAGGAGATCAACAGCTTAGACTCACAGCACATAAGATTGAAACATTAATAAAAAGTCTCTGACTAAAGTAAAAGTCCAGGACCATGTGAGGAGCCGCATTCGCCATTATAAGATGGCGCCAGCTTCTGCTTCCTGGTTCTTCACGGAAGCTTTACTTGAGAATGTGCCTGCAATTTAGAGATCCAATAAACTCGAAAACCGAGTATGACAATTGGATGAAAAATTTGAGCCAATGAGGGATCTGCACGTCTCCCAAAGCTCTATTTAAGCAGCGGGCTTTCTGAGCTCAGCGTCCTTCCCCTTTTCTCCATCTTGAAGAGCTGTTCAATAAATGCTGTCAGAAGAATCCTGAGTGTGGCGTTCTCCTTATCGGCAAGGTAGTGCGCTACAAGTGGTGCCGAAACCCGGGATGAAGCCGAACATCTCGGGATTTTGACCAGTCACGAAGGACCCTGTTGGCTCGCAGAGGATTCAGAACTGACGGCGCGGAGAGTCTAGACGCTTTTCTGCAAGGAACTCCAGTAAGCGGGATACAGCGGAAGACACCCTGCGCTGGAGAACCAGTGGACTGACAGAGACTCAACGTTTGAACTCCAGTAAGCGGGATACAGTGGAAGACACCCTGCGCTGGAGAACCAGTCGACTGACGGAGCTGGTTGAATTCGGAAGTGAAACAAAGGTGATTGCATAGTAACAAAAATGGGGCAAAAAATAAGCAGAAACAGATGAAAAAAGTTTTAAAGATGCAAGGAGTAAATTGCAGGCTGCTCTGAGTCAAGAGAGCCAAACAGATAAAGATGCGAGGAATAAATAGAAGGCTGCTCTAGATAGAGAGCTAAGCAGAATGATAATGTTAATTGATTTAACTTTCAAAATGGGTATGATTCTGAGTTATATAATTATATTTTTCTGGATAAAAACTCAATGTAAAGGTTTTCTAGTTACTGGCTTAAGGAAAGGTTAATTTGGAAAAAAAGGTTTTTCTATGAGTTTTCTGATGAGGTCATTAAGGTAGTAGTTATGTCTTCTAGAATTATATGGATCAGACATAACAGAGGTAGGCCTCCAGAACACTAGATTCCAGAGAATCAAAATAATTATCTTGATACTAAAACTTGTTTTGAGATTTGTATATTGCAGAATACACAGCTTTGGAGAATGAATCTTATCACCTGCATGTTCACTGATGCCCTGGACTTCCAGCTGGATGCAGTTAAGACAGACTTCAGATGCTTATCAATTTACCCTTCCCCTCACTCCTCTTCTAAAAGTCAATGCCCATGTTCAGCTTGAAGAAGTTAATGAGGAGTCAGCGCCCCAATTCCCTGGACTTGGGGACTGAGGTGGGGGTAGGGTTATTTGGCTGCATGATCTTTGGGGGAGTGCTGCTTACCCTCTGGTTGCTCTGCAAATTCAAACAACAACATCAAAAGGATAAGGTGGTGATCACGCAAGCATTGCTTGCCGTGGAGCAGGGAACATCCCCTCAAGCCTGGTTGAATCTGCTTAAACAATGAGACACCATCACTTAGCAGGATATCCTGAGGGCTCGTGTTCCCATTGCACCAGGTATCCTAGTGGTGGTCCTCCACACTTCCCGGAGCTCAGGTTCCCATTGCACGGGATAAAAGGTGTGGAGGGTCTCGTACTGTTTAACTGCCTTGAACGCCTATCGGTAGAACGGTGGGCTAGATCGGCAACCTAACAGCTCTCGATTGTTGTTGCAGTTTAATAAGGAAGGGGGAGATGTGAGGAGCCGTATTCGCCATTATAAGATGGCGCAGGCTTCTGCTTCCTGGTTCTTCACGGAAGCTTTACTTGAGAATGCGCCTGCGCATGGCGCGAAAACCGAGTATGACAATTGGATGACAGATTTGAGCCAATGAGGGATCTGCACGTCTCCCAAAGCTCTATTTAAGCAGCGAGCTTTCTGAGCTCGGCGTCCTTCCCCTTTTCTCCATCTTGAAGAGCTGTTCAATAAATGCTGTCAGAAGAATCCTGAGTGTGGCTCTCCTTATTGGCGAGGTAGCGTGCTACAGGACCAGATGGGTCTACAGCTCAACACTTACAGACTTTCTGTGGAGATATAAAAAAAATACATCTTAAATTATTCCAAAACTTAGAAACAGAAGGAGCATGTTTAAACGTCTTCAGTAAATCTCTTATTTCTATAATATCAAAACCAAATAAAAACACAACAGAAAAGAAAATACAGACCAATATCTCTGATGAACATAGATGTACAATTTCTAAACAGTAAAATGAAAATGTCAAGTAATTGTAAATATATATCTGAGAGATCATGCATTATCCTCGAGTCAGCTTGATCCCAGAGATGCGGGGGGCTCAGCATGTGTAGCCAATAAAGGTAATGTATCATAAATAAACTTATTGACAAAAATCACAAGATTATCTTGACAGGCACACAAAATGCCTTTGACAAACTCAGCATGTGTTCATTGTAAAAGCTGAAGTGACAGTAAAACTGGAGGGAATATACTTCAACCTAATATAGGCTTCACCTGACAAATATTCCAATAATATCATTATAAATGGAGAAAACCTCAAAGCAATCCCATTAAGATCAGAACTGAGAGGGAGTTGTCCAATAACTTCACTTCTGTTCAATATAGTGTTGGAAGCTCCAGATAGAGCAATATGATAAGTGAAGGACATTAGGATAGAGGTATGAAAACAAGTGAAATTATCACTATTAGTAGATGTTAGGATATAATTGAATAATATCAAAAATTCTTCCAGAAAAAAAATCTAGAAATGATTGCCATGCTTAGAAAAGTGGCCAGGATACTAACTTACAAAAATGAGTAGCCTTTCTACATATTAATAACAAAAATGATGTAGAACATATTCCCATTCATGGTTGCCTTAAAAATATCTGGTATTAAACTGAGAATAAACATCAATGATACGAGTGACCTGTATTGTGAAAACTTAAAGTCTCAAAAGAAAGAATTTTGAGAAGACAGAAAGACCTTTCATAACCAGGGGATCAGTAACCTTAACATTGTGAAAATGAACATTCTACCAAAAGCAATTTAGAGATCCAATAAAATTCCAATAAAATCAACACAATGATCTTCTAAGAAACAACAAAAAAGCTCAAATCCTCATATAGAAACAGGAAAAACCTTGGCTAGCCAAAGCAATCCTCAGCAAAAATGACAATGCTGGAGGAACTGCGATGTCAGATTTTTAAGACACATTACAGAACTATTGTAATTTAAAAAACAAAAACAATAAAAAACCAAACCAAAACAGAAAACAAAACCATAGTACCGGCACAAAAAAAATATATATGAACCACTTGAGGTGATCCTGTTCCTTCCAAAAGCCATATAGACTAACAATAACTCCAATGCCAGGCATGGAAACCCTTTATGTTATTGGAGTAATCTAAGAGATTTCCAAAACAATATGGGTTATTGCATTTGCCATTGGTTTATTTCCAAACCTTGAAAGAGTCAGGCCCTGTTACTGAAGACATTACATACTTATGACACAAGTCTTGGAGAAATACAGCTAGAACTTTCTTGGATGTGTTCTCCCTTAAAAATAGTTCTCTGAGTTCTTGAAGGAGTAATGCAAGCTGCCAAGGGAAAAAAGCACTCAACAGACCTACCCATCAGGTAATCCCACAAACCACAACAATGGCAAGGTACACCTACACACTCTAATCACCAAGATATACCCGGGGTACGATGGTGGTACTTATATCTTGACAATAACTGACATATTTATAAAATCTTAAGGCCTACTCAATGAGAGAGAATTTATGACTGCTGCTAGAGACAGCTACCTGTGGCTAGTGAAGTTATGATCTTAAGAACATATTACTGCCACTTTTAAAATCAGAATAATCACAATTGCATTTTAAATACTTATCTCATACCCACAGATAAGGGTAGTTCCAATTCCTCATCAATGAAGTTTCATTTTGCAGCAGATGGAGACCATTATAGAAATTCATATCTGGTCAAAATACAGAGAACCACTGATTATAAAATGCTATGCCTCAATTGACATAGCTACAGTGCAATCTCTATAATTAAAGCTTCAGGAACATCATGTAAGAGGAGACAGAGAGATTTAAAAGTCAAAGGAGCAGGACATCTATAGCAAGGTAGTGTCTTCTACATATAACAGGAAAGCTTCATAAATAAAGCCTCAATAATATGGTTGCCTAAACATGATCTGCATAATTACAACCCCAGGCATCATACCATATAGGTAGGGAAAGTTTCACGTGTGTGTGTGTGCACATACATGCTTAAGTGGTCAATAACTTGAGGTTGAGGAGAATATAGAGAGATGAAAGCAAGGGGTAAAATGATGTATGTATAGTATTCCTATATTAGATTATTTTAAAAATTAAAATAAATAAGAAAAATTTAATTAATAAAAAGCCTGGTAAACAGGGTTAAAGAAATTTCACAGAACCAGAATTTTAAAAAGCAGTTACAGCATTCAAATCAGGTAGAAAATAGGGTTTTTTCTTTCCAAAAAAAATTCGAAGACCAAAAGACAAAATTTCTCAAGTTGAGAATACTTCCTAAGTCCTTCCTGAAAAGAGAAAGAAAGAAAAAAGAAAGAAAGAAAAAAGAAAGAAAGAAAAAAGAAAAGAAAGAAAGAAATTCCAGGAAATGGTATTTCTAGGAAAGCAATAGGTAAGTGAATGTTGGATGTCCCACCAAACATTCTAGGTGGGAATGGAAGGAAAATTTGATACAAGACAAAGAGAACTGACAGATTTTTTTTTTTTTGATGATTTTGAAAAAGGTAATTAATTGTGTATCTTTAAGTGCTCGTTGATAAGATTTACAAGTAACTTTACAAAAATTTGTGTGAATTAGTAAACCAGACAAATATTCACACTAGGAAATACAGCTCACATACATGTTCATGTAAGAATGACATAGACTATACTGATGGTATACGCATACTGGAATAGACTGCGGTGAGTGGCACACAGAGGTGCTGATGCTCATCCTCTAAAGATAATGAGGCAATGTCTGTGAGCGAGCCATTAAGATGACTATACTATGAAAGGAACACAAAATCTTCAAAAGCCCCAGTTAACTCACTTTTCTCCTTGAAAGACAGAGAGTCAACAAAGGATGGAGTAGAAGCTTGCCCATGTTCTTATAAATATTTCTATTTTATTCCTTTTAAGGAAATGATTCAATTTATTTGTTTTCTTTTCTGAGATAGAATCACAGAGACTGTGGCAACATGTACATCCATCTGTAATTAAAGCTTGGGGGACATCATGTAAGAGGGGACAGAAAGATTTAAGAGCATGCTGCATCCATCTGAACAGGGTCAAACCAGACAAAATTGCAGAACCGAGAGAGGGAAGTAGATGTGAGTTTTCATCCCTAACCAAGAAATAATTCTTCAATCTACAACCTACTGCAAAGGAAAAATGAGTTTTATCTGATGGAATCTCACTGGGTACACAAACCACACTTATGTACAGTCTCCATGTCCACAAGGAGATGACCAACACAACACAAACTCAATAGTGGTTTTAGGCAATTTTTGTCTCATATTACTTTGTGTCTTAGTCAGAGTTTCTACTTCTGAACAAACATCATGACCAAGTAGCAATTTGGGGAGGAAAGGATTTATTCAGCTTACACTTCCACACTGCTGTTCATCACCAGAAGAAGTGAGGACTGGAACTCAAGCAGGTCAGGAAGCAGGAGCTGATGCAGAGGCCACGGAGGGATGTTCCTTACTGGCTTGCTTCCCCTGGCTTGTTCAGCTTGCTCTCTTATAGAACCCAAGACTACCAGCCAGGGATGGCACCACCCACAATGGGCCCTCCCACACTTGATCACTAATTGAGAAAATGCCTTACAGCTGGATCTCATGGAGGCATTTCCTCACTTGAAGCTCTTTTCTCTGTGATAACTCCAGCTTGTGTCAAGTTGACACACAAAACCAGCCAGTACACTTTGTGTGGCACTTTTTTTTTTTTTTAAATCTTACTGGTCTGTTCCATGTATATTATGATTTTCAATTATTTTATGTTTTTATGGGTTTCTGTATGTTTGTTGTGCTCTTTCATTTCTTGTGAAATTTCTGTTTGTTTTATTTGTCTGGTTGTTTTCTAAAGAGAAAGGGGGCATGCAGGTGCAGGAGTTGGGGAGGATCTGAAAGAAAAAAACATGATCAGAATATATTGTATGAATTTTCAGTTAAAAAATAATTGACCATGAAAAAACAACTTGTCATATTGCCCAAACAGGCCTTAAAACTTATAGACTCAGGTATGCATACCAAAACCAGACTCTCAATGATACAAGCTAAATTTTTCTTCGATAAAAGAAAATATGTACAGTGAAGATGGCACATATATTTGATAATTTAAGTAATAACACTACTTAAATATTAACAAACAACTATACTCATTTCTCCACAGATAAACACACAGACACACATCTAGACATTCATATACACATATACATAGATACACATGCACACTGACATGCATATAAACATACATACAGTATAATCAATGCTCATGTCTACAGTTCGTGAATTTCTCTAAGCAACCCTCTCCATCTCAAGGTACACTGTTGTGGGCTCAGTTTAAACACCTGCCTTCTTCTCCCTCAAACCCCTTTCTGTCATTTCACTTAGACATGATTCCTGTCTTTTAATTCTACATTTTTGTGTGTATCCTGACCTTTGAAAGTATATTTTCCTAACAGAACTGTAAACTTATAGGCAAGGCAATAGTCTTAATTGCTATGGAATCAATAAAGTACCCAAAGTAATAACTTCCCCAATTTTATAACCTGAAAGCCACTTTACCAATCATTAATTTATCATTGAATGGTTATTTGCTATATATAAACCATATATCTGCAAATTTAAACAGCCTTTACAGTTACATAAAACAAAAAGGTGAAATTACTTGTAATTAGTATCGGATTCAAAACTAGTCACAAAAAGTTTGTTAAAGAGCTCGTTTCATCTTATATAATTTATCACCACAGCCAAAAATTAAAGGACTATATAGAACGCCAAGAGAAATCTATTATTTTTTCTTTTCCTGCCTCTTTTCCAATATTATTGGGTAAGTACTTATTCTTCTATAACTGTTTCACAGTGTAAAATATTTCATTTTAATTTTTAGATTTGGAAGTTAGAACAGAGGAAAGGGATCAGTTTCAAGCTTGAAAATGAAAATGTGGACTGATTCATGCTGAACTGTCTGTCTTCCTATAACTAAGAAAGCAGGGTACGTGACTAAAGGTGGAAGATGAAATGAGACAAATGTTTGGTCAAGAAAGAGGCCCACCCACCGCCACGTGGTATAGGTGGGCAAGTGCCACTATGATGGATGAACAAGTGTGTCGTAGAGAGATGGGAAAGAAAGAAAAGTAGAACGGTTTGTACACTATGAAGAGGCAGAACTGGAGATATGCAAAGGTGGTGAGGATCAGCCTGATCTGAGTAGCCTGTGCTGCCACATGTGGCCATGGTGATGTCCTGGCCCATGGTGCCAATGAGGGCCATGTCTGTGTCCATGGCCTTGAAGCAGCAGGGGTCTGTGTTGATGTCTGTGCCCCATGTTATCACCGAAGGCCATGGGGACTTCTCTGGGCTGGGTTGCTACTTGGGGCCATGTTGATGTCTGAGGGCTGCAGAGAGCTGGTCCTACTCTTGATAGGTTGTGGCACTTCACAGTGAGATATTTTATTTGTTTATTTTCTGTTTGTTGGGGGGAGGTGGCAAGGGATGCAAATATGGAGGGATGGGATGATGACTGAGATTGGGTTGCATGCTGTGAAATTCACAGAGAGTAAATAAGTTTAAAAAATGTTTGAGCAAAAGAGATTCCATTAAATATTCAAAGTGCCCATGTTCATTAACCAGCGATGATAATTCTGCAGCTTTTCTCACTGATACCTGGGTAATTCTCATAGACTACCATGATTAAGATGTACTGTCTTAGAACGTGTTAAAAGTTCATTACATTATTCCAGGTGCTTTGCATGGATAAACTTACTATATCTACAATCATCTGTGTTGAGCAGGAAGTGGAGTATGGCAGCCTACAATCATCTAAAAAACCCAACACATCTTGTTTCAAAGGATCGACTGTAATTTCCCTCTTGATGCATGCAGACCTAATGAATGGTTTGTTCCTTGTGTATAGAGCAATGGAAAGTGTGCTATTTGATTTTTGGATTTAGGGTAACAAAAGAGTTTCCATCCATTTTTTGAGTCATTCATTGCTGGGGAATCAAGTGCCATGTTATAAGAACACAGGTAGTCACTTAGAAAGGACCAAATGGAAGGCCAAGCAATGATTTCCCAGATCTGTGAATATACCACACAGAAGTAGACCTCTCAGGCCCACTTCAGTACTGAGATGACTAAATTTCTTATTAACCCCTTTTCACTCTTATTATGCTGGTTATTATCGATGTTCAAATGAAATATATGTTATTTTAAATAATTATTGTCACCCTAGATACCTGGTCTTCTTACAAGTAAACAGTGATGCTTGGAGTATTTCTGTGGCTGGGGAAAGGTCATGTGAGGACATAATGATACGGTGGTCACCTGCAAAAAAAAATCTGTACTTCTGTAGGCAGCTTCATCTTGGGATTGCACCCTTCAGAACTATAAGAAATAAATTTCTGTTACGTCAGCCATTTGGACTGTGGTATTCTGTTAGCATAGCCTAGCCATCTAATATACTTGCAGTATTAGAAAAGGCCTGAGCATTAAAAGGCAGGTTTCAGCAATTCATGTTTTATTTGCAAGTGAGTCACCCTCAGTTAGCTTCAATTTCCTTATTTTCTTATTTGTAAACTATACTTGATCTAATCTTGGGGCTGCCTCATTTTTTTCTATATCATGACACACTGGCACCAAGTTGTTCTCTTAAGAGTTATGGGAGAATTTTCAGTAAGATATAATCAAATAAAATGTTTTGCAGGTATTTCTATATCAAATGAGTCTTCCCTACAGTATTTTCATTGCTTATAACTCATGCCTATGCCCAAAACACACTTGGAGTGATAAACACAGAAAAAAACATGTTACTACCTTAGCAAAATAGAGATTTAAAGAGCAAAAGTTGTAGAATATTGCAAGTGGAGACATTACCCTGGGATGCTCAGTTGAGGAATAATAATTGTAGTCACAGATGATCTTGACATGTCATTAGGAAATGATGAAGAATGTCATTTTGTCTCTATTAAATATGAATTATCTAAACCGGGGTCATTGATACAAAACAAATGTTAATACTTACAGAAGGTAACAAACATAAATACCTGGTATGTGAGAATATTGGCTTGCTAATTAAAAGCACTAGGACCTCAAAACTTTAGAGAACAGTCAAATCTAGTATCAATAATTTATAAGAAACAAATGAATCTGGCTGGGTGTGATGCTATATACCTATAATCCCAGTGCATCATAGGCAGGGGACTAGAGTTAGAAGCCAGCTGAGATACACAGAGATATATTGTCTCAAAAGAGAAAGAAAATAAATCTGATAGATGCCAAGGGTCATTGTTGATCCTTAAAATGGAAAATCACAGGGCATTCACAAGCTGTGCCTAGATTCTTCTCAACAGCAGTTTTGGTTTAGCTTAAATGTGTGAAAAAACCACTTGAAACTTCAGCATCACATTCTGCAAAAAAATGGGAGAAAGCAACTTGGGGCACAGTCAAGCAGGAAACTGTGGACTCTTCTATCATCTTTACAAGGCTGTAATTCAAGGGCTTATGGAAACACTTAAGAAGATGAAATATGACATTGAACTGAAATATAGTTTCAAGAAAACCATATCACTGGTTATCATGAGAACTGATTTATAAAAGTAGGGAGTCTTTAAAGAAATTATAGCAATAAAATACATTCTATAAATGTAAAGCAGAAAGGGAACATTGGCATACACATGTCAATTGTCACAGGTGCTCAGGATGCCAGGGTAGGAAGATCTCACACGATTCTGAATTAGAGACTTGTCTACTGGAGAGGCGGAGGGGCGTGGGTGGGGATAGCAAGATTTTGTCTCAACAAAACAATATAAAAGTAGTAGGGAGAGAGAAGACAAAAACATTGCAACTGGCTAAGCATATCCTCTGTGTGTGTAAGCTTTAGGTAGAGTACTTGCCAAGAGTACTTTCCTACTAGTGAAGCACTTAGTTCAAGCCCTAGGAGAGAAAACAAGCAAAAGGAAACTGGGCATGCACAGGTTTGTAAAAAGTCTTATATTCTCCAGCTGTGACAATGAACAGTTGCAGCCAGGCAGTGGTGGTGCACGCCTTTAATCCCAGCACTTGGGAGGCAGAGGCAGGCAGATTTTTGAGTTTGAGGCCAGCCTGGTCTACAGAGTGAGTTCCAGGACAGCCAGGGCTACACAGAAAAACCTTGTATCAAAAACAACAAAAAACAAAACAAAACAAAACAAAAAAACAACCAAACAAAAAAGAATGAACAGTTGCAGGGTTCCAACTCATTATAAAAGTAGCTCAGATAGAGTAAACCAGCTGCAGCATAGTTGATCTTCTGAGCTATTTTGACCTGTATTGTTATAGAGAAAAGCTTATTTATAGTGTTATATTGTTTCACAGCCAAAACATACCTTCTTAATTCTCCTTAGTTTGCAGGTCACACTAGCAGGTCCTCAACACTTCCTTTGTTAAATATTACAAATCTAACCTCAGACTTTCAGGATTTGAAATAATAGTATTCAAAGAAAAAACTCATTAAAATGTTTTTGTGCATAATCATACATACTATATATACATATATACGTGTGTGTGCGCACAGACACACACACACACACACAGACACGCAGACACACAAAACCATGTTTGCTCTGTGATTATTCTGTTGGTGAAGAAGTTCATGATATAACCCAAAGCACTGTCTCTGGAATGCTGGGGAGATGGCTTGGTGGGTAAAATGCCCTCCACACAGAAATGAGGAAATGAATTTGGATCCCCAGAACTCACATTAAAGTATGGGTACAGTGATGAAATTTCTTTAACCCTAGTATTCCTATGGCAAGAGAGAAGGAGACCATGTTCTGAACCTTGCAGGCCAGGGCAGAAGTGTACCTTGGTGACTGTGGCCAAGGAATGTCATAAAAATCACACCATAGAACAGATCTCACAGAGAAATATTGAGGGGAGAGGGATAACAACACAAAAGGCTGCCTCTGAGAGGGAATGGAAAACAGAAAGACTAGGCTGTGATGTTGCCAGCTTTATAGGGGAAATGGAACGTGAACATGGGGAAAATCTGAAACAGTGGTGGTAGTAAAAATGTGTTGTATTAGATGGACTGTTGGCGGTGAGTCATTGAAGGTGGGGCAGAATCTGGTCCTGGATGTGGGCGGTTCTCAGTTTACTGGAACAGGCAGCTTGGAATATACCACCCAGTGGCGAACACAAAACTTGTTTCAAGCAAGGCAGAAGGTGAGAACCAATACCCACGGTTGTTGTATGACCTCTACACACAGAATTGTATGTGCACATAAGGCCTTACACACACAGAATAGTATGAATATGCCTGTTCATGTGAATGAACACTAGCCCCCTTGCACTCAAACATTAAAAAAAAAAATAAAATAAAAGAAACCAGCCAAAAAAATTACCATTAAATGTGAGTATGGATGTTTTCTAATAGACAAAGCTTCCGTGATATATTCCCTACTATGTCATGGTTACTGAACAAATAGTGCCCCAGCCCAACCAACTCAACAGTAACCTCCTGTACTTCAGAATGTGTGGCACTAGGGCCTTCAAAGAGATTTTTGTTGTTCTTCTTCTTGTTTAAGGTTAAATGAGGACATAGAGGTTGGTCCACAGCCAGCTAAAGCTACTTCTCCATAAAACCAGAGGTTATCAGGAGCTCTTAGCTCTCTATTGCTGTAATAAGATGCCATGAGCAGGTATAGTACCATGACAAAAGGTGTGATGCAGAGAAGCTGGCCTAGCTGTGCGGCTGTGCTCTGTCCGGGACTGGGCTGAGTTGCATTTTGCTGCTGTTTGCTTTTTGTTCCTCTGATTAAAGCACTAACCAAAACAAAACTAATGTGGGGAGGAAAGGGTTTATCTTATATCTTAGAGCATTTTATCTTGTATCATGAAGTAAAGTTGGATCAGAGTCTCAAGGCAAGAACATGGAGGCAGGAACTGAAGCAGAGGCCACGGAAGAGTGCTGCTTACTGGCTTGTTGCCCATAGCTTACTCGGCTTGATTTTTTTTTTAAAAATACAATCCAGGATCACCTGCAATAGGAGTAGCAGTTCATAGCAGTCACAGTCCTCTCACAACAGTCATTAATCAAAAATAATGCCCATATGGACTTGCTTGCCCACTGACCAACTGGAAGAAGGTTACACCTCATTTGAGGTTCCCTGTTTCCAGACTACCCTAGTTTGTGTCAAAGTGACAAACATTGACAAATCTCAAGAACTTGACAAAGGTGTGTGGTTTCTAAGAACCAGATAGGAGTTCTGAGAAAGTCTCAGGATTTGTATATGCTTAGAAAGTGTTATTTAATGTCAACTTCCCATTGCTGCAACAAAATACTTGAATCAGGCTACCAATAGAGTAAAGGGAAATTTATTTTAGCTAAGGTCTTTGCCAGTTTTAAATTCGTTAATTTCACACACAAGTAAACTATATCTGCATCATTCCTACCCTCCCTCACCCTCCGTACAAATTCTCCCGTATCCCTCCAATTACATCCTCTCCATTCACCACCTCTTCTAGAAGTATTTTGTTTTACACACACACACACACACACACACACACACACACACACACACACACACACACAGAGAGAGAGAGAGAGAGAGAGAGAGAGAGAGAGAGAGAGAGAGAGAGAGAGAGAGACTACTAAGTTTAGTTAGTGCTGCCATGTCTTTAGGGCTGACTACTTGGGATCAATGATCTATCCATGGCTCTTATCTGAGAAGGATTGGCTCTGTCAAGTTTCCTTCCATTTATACTTGTATTTGACTGGTATGTAGTCTCTGCAGGTCTTGTATAGACAGATGTTACTGACAGTTAATCACTGTCCTGTCCAGAAGACATTCTCTTGCAGCAATTATCCTGCTCCTAGGGCTCTTAATCGTCTTTCCACTCCTTCCACAATATTTCCCGAGCCTTAGGTGTAGGGCTTGTGTTACAGAGGTCTCCTTTTGGGTGGGATATTGACAGCCATTCATTCTCTGTCTTCTGAGCAGTATGGATCTCTGTAATGCCTCCATTCCCAACAAAAGGAAGCTTCTCTGATGAGATGTGAGAGCTGCGGTTACCTATGGGAAGAAGATGATTATTTAGAAGGTAGTTGGGAAGCACATTGCTTTAGTAATGTTACCGTAGCAGTTTCTCCTCTAGAGCCTGTGACCTCTCTCGACCCTGTAACCACCATGTCCCAGCTAGTTTTAAAGTGTCAGTCACTCATTCCCCATCAATTGAGTAGGCTCTATGTCTGGTTTTGTTAGTTTGACTCCTGAGAGTGTCATCCCATCACCTAGGGTATAGTGCCTCTCTCGCGCTCTCTCTCTCTCTCTCTCTCTCTCTCTCTCTCTCTCTCTCTCTCTTTGTGTGTGTGTGTGTATAATGAGAAGTTAGGTTATATTTTTAAGATTTTTAACTCAGCATAGAAATAATAGATTTCCCTATGTATTTTCCATTCATCCTTACTGCTATTTACAAATTTACCACTGTTCCCTGTTTATTACCTTCTCTCCCCTCTTCCCCAGTTAAATCTCTCCTCCCCCCCCACACCCCCCCCAGCTTTCCCTCCTCCTTTCATAGCATCCATGATCTGCCACCCCCTCCTCTCTAGAGCTCCTTCCATACCTTTTCAATGGTCTTTTTCTGCTTTCCTGGCTTCTAATATTACCTCAAGATATACACTCAACCCCAAAGATTTGGATCTAGGAAACACACACAAGAACAGGCACCATTTGTCTTTCTTGGTCTAGGTTACTTCAGCCAGTACATTTTCCAGTTCTATCCATTTACATGTAGATGTAATGATATTATTCTTCGTCACAGCCAAACTTCATTGGATTTGTATACCACATTGTATACTCATTTATCAGTTGTTGGACATCTAGGCTACTTCTATTTCCTAGCTATTGATGCCAGAGCAGCAACGAAGACAGATAAACAAGTGTCTCTGTAGTAGGATCTCAAGCCATTTGGGTATATGCATAATAGTGGTACACTGGGTCATATAGTAGATATGCTTTTCTGAGCATTCTTCACACTGATTTTCATTGGTGGCTTCACATGATTGCATTCCTGCCAACACTGAGTGGGGGATCACTTTTTCTGTCGTCAACAGAATTCATCATCACTTATTTTCTTGATCTTGGTATTTTTAACATGGATAAAATGGATTCTCAAAGTAGTTTTGATTTGCATTTACTGATGAGAGTTCTTTGTTCATCCCATTGGTCATTTTTGATTTGGTTATTTATTTAATTGATGCTTGTTTTGTTTAGTTCTCTGATTTCTGGGCTTTAGGCTTCTGTTGGATGTGTAGCTGGCAATAATTCTCTCTCACTCTGTGGACTTCTGCATTTCATTGTTTACTTGGCTGTACTGAAGCTTTTTTGATTTGGTGAAGTCTCATTTGTCAGTTGTGATTAATTCCTGAGTAAGTGGAGTCCTGTTCAGAAAGTCCTTCCTTCCTGCTCTATCTTGTAGTATATTTTTCTGTGTTTTTTTTTTTTTCCTAGCATTTTAAAATTTTCCGGTTTCATAATGTCCTCAATCCATTTGAAGCTGCTTTTGCACAGTGGGACAGACACAGGTCTAATTTCATCCTTCCACATGAGAACATAGCTTTCAAGCATTATTTGTTGAAGATGCTATATTTCTGTTTCTTCTTTATTTTTGTCAAATATCAGGTGGCTGTGCTCACTTAAGACTGGGCCTTCTATTCTGTTCCATTAATCCGGATGCCTATTTTTGTGTCATACCATGCTGTTTTTATTATTGTACAATATAACATGAAATCAGGCATGGCAATCCCTCCAGCATTAGTCTAACCTTACCCTCATTTCAAAGATTGTCTTATCTATCTGTGGTCATTTGTACTTCCATATGAAATTTTGTTGGTGTTTGTTTGGTTAGTTATTGTTTGTTTGATTGATTTCTTCAAAGAGTGTCATGGGAGTTTTGATCGAGATTGCACTGAATCTGTAATTTCTTTTCCTTTTGGTAGGATGGTATAAGGGTTTGAATTAAATGCTTTTTGTTTTTTTATAAAAGCTGCCACAGTCAGAGAGTCTCTTCACATCAGCAGAACACTGACTAAGACAGAAATTGGCTTACAAGTGGGGTATTGCTGTGAAAGGCCTGGCCTGCTGCTCGTTGGAGGACTGTGGGACTTGGGGGTTGGGATTAGGAATCCAATTGGATACCTAAGTGAGATTTAATGGGATATATTTTAGGAGCTTGGAAGACAGTGGTGCTAAGAGCAATGTAGATTATGACAATTTGGCTCCAGAAGTTTCACATGAATAAAATATTAGTAAGTGACCTAAGGACCTTTCTCGTGTGATGTTTGGTGAAGAATGTGGCTTTCTGCCCTTGTTAAAAGAAAATCTGCCCGGGGTTAAATTGAAGGGTTTCTGATTAGTGTTAGTGGAAGATATTTCAAGACAGGCTAATACTAACTGTGTCATGTGTTTATTAGTGTTACTCATGCAGATCTCTAACAAAAATGAAAAAGGAAAAATAAAAAATGTACAGTTTGAAGAAAAAAGAAGCACTGGGAAGTGCAGTGAAGCTAAGTCAGTGCTTAGGAGATTAAAAGTTTAAAGAAGAGTCTCATGTTAAATGGGACAAAGGGAAAGACCTCACCCAGCTACTCTTCCAACTTGTAAGAAGGAAGTAAGTAAAATCTTAAGCAGTGAAAGAAACCATTGAAAACACAAAGATGGTGAAAATGTATTTGAACAAGGGGGCCAAGTTCTAGCCCCTAGAAGCAGAAATAATTGGCAAATTCAGCCATGTGGTTCTGGCTTTCGAGTCAAAGATACAAGGCAGGGGATGTGGAATCTTCCTTCATGGCTAAGGAAAGCTGCTGAGGCAAGGCCTATGTCAAGGGTTTCCTGTTTGGAGGCCTAGAGGAGCCACTGTGTGAAGTGTGAAGGTGAAGACTGAATTTCATTAGAGACCATAGGATGATATAGATGTCGGAGTGATGGGATACCTGCCAAGTAGAGCTGTTATCAGGGAGTAGAAACAGCCAGAATGAGAGAGAGAGAGAGAGAGAGAGAGAGAGAGAGAGAGAGAGAGAGAGAGAGAGAGACAGACAGACACAGACAGACAGACAGACAGACAGACAGACAGAGAGAAAGAGAGATAGAGAGGTTTGTTGCAGTCAGTGCTTTGATACCAGACGTGGAGATGCAGAATTGGGAGTTTGCCCTGTTGGTTTTCGGTCTTGCTTTGGTTCAGTATTTTATCACTAAGTTCCTTCCTTCCTGTTTGGAATGGTAGTTCATAGTCTATTTTAATGTATGTTGGAAGCATATAATCTGCTTTTGGACTTTGATTTCATTGGGCATTACAGTTAAGAGATTGTTAAGAGTCTCAGAAGACTCTTAACCCCCAATACTTGGGGGTGGGTGGTGATTAAGAGGTGTAGCCTTGTTGAAGGAAGTGTTCATTTAGGGGTAGGTTTTGAGATTTCAAAAGCCCAAGTCAGGCCCAGTGCTGCTTTCTCTTCCTGCTGCTTGCAGATGTAGAACATTTAGCTACTTCTCCAGCACTATGTCTGCCTGTGTGCCACCAGACTCCCTGCCATGATGGAAAAGGATTCAACCTCTGAAACTGTAAGCCAGCCCCAAATCTTTTAAGAGTTGTGGTGGTCACACTGTCGGTTCAGAGCAATAGAAAATGAACTAAGGCAAATAGTTATTTTCAGAATATCATTTCTACCAACTCATGAGCGCGGAGGGCTTTTCTATCTTCTAGTGTCTTCCAAGCTCTTCCTTTGCAGAATTAATTTTCAAATTGTAGGTATCTTTTATCCCCCCTTGGTTATGTTTTGTCTTGGCTTTTTGTTTGTTCCTTTTTCTGAAGCTCTTGTGAATGGGAATGTTTGCATAAGCTCTTTCTCAGCGTATTTGTTATTGTTGCATACAAAAGTTTTGGCTCATGGTTTTGAAGGTTCGATAGTAGTCTCTGGCAAGAGTGGCATGTTTCTGTTTCTGGAATGCATATTGAACCAGAAAGCAGAAAGACTGAGAGAAAGAAACAAAATTCTCACAGCCCCCTTCTAGTGCACATCCCAGTGATCCAAAGACCTACAAATCCCCTTTAAGGGGCCATACCACTTTTCAGTATCTTCAGAGATATTCATAGAAAACATGGTACCTGATATTTCAAAACTGTTTTATATGTTTTGATCCCCTTTTGATCACCAGGCTGGTCTTCCCTCTCACTGCTATGGAGTGACCTTTACTATGTGGCTCAAGTTGTCAGCTGACACTGTGAAAAAATACATTTTTTCTCTTTCTAGTGCAACTTGGCAAAATAACGATGATTTTTCTCCCTAGGGATGTATTTCATTAGTGGATCCCATGTTCAACTCGCAGAACCACAAAAGTAGATAAAATCTCTCTCTCTCTCTCTCTCTCTCTCTCTCTCTCTCTCTCTTTCTCTGCCTCATAAAATGGACACAAGTATTTGGGGGCTCACTTTTTTTCTGGTTTGTCTAGAGTGCCATGTGCATCTTCTGCAGTACCATCATACATGTTTACCACCACATCAGATTAGGACGCATAAATCACAGAATCAATAATTCTGGCCTCAGTATCCACTAACCAACTACCACTTATTAATAAGTGGTAAGTACAGTTTAACATCATTTTTTTTTGTTCCTTCTTGATAGTACCTGGTTAGGAAAGAATTTCTCCTATCCCAAAGCAGCTTTTCCATATTGTTACAGGAATATTCTTTTTATATAGCCCCATAAACTCCATTTAGTAACAACATCTCTTCATCAGTCTAATATTATTTTAGGTAGGAGATAAGGGCTTGGTGTGAAATAGTAGGGGGTGGGGTATGTTGAGAAAAGATCACAAATACACAAACATACATTTTAATACATTTTAAAGCATAGTTTACTAACAAATGAGAAGTGAGTTCTTCTTACTTCTAAGCAATGTCACTGTCCCAGAAGTGCTGCAGGAAGTATGGTGCAGAGTGAACCTGGACAGGAAGGTTTCACAGGCCAGCAGCACTTAGGTGACCTCCAGGTCCGGGCACAAAGCTGTCAGTCTGCAGTAGGAGCTGCTCCATTGCCTTCAACTTCATCTGGTTTATTGGAAAAGGCCTTTCTGTCTGAGACTCAAAGCAGCAACAAGACCAAAAACCAGCCCGTTACATGCAAACTGAACCTATAGAGCCGCAACAGACGTAAACTCTAGCCAGTGTTCTCAGAGTCCTGTGGTCACCAGCCACAGTCTCTTTACATATCAACTAAACTGATCATATATGACTGTTATAAAAGCCGACCTTTATAGATAAGTCTGTGCCATACATGGAAAACACACAGTGCCCTACAGAGAAGTTTCATTTGCTATCTCACACAAGGCATAGCCAGATTACTTTTCATTCCAGAGGTATTTACCATTTCATAAACAAACATTTTTAAATGGCACGAAGAAACATCTGAACTGTACATAATCACCTTTGAAATAATTTCTGAAATAAGCAGTATTTTTATTGATCACTACATTTAAGATGTAAGATTGTCTCCCAGGTTTCTGCTACATTCTAGAGGGTTCCCCCAACCTCCTACCTCCCGAGGTTGCCTGTTTCCATTCTTTCTGCTGGACCTTGGGGTTTCAGTCCTTTTCTCTCACCCAATACCAGATCATGTTCCCCTCTCCCTGCCCCCATCCCCTTTCCCTCCCAGGTCCTTCCTTCCCTCCCTCCTTCCTTCCTTCCCTCCTTCCCTCCCTCCCTTCCAGTTGTGGTTGCTTTCTTCTCTCTTGCAAGTGGAACTGAGGCATACTTACTTGGACCCTTCAGCTTGTTGACTTTTATGAATTCTGTGGACTATATCTTGGGTATTCTGTACTTTTTTTTTTTTTTTTTTTTTTTTTTTTTTTTTTTTTTTTTTTTTTTTGCTAATCTCCAGTTATTAGGTTTTTTTTAGATTTAATTGTTTTATTTTTTACTGGATATTATATTTACATTTCCGATTTTATCCCTTTACTCCATTCCCCCCACCACCCAGAAACCTCCTATCTCATCCCCTCCCCTTATGCTTCTTTGAGGATGTGCCCCCATCTACCCCCCCACTCCCACCTCCTCACCCTTGAATTCCCCCCATCTTTAGTTATTAGTGAGTACATACCATGCATGTCTTTTTGGGTCTGAGATACCTCACTCAGGATGATATTTTCTAGTTCCATCCATTTGCCTGCAAAAATCAGGCTGACCACCTTCTTAATAGCTGAGTAGTATTCCATTGTGTAAATAAACCACATTTTCTATATCCAGTCTTCTGTCATGGGACATCGGGGTTGTTTTCAGCTTCTGGCTATCAAAAACAAGGCCTCTATGAACATAGTGGAACACATGCTCCTGTGGAATGGTGGGGCATCTTTTGGGAATGTACCCAAGAGTGGTATTGCTGGGTCTTCAGGTAGATCTAATTCTAATTTTCTGAGGAACCTCTAGATTGATTTCCAGAATGGTTGTATCAGTTTGTAATTCCAACGACATTGGAGGAGTGTTCCTTTTTCTCTGCATCCTCGCCAGCATGTGTTGTCACATGAAGTTTTGATCTTAGCCATTCTGACTGGTGTTAGGTAGAATCTCGGGGTCATTTTGATTTGCATTTTTCTGATCACTAAGGACTTTGAACATTTTTTTCTTTTTGCTTTTATACCATTATAATTACATGCAAGGTCAGTTATTGGTTGGGGAACTAGCAATACAATAGATAGTCAAAGAACAAGCAAGACAATAAACACAAATAGTCAAAGAACAAGCAAGGCAATAAACAAAGTCCAGTGATCAGTCCCATGATTACTGTTTCTAAGGGCTTATCAGGATGATCAAAATATCTGAGCCAACTTCCCTGTCCTAGCCCAAAGTCATTTTCATGTCTGAAGCATACGTCTTTGTTCTAGTCTAAGATTTAGATTCCAGCCTGAAATTACTTATTTGTTCTAGCCCAAGATTTAAATTCCTACCTGAAATTGGTTCTTTGTTCTAGCCTAATGTCAGATTCCTGCCTGAAGCCCCCAAAGATCGCCACATCTCTTCCTTTTTTGTATCATAAACAAGACTGAATTTGTCTTAGGTCATTCTGATAAGAATGCCTTCCTTACCTGTCGTGAAATATGCATTATCAAAAGCAATTCACTTCTGTCTTAAGTTATTAAGGCTCTGTGCACAATCTTATCCATCCTTGGCTTGCCAGTCTGTTAAATTAATAACTCTGTCTGGGGGTCCATTTTCAGTTTCAAGTGGTGTACTTTGGCTGCCAATATGTTGATGTTGTTAAAGACAACAACAAGCTTTAACATGATGGGCAGGAAGAAAAGTATTCCTAGGACAAAAAGGGCTAGCACAATCAAGCTATATATGCCATTTTTGAAGCTTGACCAAATGGAAATACTGACCATAGGTCATGGATAATTTTATTAGCAATATCTGCAGCATTAATGCTCAGCAGAGCAGCATTCTTTAAATTCATTATCTCACTATGCAAAGTTAAAACATCCAGAGAGGTGTAAGAATTATGCCAAATGCCCTGTAAGTGTTTTTAATTTTTTTCCTAATTATAATGACTATCATTGTAAACTTTAGAAGTAACACAAATCCATTGGTATTTGGCATGACACTCAAGATGGCTCCTTACTCTTAAACTCAGAACCCCCTTCCAATAATTCCAATCCATTGTTCCAAAATTCCTATCTTGTATACTCTTGTATACTCAACACATTAGTAACATTTTTTGCTAAATGATTAACAAAAGTAGCTGTCTTAACCTCTTGTGTCAAAGCAATTGCAGAAGCAGTGCTGGTAGCAATTAATGTAGTTAAAGCTGCTATACCAGCAATAATGAAGCCCACTACCCTCTTGCTTCAGCTTAAAGCCTGACTCACTTCTTCCAGTACTTGCAAGCTTCTTTCAGAATACCAAGGTCCTGATAGACTCCCGTAACAGACATGACAGGTCTCAACACACTAACACAATTAGAAAGTGTACAATCAATAAAACTTACATCAACTACTGTAGAAGAAACAAAAGTAATTTTAATTTGACAATTAAAAGAGCCTTAACATATGTACTAACACTTGTTTGAAATCCAGATCCTGTCCCAACTTTATCTCTTGCTAACATAACATCATAGAGAACTGCAGCTAACTTCCACATATGTCTCTGAAAATGTCCAGATCCAGCCTTCCAAATGAAGACTGTTATTTCCAATATTGGATTGATTTCTAGACCAGTCCATGGTTGAGTCTGAATAACTGGTCACATTTAAGAAAAATACAAGAGTCATTATAAATTCTCTTTGATTCTCTGTTCAACAAGGTGTAAAATCTTGAGGCAAGGCAGCTTGTCCCATCTGGGATATAGGCAATCAAAGGTAGGACAGGAACATATGTCCAATACAGCTTCCCAGTCACCATTGTCAGGGCACTCAACAAGCTCACACATCAGCATCATTCCTTGTCCCAGATTCAGCATATCTCACCAATCACTATGGTAGCCACCATGCTTTTTCAGCATCCTGCAGAAAAAATTACAAACATACCCTCTTCTCCATATTAGATACCTGATTGGGATCATGCCATATTCCAGTAAGTGGATCCTTCCTTTTTACGTAGGCATAAGTATGCCTAGTTGTAGGGTGCCATAGACACTCAGCAGAGAATTCCTTGTTATCCAAATTTTTAAAAAGTTAAAATAAAAAGAACATGATTTGAATAAATTTGTGGTATATGAGGATATACTGCCCCCTTTTTTATTTTATGAAGATATTGTTTTAAAGTTCCATGGGCACATTCCACAATACCTTGTTTTTGAGGATTATAAGGAATCCCAGTACCATGGGTAATATTAAATTGTTGACAAGAAATCTCAAATTCTTGACTGCAATAGCCAGTTCCATTATCTGTTTTAATCTGATTTGGAACAGCCAGCAGAGAAAAATAATGTAGCCAATAACTAATTACATTTTAGTTGCTTCTTTTGTTATAGCAGTTGCAACTGAGAGGGTGTCAATAGTCACATGTACAGATTTTAATTGTCCAAAAGCAGAAATATAAGTAACATCCATTCACTATAATTGATTAGGTATGAGTCCTTGAAGACTAACACCATTATGTGGTACAGGTATAAACTGAGAACATTCAGGACAAGTCTTTACAGTTTGATGTGCACATTCTCTAGAAATACCAAATTGTTGTCTCAAGCTATTACTATTTTGATGAACCCTTAGCCAGTGCAGTTTGGCCATCAAAGTTTGGTTAAGGTTTATTCTTCCTAACTGAATGTTGAAAGAAGTGTCTATTTGGCACTGTCCAGAGTGACAGCAGGTAAGACCTATGAGAGGTGATGAAGTCAAATGTGACAATGGATTCATGTTGTTACTGTGAAAGTAAGCTCTTTCAAAAGGGCTTGCCCTCTTTTCTCTTTCTCCCCGACCCCTTCTCTCCTCCATGTCAGATCAAAAAGGCCATAGCAATATTATAGGTCCTTAATGCTGAACTTCTCAGCCTCAGAAACTGAGCGAATATATTTCTGTTCATTATAGAAGACCCAGTCTCGGGGATTCTGTTACAGTCACACAAAAAGGATAGAGACAAGGAAACTTATTTTCATGCTAATTCTGTATTCTTATTGGCTTGGTGATAATATTGGAAGGTTCTGGGTTCCTTTCAGAAGGAAAACGTGGTGGAGGGACTTTGGTTTGGGGACCAAGCCCTCCAAAGGGACTATAAGACCTTGGCCTACTTTTCTTCCTGACTAACGAGGGAAAAAGTTTGCTCTGATATCACCATGATATCACAGTTTGTCAGAGGCTCAAAACATGGGGCCACTTGATTTTTGGACTGGCATCTCTAAACTCATAAAAAATTGACTATTTCCTCTCTTTATAAGTTAACTTCATTGCAGTCATGAAAATCTAATTAATACAAGGACTGCTCATCAGAACTTGTAAAACTTTTATTTATGTGACAGAGAAGGAAAAATGTGAATCGAATGAGAGACAGGTTACAATGAAGGAAGTCTGATGTAAATGTGGGTACCAGTGCCATGATGGTACCTACTTATAATCCTAGGATTCAGGAAGATAAGAGAGGAAGACTGTGAGACTGAGGCTAGCCTGGGTTATATTAGGAGATATTGTATCAAAAAATTAAATCAATAAAAATAAATGTGGTTGTGGGTTGCTTGAGTCAAGGAGAAATGAGGTAACATTAGAATAGAATTAGGCTTACGAATGCCAAGTTGAAAATTAAAGACTTTGACACTGGAGAGTGAAGCAGGAGAAAAGAGAGTAAAACTGGGTTTATGGAAGACTTTTATTGCCAAGCTGAGAAGGGCAGCATCAGAGAAGTTCCATTAAAACTAGCCGCCTAGGGCAAGCAGTGAGAAGGATACGATGGCAGAAATGAACTGAGAGGGACATTGAAGATGTTTCAGTTAATTTAGGAGAAAAGGAAATGGGAAGAAAGAGAGGGTTGAAAGGTAACATGAAGATTGACAAGCAGAAATGGGGAAACACTAGAAATGAAGGGATATACAAGAATGACTTCTAGGCCAGGGCACGAAAGTATGCCAGAGCGTAGGAGAAACAAGCATGTGAGAGTAGACCACAGCTCAGGCCTCGTCCAAGAGTCTACTGCGCATGTCAGCAAAAGCTGAGCAGCGAGGCTTCGGGAGTCTTCGAGCAGCAACAGTTTCACCATCAGAAGCAATGGCTGCCTGCCCTGTTTGTTTGTTTGTTTGTTTTGTAAAATGGCAGGGTTGGAGAAATGGTTCAGCAGTCACAAGCACTTCCTGCTCTTACAAAGGATGAGAGTTTAAATTCTAGCACCCAGGTTAGGCAGATTAAAATTGCCTTAAACAACTCCAAGGCATCTACTGGCTTCTTTTAGCTCTGTGGGCATTGTGTTCATGTGCTCACCCCACTGCCACACACAAACAATAAAGTAAAAGAGTAAGATATGCTAACTTATAATATAGATAAGATGCTTTATGAATTCATTAATTCTACAGATAGTGAGCCCCAACACAGTTAGATTGCTTAGACCAGTCACTTCTACAAAACATTCAAACATTTTTATTTCTTCTGTGGATTTCCAGTCTGCAAGTGTTTATGTTCTTTCTTGGATACATACCACTTGGCTGTGATGAACATAGGTATCGAAAAATTATAAATTTTAGCTCCAATTCTGACAAAATATTGTGAAACCATGCATGATTTATTCATAAAATTTAGAGGTAGCAAGATCCAAGACAAATAAACAGAGATGGCCCATGAAAACTTTGCCTCACAAAAACAAGGCCAGCAAAGCAAAATGTTTTTTGAATCATAGCTGGAGACAGAAATCCAGATATCAGCAAGAAAGTAATGGGAACAGAGATACCACATTTCTGGGATCCTTTCTAATCAATATTTGAGCATTTACATAATTAATGCCTCAACAAATTGACTGGAAAAGAATATAAAGACACAAGAAATACCCTTCTCAACAAGACTATGATAATGAAGGCATTCAAGTAAGGCTTAAGAGACTACTACACGAGAAACAAAACCATGATGGATAATGCATGGAAGTGCATCAAAACCCTATGGAAAGATAATCAAAAGGGACAGATCCAAACCTTAACATGATATGACAGACCACCAAATTACAATGGTGAATAATGAAAGATAAATAAAGAAACAAATTTATATTAAAAACAAGCAGAAAACAATTTAAAGACAGCGGTAGGAATATTGTCAGTAACAGTTTTAAGTGTAAATGTATTGAATTCACCAGTCAAAAGGTACAGACTAGCCAAATGGATAAAATGATCCAAATATGGGCTGGAGATATTGGGGATATCTATATCTATATCTATATCTATATCTATATCTATATCTATATCTATATCTATATCTATATATCTTCACTGGTAAAGACAATGAAAATCACAATTTGGAAAAAAAGAAATCAAAAACAAAAAGTTAGAGGGATTAGCATCCTCAGGCCAGAGAAAGAAAACTCTTAAATTAAACTAGAATAAGAGACAATATTCATTACACATTACTAAAATACTCAATTTAGCAATAAGATAGAAGAGTTGTAAATATATATGTTCATGAAACATAGCTATGCAAATACATTAAGTCAAATATTATTATAGCTAAGAGAAAGGGAATATAATAAGAAGCTACCTCTCATCAGAGCATACAGTATTCTCCAGAATAGATTCATTTTAGTCCACAACTCAAGTCTCAATAAATAAAAATGTAAAAAAAAATGATACAAGTAAAAAGGAATGGAAAGCATACAAATAGATAAAAATTGAGTAATACTCTCCTACAAGACTAGTGGGCAACTGAAAACAATTAATAAACGAAGGAAAATATTTCTTGGAACTCATAAAAATAATAATAAAACATATCAAAGTCTGTGGGCTACATATAGCAAATATGAATGGCAAGGGAGGTTCATGCTAATACATTTATATGCCCCAAACTAACTAACGTGCAACTTTTCCTCCCAAACAAAACATCCAGAAAGAATCCTCAAGGCACAGGAAATACCAACAACAGACAAATGGGAACCCACAAAACTAAAAGCTCCTTTACAGCAAGGGGCATTATCACTTATGTAAGAGGCAGCCTACAGAATAGGACAAATCTTTGCCATTTATATATCTGACAGATGGTTTTTATCTAGAATATGCAGAGGACTACAAAAAATAAAATCAATAAAACAACTGAATTAAAAAATTGGGGGTATGGAATTAAAAGAGTTCACAAAAGAAGAAATGCAAATGACTGAGACATATTTCTTTTTAATGTTCAATATATTAGGTATCAGTGAGGCACACTTCTTCAAACTTCTTTAAGATCTCAGCCAGAATGGCAGAGAGAGAGAGAGAGAGAGAGAGAGAGAGAGAGAGAGAGAGAGAGAGAGAACAGCAATGCTGACATGTATGTGGGGAAAAGGAGGTGGGCATTTAGTCATCATTTGTGAGAATATAAACTGCTGCAGTCACTATGGAAATCAGTGTGGAGGTTCCTCTAAAAGCTACAAATTGGTCTACAATATAGGCCAGCTATAATACCCCAAAGACACTTTCCTACTATAGAAATAATTGCTCATCCATATTTATTGTTGCTCTATTTGCAACAGCCACGAAACAGAAACAGCTTAGATGTCCATTAACTGATGAATGGATTGTTGAAGTTAGGTACTGTTTTTTCCTTTCAGTCCCATACTTCAAGAAATAAGCCTCAGACTCAAATTATATTTACAAATATTTTGGCTATATAGTTAGGTTCTTCTCTGACTAGATAAAACTAAGAATATCCCATTTATTCTAGCCTACAGTCTGCCACGTGGCTCGTTCGTTACCTGTGGTCAGGTACCATGCATCTGTCTCGTCACATCTTTCCTGCCTGGCTCTATCCAAGAATCCCTTCTCTCTCCCAGCGATTCCACCTCCTGCCTAAGCCATAGGCCATGGGATTTTTAATTGGCAGGTGATGCATTCATACAATACACAAGATATTTTCTCTTAATATTTTAATGGATAATGAAAATGTGGTGTATACATATAATAGAATATTCAACTATAAAGAAAAATGAAGTTGGCAGGTACATGGATGGAACTAGAAGTAATTGGTCTACAATAGAGGCCAGCTATAATACCCCAAAGAGGTAACTGAGGTAACCCAGGCTCATAGCCAAATGCTGGGCATTCTCTCGAATCTGTAGGCTCTTAATTTTAAATCCTTAGGGATGCATGCTTACACTAGACTAGCCACAGAAAGCAGGAAGCTAGCAAGAATGGGATGGGGGATTTCCAGAGAAGTAGGAAGGAATATGGGGAAAGAGGGGAATAATGAGGAGGGACAATTAACTTGGAATTTCAAAAAGCCTTTTTCCTAACATAGAAACATACATATATACAAAAGGAATATAAGTGGAGTTATCCTATATCAGGGAAGAAAGTACATGGCCCAGAAGCTACAAATTATCAAATAAAAAACCTAGTACCAGAAAATGTTCATGTCCTTTGAAGTTGTCAGTCAGTGGGGTTCCATAAACCACAAAGTTTAAAGATTACTGACATTGTTCTTGGTGATCTCTCTACAACCTGGTTGTAAGGCACTGTTACTAAAGATACCATGTACTTGAGTCATAGAATATGTAGAGACCCAACCAGTACTGACTTGGAAGCTTCATTTCTACTAGCTAGCTTTCATAGGACTGGGAGGTGTTATGCAAGCTACTGGAGAAGAAAAACAGTCACCAGTCCGGCTTACTCAGCTGTAAACTCTGAATTACAATAATGACCAGTCTGGCAAGACAGGCTCACTTGTGCAATTTGGTACAAAGGTTAAGAGAATAATCAACAACTTTCTGATTGGATTTAAGGATATTCCATAAGGCTGAACTTATGACTAGCACGGTTACTGGGGCCAAGAACCTGGGAGCAAGATAGGTCATAGGCACTATGGGAGAACCTAGCATTCTTATTCTGCTAATTCACAAAACATCTGCACTGATTCCTAATGAGGTATCAAATGGCATAGATAACTCTATCTTTTAACTTTCATTAGAGAAGCTTCTTTTGCAGCAGATAGTGATTAACAAAGGCACCTACAACTCATCAATGTGCAGAGACTATGCTCGAGTGCTCAGCTCTAAATGGAATATCTATATCACACAGGCTCTTATCAAGCCTCGTGGATATCTTGGAAGAAAATGAAGAAAGATTGCAAGAGATACAGGTAGTAGATAACTACAATGGGACTGTGTCTCTGGACATGACAAGGTTGTTGCACAACAGTAGCATATTGCAGCCATGACCTCACTGACAAGAGCATCACAACATCTAGCCAGACCGAATCCCAGAATGTACTGGGGAAGACCAGTAACTGATGGCTGATGGGAGAGGGAGAGTTAGTTTTCTTTACGAATGCAACCTCTGAGAGGCTATCTATACTCCAGCATATAGCCTTGTAACCGTGTACATGCTGACAGCATTAAGTGGACTCAGTGAGTCTCACTTAAAATACACACGCGCACGCACATGGTGGTTTAGCATGCTCGAAGTACCTTATATGCGTGTATGTGGTATACTTCACTGAAGGCTAGACCTACTGCCTGACTTCCAGTAAAAGAAGTGATCTCACTCAGAGAATCAGATGTAACCCACCCAGTTTCTTATTTCACCCTCCTCCTCCTCTTCTTCTTCCTCTTGGTCCTCCTCTTCCCTTTTCTCTTCTATGGTCTGTCTCCTTTCTCCCTCACTCAGTAGTGGTGTTTTGTTTTGTTTGTTGCATCCAACAATTTGTAAGTGTGACCTTTGCTTTAACAGCCAACAGCCATCTTACAAGAGTGTAGAGGGAATCTTTTCCTTCAAATCTTGATACGGCTATAGCCTTGGCTGACAGTATCACAGAAACCTTATAAGGGACCCTAAGTCAGAAGACACAGCTAAATTTGGTCCAATTTCTCACCTACAGAAACTGTGTCACAGCATATGTTACTGTTCTGTTTAAGTTGTGTGTTATGAAGATATTGATAACTAACATGAGTCTCTCAAGATCTGCAAAGCAATGGGTTTTTAGATTTCAATACAGTCACCCAAACACTGTTCCATTTTCTCCACCAGCGTTCACCTAACTTCTAAAAGGTCCAAACACCAAGCTTCCAGCACCCATACAAAGGGAGTGCCCTACTCTGAGCAAAGCCCAAACCTCTGTGTCCACACCAGCGTTTACTTGGTTCCTCAGGCCATTTCTGCCTTGTAGTTTTGGTACAGCAAATGCCCTTTGTATCTGCTTTTACATTTTTCTAGCCTTGACCTTAGACTTATTTCCTTCCAACAAAACTTATTTTTAACTTTCCCTAAAATAGAACAGGTCCAGCAGTTCCAAAATGACTACCCAGTTTCAAGGACTGTCTGTGATTCTCAAGTCTCCTAATCCCACTGGACCACTGTAGTGGAAGAGACAAAGTCCACATGGAAGTCATCAAAGTCACTACTTTTTTCCTGCCTCTGTCCTTTTTGTGTACACTGCACTCCTTCCTCTGGAGCAGACCACTCAGACCAACTCTCATAGTGATTTCAAAAGGGAAAAAAATCCCTCTACCAAGTGGATTTGTTACATTCATATATCTTAGCAAGCTATATGAAAAAAATTGCATAGGACACCACCAGATTAAATAACTTTTAATATTTCCTATTTAACAGCTTTAAGAAGTTATGATTACAACAGAAATGTGACAAAGGAGATAGGTAGTGGCATGAAAGAAGGTTACTCCTAGGAAATTTCAGGTCCGTTACACTAGATTTTAGGGACACAACTAACAACATCAACAACTAAACAACTAAACAACATTATCGAACTGAAATTTAAGTGTTTTAGAAATGAAAAGACACATCTGTCAAAGACCGTGACACTGACAGCATTTTTTAATGTAACAGACATGTTTATGTTGATAGGAATGCATCTTTGTCACTAAAATGCGCCATAAATCATGATTTGTATTTTCTCCCACTTTGCCCAGGAAGTCTTACCACAATACATAAGCTTAGTCTGCCATCTCGTGGCCAATGAAGATTCCTACATGGTGTAAGATAAACCATAGAGCTGTATTTTATGCTGAAGAGAAGGACCAACAGCATAAACACTACAGGCAAGATTGTTTTAAAACCTATGTTGATAGCATGTTCTGTGGTATACGTATTTTTATGTTTTTATTTTATTTTATTTTATTTTATTTTATTTTATTTTATTTTATTTTATTTTATTTTATTTTATGTTCATTGGTGGGTTTTGCCTGTATCTGTCTGTGTGAGGATGTTGGAATTGCAAACAATTGGGAGCTGCCAGCACCTGCAGGGTCTTCTAAAGAGCAGCCAGTGCTTTTAATCACCGAGCCATCTCTCCAACCATCAGCATTTGTATTTTTAAAGAAGAAAATTAAAAGTGTTTATTTATTTTTCCCTTTTTTATTGGATATTTTATTTACACTTCAGATGCCATCCCCTTTCCCCATTCCCCCCCTTAGAAAACTCCTATCCCATGCCCCCTTTTTCGTTTTTGCACTTATAAATTTTTTTTAAAATGTTAATCAAAGGCTTTATAAGTTTGGTAATGCTCAATCAGAGGTGTAACCCCCTACCCAACCTAGATATATCAACTATCTTTGACTGGTGGAAATACGTGAACATCTGCCTCCCTGTCTTCCCCCTCTTTCTCACTTTCATCACCTAGCTTCTCCTCTCCTTCTTCTCCTCCTCTCCTTACTCCTTCTCTTCCTCTCAGTACTCCTCCCACCTTAGCTCCTCCTACATATCACCCTTCCTGTGATAATAAAACTTTTCTCTCAATAAAAAATAAAATAAAACTTTTCTCTCAAAATACAATTAAAGCATAATTATGCCAATTTGTATCAGTGAGGTACAAGATAATCCTAATACCCAGTCCATCATTTTGTTGACTAACCAGAGCCTCTGTCATCTCTCCTAACTAAAACACTTAGTTCTGAACCTGGCTTTTTCCTTGGCTTTAGAATGGATGTCAGCTGAAAACTATCCACTCAAATCTTTTCTCTCAAGGTAAATAGCCAGGACTGGCTATGAGGCTATAAGTTTTCAACCCTGTCAGAAATCCAAAATGACTGAGGTAACTATAATTGTGGGACGCACAAAGCATAGCTTCTAAAACATAGCCAATTTATAGAGACCTCTGAACACCTGGACACTCCCTCTACTACAAAATGTTGGAGCATCTGTTCTTCTGCCTTCTGGCCCAGGATCATCTGACAGACCTTAGTGCTGCAGAATTATTAAGGGCTGTTTACTCTGTCTAGGCAGATATAATCAGTCAACTATTTTGCAATGTGTCCTTTCCTGGACAGTAATTTGTCTGTAGATGGAAAGAGACAATTCTTGTCTAGTGGCTGTCTCACCACAACTGGAGTAACTCCAAAGATGCTCAATTTCTTCTTAGAATTCATGACAGGAAGCTGTCAGGAGCAGACAGGTCTCTAATCAAAATGAATATTAATACAGAAATGTTTGTCAGGACAATTCTATGGACTTCTGCGGTTTTGAAAACCAACTATCCATGTAAGGTAATTTGGACTGTTGTCTGTTAACTCCACTCAGCTATTTCTAAATAAAACATAAAATACACCCTAACAATAAACTCCAAGCCATGAATTTGCTATAGTCTCTTAACTCACAGGCCAACCATCTCAAATCTGTTTAAAAAGTTAAAGAAGGACTGGGTCTAAGCCTTGTATTCCTAAATGTGTTATACTGGTACAATGCCTATGAGAGTAACAATATTCATCTCACTTTTATATCAATAAGAAGCTCGTACCAATGAAAACCTTAAAATTTGTAATCAAAGTAAATTGGTGCCATTTAAGAAATTATAACTTCATCTTGATAATAATTGTACAGATTTCTACTAATAGGTTATGGCTATGCAATAAATCCTAGCTAATCCTCTCTATTCCCACAAAACCACTACTTTTCCCTAGAAAGACAGCCCAACATTTACCACCTTAGTTCCCAAGCCCAGGGAATAGGGGCGCTGACTCTTCATTAGCTTCTTCAAGCTGATTATGGCATTGAGATATTAGAAGAGGAGTGGGGGGAAGAGTAAATTGATAAGCCTCTGATGCTGTGTCTTCACTGCATCCAGATGGAATTCCAGGACCTCAGAGGTTTGAGCAGGTCTGCCCAGCTTGCTTGTTGAGTAGATACACCAAGGCTGATCATTCTGCAATATACAATTCTCAAAACAAATTTTAGTATCAAGATAATTTTTTTAAGAGGGCTGACATTTTATTAAGGATGTTGATTCTAACCGCTTTTCTTTTTTCCCCTCTTTTATTGGATATAATATTTACATTTCAAATTTTATCCCCTTACCGCATTCCCCCCACCACCCAGGAACCCCTTATCCCATCCCCCTTCCCCCTGCTTCTATGAAGGTGTGCACCCACCTACCCCCCATTCCCCCTCTCCATCCTCAGATTCCCTCCTCCACTCAGTGTTCAGCCTTCATGGGACCAAAGATCTCCTCTCCCACCTATGCCCAAGAAGGCCATCCTCCCCTACATATACAGCTGGAGTCATGTGTCCCTCCATATGTGCTCCTAGGCTGGTGGTTTAGACCGTGGGGAGCTCTGGTTGGTTGGTATTGTTGCTCTCCTTATAGGATCACCAACTCTTTCAAAAGCCTTTAAAAAACAACAACAACAACAAAAAACAAAAAGCCTTGATATAGGCCTTGGTAAGCTGTTTTGTTCTTAAATTTTTAAGAAGTTTGTTTTATGTCATGTTGTTAAATTATCTCTGGAGTAATAAAGTATAGCCAAATGCCCCCCTGTGGTTACGTTACAAGAGCGGCAATCACATAGGCACTGAGCAGCGGAGTGCGCTTATAAGTACAGGGCTACTGTTGTTGTTTTGGAAAAGAAACTACAAAGCTCATTAAGCAAAACAAACTGGGTCTCTTTCCCTCAAACGAGGTAGTGTCTTTCAAACTCACACAGGCACACACTGGTTTAATAGAAAGGCAGTGTCACATAAGGAGAGAGGCTGTGGTTGCCTCCACAGTAATTCATCATGTATCCTTTCAAGATGTGGGTGCCATGGCCTCCCCCACTTTGGCAAGCTGAGGTTTTTATTTGGTCAGTCTGGAATCTGCCAATACATGCACAGTCTGAAGACAGGACTAGTGACTCAAATATAACCCCAGTCAAAAATGACATGTTTACATCACTAAAATGCTCAGTACACTCTTTAAGAACACCTGGTTAGGTGACAGAAAAGAACATGCTATGGACAGATAAAGGCAAACCAAGCTCTAGTTCAAATGTTACCCAGGTTTCCCCACCTGGTGTGAGTGTGCACTCTTCAGTGCCTGTAGCACTGATTACAAACGCACATATCATTTGATTACATCAAGGACATATATAGATACATTCATTTGTGCTAGAAATTATGTTAAAACTTAATTGAGGAATGCTATCTACAAATAGCAAGAGAGTTGAAGCAATTCAGTATTAATCAGGAGTTTACTGGCATGGTGGTGGCGGCACCTTTAATCACAACACTCGGGAGGCAGAAGCAGGTGAATATCTGAGTTCCAGGTCAGTGTACTCTACAGAGAAAGTTTCAGGACCATCAGGGATACACAGAGAAACCTTGTCTCAATAAAACAAAAATTTTCAGTCTGGAACTACTTTAAGATGATACATAAGGAGTGGAATTGTGAAGAAGGAAACAGACTGAAGCTCTGCAATATGCAGTCTCTGAGACAAACTAAGTGGCTAAAGATCTTTGGGCAGTGTGATGTATTTGTGTTGAAAGGTAAAATATTTATAGATGCATGAAATATGTTTAAGAAGCTCTCAGAAAATAAACATCTATATGACAAAATTTAGGGTGACTGATACTATTTTGGGATGAGGGTCAGAAGATGCTGGGGAGGAGACTTTTTTGCAACACACTCTGTTTTGAATAATCTGTGTTTACTAACAACAAGACACCATATATACAATTATCAATTAGTATTTATAACACTGGTTACAAGGCCCTGTGGATACCAACATCCCAGATGTTTGTGTGCCTTTAAAAATTGTGTTGTATTTGCAAATAACCTATATATACCTTCATATATAACTTAAAGAATTTCAAGATTACTTATGATATTTTACAGATTATAAATGATATGTAAATCATTATACTTTATTGTTTATGGAACAGTGAGGCGAAAGAAGCCTACACATGTTTGGTACAGATGCAATTCTTCTACAAATATTTGTAATCTGAGACAAGATTAACATATAACCTACAGAAATAGAGAATGAACTTTGCTTAAAACTTTTAAATTAGAAATATAAAATAATTTTACATGATATAATCAAGCAATGTTGGGGGAAAGAAAATTTTTTCTCAACACATTATTTTACAGCTGGATATATATTCTTATACAAAAATGTTTTCTTAGTATGTGAAAGTCTCTGGTTTCAGCGGCACACACACATGTACAGACAGAAACACAGGCACACACATGCATATGGAGCTAGTTTAGAAGTCATGCTTGGACAGCTTGGCACATGAAATGTGTGACTCACAGGCACATTTGTATGTGAATCGATCAGACACTGTCTTACTAAACTACTGTTGTCCTGCTGAAGTTCTAACTTATCATCTGGCTACAAGGCTTCTTAGCTCAAGTTCCTATCTTCTTACTATATACCACCTTTTATGGCTGGCTGTTTAAACTACTTTTAAAATTTACAGTATATTTGCATCATTTGTCATACCATCTTCACCCTTATGCCCCTCCCATGCCCGACTGCCCCTCCCAAATTCATGGTCTCTTCTTTAACCATTGTTGATATGTGTTGCTATATATGCATGTAAATAGGAAGAGGTTTTTGGGTCCATTCAGAGTTACCTGTATGTATGTTTCTTGGACTGATCACTCCATTCTTAGTGGAGTGGGGAGGTTCATCCCTGAAAAGACTAATTTCCTCTTTCTTGGAATTATAAATTGCCTATAGCTCTTCAACTAGGTGTGAGGCCTTGTGAGATTTCACCCATCTCCACTAGAAGATCAATTTCTGTTGGAACTGTTTAGGTCTTGCTTAGTCATCCATGCTGTTGAGACTTCATAGATATGACTTCCCTGTCATAGCTGCAAGGCACAATTTTACTACAGAGTTCCTCTTTCTTTGGCTCTTAGAATTCTTCTTTCTTTTCTTCTTCAATGTTCTTGAATGTAGGAGTTGTGTTGTTAATGTACCTGTTGAACAGAAGTAAAGTTGTTTTCCGTGACTCTTTAATTTCCTTCACAAACAAGAATACAAACTTGTCTCTTCAATTTTTCAGAATAATATCATTTTGTCATCTATATACCTACTAACTAGAACAGACCTGCTAACTAGAGCACAAAACTTATTTCTAATGAGCGCAAATATGTACCCTTGTGGAAAAAAAAGAGTGTGTACACCTTTGTGGTCCAGCCTACTTCCTGTATAGGAGTGTAGGCTCATCTATATCTTCTCATCTATATCTAGTATGGGATATTCTCTCTCTCTCTCTCTCTCTCTCTCTCTCTCTCTCTCTCTCTCTCTCTCTCCTTCTCCCTCCCTCTCCTCTCTCTCCCTTTCCCTCTTCTCTCTCTCCCCCTCCATCTCCCTCTTTCTCTCCTCCCTCTCCCTCTCTCCTTCTCCCTCTCCTCCCTCTCCCCCTCTCCCTCCCCTTCCCCCCTCCTCCCTCTCCCTCTCTCTCCCCCTCTCCCTCCCCCTCCCTCTCCTCCCTCTCCCTCTCTCCTTTTCCCTCTCCTCCCTCTGCCTCTCCCCCTCCCCTTCCCCTCTCCCCCTCCCCCTTCCCCTCCCTCTCTCTCGCTCTCCCTCTCCCTCATGTCTCTCTCTGTTCTGCGCCCCTTCCAAGTCCCCTCACCCACAAGAGAGACACGGGAGGCAATGTTCGGGTAGTTACTACAGCAAGGCTTTATTCTTGTATCAGCTGAAGCAGAAGCCCCCAAGCCCGGAAAAGGCACTGCTGATATGCACCCTAGAGTGGCGTGTTCACTTCTGATTGGCTGTTCACTCATCACCCCATATTATGCCCCGGAATGGGCAGTGACTTGGCGCGCTTTCCCCTCTTGCACCTGTGCAGTTTAGTTGTTTACTTGTGGGAGCACCGGATGCCAGCGCCATCTTGTAATGGCGAATGTTGTCACCGATCTCCACGGATCCCTACATCTCCCCCTTTCTATTTTATTAAGATGGAACAGCCTTTTGCCTATCAAGCTCGGCACCAACTCAGTGAGGGAAAGCAGAGGCCTGATCCCCTGTGCAAAATGAGATATTGTAATGGGTTTCTTCTCTTGTCATCGTGCAATGAGTAATACTTCCCATACCCATCTCGATGCCTTTTGTAGGGGAAAGGGAGCCTCCACCCTGGGGCGCCACCAGGGGAGGAGGTTTCTTGGCATCAAACCTTTGTGCAATCAGGCATACTTTCAGGAAATCTATCCACACTTGTGGAACATTCCCTGTCGAGTACCTACTCGCAAACACCTCTAAATATTTAGGTACCACAGTTATTCAGGCAAGGGCTGGCTAGACTTAGACCTCTCATCGACCCAGTGCAATGGGCTGAACCCTTGGGGTCCATCGACTGAGGGTCTCAGTCATCAGTTACTTTCTTAGCATAGATAGCCAAATTTCAGGGAAAGATCCTTATTCCAAGGCTACGAGTGCTTGGGCGATAGCGACCTTGTCATGTTTTTGTTGGGCTCTGAGCTTGCAGACCAACCATAACATGAACACTAATCCACAACATAGGGCTGCACCAAACAGGTCTATCCCCACCCTTTCCTTAAAGAAAGAAAAGGCAGAAGAAATTCAAGAAGAAAGTCCTTTAATGATGGAGGGATCCAGGCAGGTGGAGTTGACAAGAATAATTTCTCTGCGAAGTTGTTCAAGAAGATTACCAAAATTTTCAGACCAATTTCCTGAAAGATATAAGGACAATTTACGTGAGAGATTGGCTGCTTTTGTAAAGTTTTCGTATTGAATGTTGGTAATACACAAAGCTCCGAATTTCCTTTCACAGCCAATTTATGTCAACTGAAATAAGATATCCAGTCTTTCCTCAACCAAATCTAGTCTCTGATTGAGTATCATAATACCTCCTTTCAATTGTGCTGTGGAGGAAGAGTGGGTAGCCATTGCCTGGCTAACTCTTTCTGCCAAATATTGACAAATTCAGTGGTTTGTACTTGGTGAAACATGGCAATAGCTCCAATGGTAGCACCGTCTGCTCCGAGCATAATAGCTGTGACAATGGCTGCCGTTATATCAAAATCTCTCTTCTGTCGAAATAAAGTCAAGGTCCCAGATGTCTGAATGGGGATAGGGATCCATTGTGGTATTCTGGCTATTAGGGCCTGCTTATAGACAAGAGCAGACCAGCACTGGGACATAAAGCAAGTTACATTGGTACATGTATTAAAGGAGTGGTTGGATAAGATGAAAAGAAATGGAGGATACACACAAACTGGAGTGAGGCATTAATTTGCTTGGTATAGTTAAAGGTATAGGAGAAATTCTGTTTAGCAGAAGCGGCACCTTTTAAGAAGGCAAGGGCATAGGTTATGGAAAAGCAGATAGGATAGCCCATCTAAATTCACTATATATACTAGGAACCCAAGCTTGGAGAATCCATGTAGTGATCAAAAGCATTCGTAGGGGAATCCGCTGAGGAATCATCGTCCACAACTCTGAGGCGTCGCGTCAGGCATTCCAGCAACCAAAACGGGTTGTCTTCTTCCTGTGGAAAAACACAAACCTCTCCCCTGGATCTTATTAAAATAGGATCCGGGCCTTTCCATTGACCAGTCAAAACATCTTTCCATTTTATCATTTCTTTTGGCCTAGTTGGTTCCAGGCAATGGCGATCAGCTGCCGCGTTGCCCTGACTGTGCAAATTCAAAAAGTTGAGAGTAAAAAGTGCCAGAGAGACAATAACCCGTGGCACCGTGGGCAGAGCTTCCTCAACTTCTCCTTTTTGTTTTATCAAATAAGTTTTAAGGGTACGATGAGCACGCTCAATGATGCCCTGTCCCTGAGGGTTGTAAGGAAGACCCGTCAGGTGTGTCACCTCCATTTGGCGACAAAATTGTCCAAACTTTTGAGAAGTGTGGGCTGGTCCATTGACAGTTTTAAGAATTTTAGGCTTTCCCCAGGCACTCCAAGCCTTGAGACAATGTTGAATAACATGGGCCGCCTTTTCTCCGGTCAATGGAGAGGCGAACATAACTCCAGAACAGGTATCAATGGAGACATGCAAATATTGTAATTTGCCAAAGGATGGGATGTGGGTAACATCCATTTGCCAGATCTGTAATGGCCTAATTCCCTGAGGGTTAATTCCGGTATGGGGAACAGGTAGGAATTGACAGCAGTTTTGGCATTGAGTCACGATATCTCTAGCCTCCTTTCTAGTGATGTTAAATCGACATCGTAGCGTCTTAGCTGTCACATGAAACCTTTTATGAACGGCTTTAGCCAAATCCAATTTTGGTGAAAGGGCAATTGCAATCAACTTTGTGGCTCGATCTGCCAGGTCATTTCCACGGGACATAGGTCCCGGTAAGCCTGAGTGAGCCCTAATATGAGTTATAAAGACAGGGAATCTTCGCTTAGCCAGGGTAAGCTGAATCTTTTGAAAAACTTCTACAAGTCTGCTACTTGTCTTAATTAACCCAGCAACTTCTAATGCTTTTACTGCATTAACCACATAGCACTCGTTCTTCATATGTCCCGCCTTCCCACAGGCAAAGCATCGGGCCATTTGTTTTGAAGAGAATTTTCCACGATTCTGACCTTTAAGGAGGACTGCAGCCATTTCTAAGTTTGCTGCTGCAAGTCCAGCATTAGTAAGGGGACCTCCCAAGCCGCGACAGGCTCTCAACCAGTCTTGTAACCCTCTGTTCCTACAAGGGGCAATGACTGTGCGGCATTCCACTGTAGCATTTTCAAAGACCATTTGTTCTATCAATGGCATCACCTGTTCCGGGTCACCAAAAATCCTACCCGCTGCCTCGGTTATTTGGGCCACAAAATCAGAAAAAGACTCATTAGATGTCTGAATTATCTTGGACAAATAAAGGTTACTGCCTTCCTTCCTAGGGAGAGACTTCCATGCCTTTATTGCAGCTGATGCTATCTGTGCGTAGACCTGCCAGGGATGAGTGGTCTGGTGGTTCGCGTGTACGCCAACTTCAGCCAGCATGTCAAAAGTCCATAATTGTTGACCCTCAATGCTTGCCTTAGCTCTGGCTTGTGCTTGTAACTGCTCATGCCAGAGCGCTTTCCATTCCAAATATTGGCCCATATTGGTAAGTACCGCCTTCACTGTGTCCTGCCAGTCTCCTGGCTTCATAGCAGCTGCACTTAATCTCTCCACTTGGGATATGGTAAAATTAACCCCAATTCCATATGCACGTACTGCCTCAGCTAATTCTTTGACCTGCCTATACTCTACTGGGGCATGAACACAGGCTCCCTCTGCCCCTTCAAAGACTGGAAATGCCAGCTGTAGCTGTCTCCGATCTCCTGGGCTGAGAAATGAATTAGAGACGCTGCCCGGGGCGTAGGCTGGAGGCAAGGGAGGGGCCGAGGGACTCAAGGTCTTTCTTAGTCAGGACGGTTATTTTTTGGTCCATATCTGTTTTGTTTATAGGCGACTGCCTCTTCCTCTAGGCTTTCTTCCTCTCCTTGCGTTAGATCTTCTTCGGAGCTGCTAAGGTCTATGGCCGAAAGCTCCTTAATGGGGTAAAGGGGGGTCCTTTTGACCTCCACTCTCTCTTCACCAGCCGGTGAAGGGTCCTTATTCTTAACAGGCCCTGCAGTGGCCTCTGTTTCTTTTGAGTACTCTCCCTTTATACCAGACTCCTGGGTCTGCTTCTTTTGTCCAGGCCTTCTTGCCTGCTTCCCTTTCCCAGGCTCCTTGGCCTGATGCCGGCTAACAAGCTCTGTTTCTGATACACTGGAGTGGACCTCTTCTAAAACCTCTTGACTTGCATTAATAGCTGTGCTGCTAGCTGGATCTTCACAACACAAATAAGCTAAAAGCAAAAGCAACACAAGCAAGAGGCCAACTAGTGCCGTGGTGGCAATGGGTGAAAATCTGCTCGCAACCAAGGCTTCCACCCCAAACATACCTCTCAGATATGTACCTCAATCCTGTAGTCTTTTAACCCACCCCGAGTCTCGGGGGGGTGTCCGCGGCGCCTTGATGTTCCCGGGTTTCGGCACCAGATGTTCTGCGCCCCTTCCGAGTCCCCTCACCCACAAGAGAGACACGGGAGGCAGTGTTTGGGTAGTTACTACAGTGAGGCTTTATTCTTGTATCAGCTGAAGCAGAAGACCCCAAGCCCGGAAAAAGCACTGCTTATATGCACCCTAGAGTGGCGTGTTCACTTCTGATTGGCTGTTCACTCATCACCCCATATTACGCTCTGGGATGGGCAGTGACTTGAGCACTGGATGCCAGCGCCATCTTGTAATGGAGAATTTTGTCACCGCTCACCGCGGCTCCCTACATCTCTCTCTCTATCTTTTTCTCTCTTCCCTCCCTCCCTCCCTCCCTCCCTCCCTCCCTCCCTCCCTCCCTCCTCCCTTCCTCCCTTGCTTTCTCATTCTTTCATCCATTCTCTCCCTCAACATACTATGTAGCTCACAGGATCAACTTACTATGTAGCCCAAGCTGACCTGGAGTTCATAATCTTCTGTCTCAACTCCCCAAATACTGGGATTGTGCATCTAAGCCACCATGCCTGGCTCCAACAAAGGATTTTTATGGCAAGAGACTGAATTATAATTATAGAGAGACATGGGTCCTGAAAAAAACTATACAAAGTAGAGAATTTTTCTGAAGCTTTAGGCTATACATTTAAAAATTCCTCTGATTACATTCTACTGTACAATGAGTTTCTTATTTAGAACAAAGCCAATAAAAACTTCTAACTCTTTTCTCAGAATACTTCATTCCCAAGTTTTTCAATGTTTATTAACATTTATCACAGCATTCCAGATTTTAAAATATCCATGTGAGATTTGAGAGCATGGTTTCAATCATTGCAGTTTAAGCCTTAGTGTAAACCAAGGCATCCAAACCCGGTGTGTTACATAGTTATCAATAACCAGAGGTGAGCTGGCAATGTGGTTTAGTGGTGAAGCAGTTACCTAGAAAGTTAGAGGAATAACAGAATAATACTATCAGCTAAGATAGTACACAATGTGTTACATTAGCTCTCCAAATATTCTGCATGTTGAATTCTATCACTCTAAAAAAAAATCACTCCGACATAGTGTTTTCCTTTCTTGGTAGCAATAGTGAATGTACAGTGATAGTTAAAGCATCCAGTAAGTTCCTGGTTGACCTCAGCTAAGGGATATCCAAAGAGGGATTATATTAAAGGCTATTATTAATTAGAGCTTAATCAATCAAGAGAATTCATGATAAGTATTAGATAATGGATTTTTTATTTTAGCACTGAAACTATGAAGTATTTTACAGTAGAGAACTCAGTAACATGGTGGAATCATTTGGGGAGATACTTTAGTTGGTTAAGAGATTGTCTTGAAACTACAGAGCTTGAGACTGAGTATGCATGTAGAAAGCAGGTACACATCTGGAATCTTGACAATAGGGAGGGAGAGACTGGTGAGTCTCTGGGACTTGCTGAGCTTTGACTGGTGATAAATCCTTTCTCAAAAAAAAAAAATAGTGGACAGCACCTGAGAGATTGATAGATGAAATTCAAGGTTGTTGTCTAACTTCAAATTGCAACTGAACATACACACACACACACACACACACACACAAATGCGTGCGCACCTGTGTGCTTCATGGATTTATGGTTAGTTAGTTGACAAAATATTAAGCAAAAATTGTCTCTTCTTTCTATGCTGAGGTTCCTATAGGCAGGCCAATGTTCCACCACGGAACAATGCCTTGTCCAAGCAACACTGTTTGTTTGTTTGTTTGTTTGTTTTTAAACAGGGTCTCAGTCTGTAGCCTTACCTAGGATTTTTGAGTTGGACTAAGCTAGTCACAGATTTGTTGGTCATATCCTGATTCAGCCTCTGAAATTATGAAATCAGAAGTATATACCACACTCTCAAGTTAGTAATGTTCATTTAATGGGAAAAAAATTCACAAAAATTTGCCATTTTAATGAAAGTGTTTTAGAGAATGTTGTAAACATGCAGTATGAATTAACTCATAGAAAACATCTTGCCTACATGCAAGAAATTACAAACCAAACAGAACGAACTCAGTGTGACTTACTGAGCTTCCTGTGGGCTGACTCCAAACAGCCTGTGACAGGCAGGATTCATCTCCTGACTCAGTTTTTCAAATTGTTCTTTCAGCTAGTCGTCTGCTTTATTTTACTTAAAAGAGCACAAGGAAACAAATTCACCAGTCTCATTGAGGGCAGGATGACGCACATGGTCAAACAGAAATGCCCGAGGAATAGCAAAGCTTCCACTTACTGTTCCATTGACTCAAATAAAAATCAACAACTCCCACACATTGCTTGGTGCTGTGAATGGTTTATATTAGTCCGGTGGCTAAAATCAGTGAGAGATAACAAGAAACCTAGAGCTCTAAGTGAACGTAAGAGAGGGAGTGACACATGCCGTTATCCAAAATATATTACTATGGCAACCAAGTATGGAGCAATAGGAAAGGGAAACTGCCAGGACAAGCAAACCCATTAGATCTCCAAAAATGACAGGTCACCTACAGCTACTTTTGACTTGAAGTGTCAGGAGAATAAATAAGAACCAACTCCACTGAGAAAAAAATAGCCAGTATGAAACGGACACTGTGTTCCTCCCATCTGGTGACCTGCAATTGCTGTGAGGACTCACAGCGCAGCACAAAGGAAGCTTAGTGCACCCTGAGGCACAAACAGCTCGTCCAGGAAGCAGAAACATCTTCTGCTTCCACCAAAACTTGGCCGAGCACTTAAACCCTTGCATTTCCTGTTTTCTCCTTCTTTCAATCAGCTGAGAAAATGAATCTGTTCCCGTAACCCTGGATGAATCACCGTGATGGTTTCAATTTTGGAGCTTATCATGAGATGTCATCAAGGCCTGTGCTTGCTAAGCCAAACTGTGAAGAGAGCCGGGAGTGTGTCCAAGGTCTTTCCAGCATACTGGAATGGTAGTGGGTGGGGCTGAACTCCCGAGGTTGACATTTTTGTTTCTCCTTCTTTCTTTGAAAGGCTAGAAAGGAAAGGCCCCCTTAGCTACTCTGAACAAGCAGGTAGCCAGACCTCAGGGTTGTGACCACTCAATTCTGGAGTTAATCACTGACAATTGGATGCAGTCATCATGCATTTTACCCCAGTTGAGATTGAATCTTGCACTTTGAGCTTTGGAATTATAATTATCTCTACGTTTCTTCTCCATTTCCATCGAACCTATTTGAGTCAAAAATAAAAGAGACCATTAAGTGGGTAACAGGGGATCTAAGATACTATTTAAGCAAGTTAAGTCACTGGGCAAACAAAGAACAGAGACAAAGCCAGTAATAACAAAAGAAAACAAACAAAAACTATTTGTCTTACTGACCTAAAATCTTGCTTACAACAGTGTACTCAATAGCTCATGGTGAAACCTGACCCAAGAAAAGGTTCTAAGACGTCTCTGCTCCATGCAAATCAAGGAACAAAGGAAGAAATGTGCCCATTTTCTTAGGAAACTGAGTGAGAAAACTGTCTGAAGTAGCCTAGGCCACATTCTTTAGGGAAATATGTGAAGCTACTCTCAGCCTGGGGACAGACGACCTTTGGTTTCTTTCAAAACACCTGCTCCTCCCATCCTTCTCCCAACCCTCTGGAACCCTGGGAGACTGGCTCACTGTTGTTTTAACATAAAAAATTGAATGGTAGTTAAATTCCTTCTTTCTTTTTTAAAAATTTCTTTATTGGATATTTTATTTATTTACATTTCAGATGTCATCCCCTTTCTGAATTTCCCCTCCCTATAGAACCCCCATCCCATCCCCCCCTCCTTTTTGCTTTTATAGCATTTTAATTACATGCAAGTATTAAGGTCAGTTCTAGGTTGAAGGTCTAGCTGAAGTGTTTATAAAAAGATAAAGAGATAAAGAGAGTATGTTCTGTGAGTGTGTGGAGAGGTATGGGGAAGGGGATGTCTCAGCGGGCCCATGTAGAGGCATCTCTTCCTGTGAGGGACCAGCCACACACCGGTATAGTATAGGATAGAGTTTATTGAGGGCATGGGGAGGGGAGCCAGGAGGGTAGTAGAGGCAGAGACAGAGAGAGAGAGAGAGAGAGAGAGAGAGAGAGAGAGAGAGAGAGAGAGAAAGAGAGAGAAGCAGAGAAGCAACAGTAGAGAAGTAGAGGCCAGCCATGACCATGTGGAGAGAGAGGAAGGGGGGGAGGGGACAGAGAGGCAAGAGAGTAAGAGAGAGAGAGGGTAAGAGAGTAAGAGATTAAGAGAGTGAGGAAGGGGCAAGCAGCCCCTTATATAGTTACCTTTATAATGGCTGCCAGGTAACTATGGGGAGGAGCATACCTGGTTGTTGCCAGGTAACTGTAGAGGTGGAGTTTAGACAGAATACTAACACTAGCAATACATAGTCAACGAACAAGCAAAGCATTAAACCCAATTATGTGAACACTCCTGTGATCACTGTTTCTAAAGGCTTATCAGGATGACTAAAATATCTGAGCCAACTTCCCTGTCCGAACCCAAAGTCATTTTCATGCCTGAAGCCCACTTCCTTGTTCTAGCCTAATATTTAGATTCCTGCCTGAAATTGCTCCTTTGTTCTAGCCTAAGATTTAGGTTCCTACCTGAAATTACTTCTTTGTTCTAGCCTAATGTCGGATTCCTGCCTGAAGCCTACTTCCTTGTACTTGGCCAATGTCATATTTCTGCCAAGCAGCCCATTTCCTTGTCCTTGGCCCATGTCAGATTCTTGCCAAGCAGCCCCAAAGACTCTCCGCCTCTCTCTCTTTTTTATATCATTAACAAGACTGAGCTTGTCTTAGGTCATTCTGATAAGAATGCCTTCCTTACCTGTCATGGAATATACATTATCAAAAGCAATGCACTTCTGTCTTAGGTTGGTAAGACTCTATGCAGAATCTTACCTGTCCTTGGAATGCCAGCCTGTTAATTTAATAACTCTGTCTGGAGGTCCATTTTCAGTTTCAGGCCATGTACTTTGGCTGCCAACATGTTGATGTTGTTAAAGCTTGTCTTTAACACAATGGGCAGGAATAAAAGTATTCCCAAGACAAACAGGGCTAGCCCGATCAAGCTATATATACCATTTGTGAAGCTTGACCAAAATAGAAATACTAGTGGCTGCCCCAGTGACAGGTGAGACATGCTGATGCCAGGACAAAAAAAATGATGCTGACCTGTGAGCTTGCTAAGTGCCCTAACAATGGTGACTGGGAAACTGTATTGGACATATGTTCCCAACCCACCATTGCTTACCTATACTCCTTATGGGACAAGCTGCCTTGCCTCAAGGTTTTAGACTTTGTGGAACAGAGAATCAAAAAGAGAAGTAATAATGACTCTTATATTGTTCTTAAATGTGACCAGTTATTCAGACTCATTCATGGACTGGTCTACAAATCAATCCAATATTGGAAATAACAGTCTTCATTTGGAAGTCTGGTTCTGGACATTTTTAGAGACATATATGGAAATTAGCTGCAGTTCTCTATGATGTTATGTTATCAAGAGATAAAGTTGGGGCAGGATCTGGATTTCAAACAGGTGTTAGCACATGTGTTAAGGCTCTTTTAATTGTCAAATTAAAATTACTTTTATTTCTTCTACCGTATTTAATGTAAGTTGCATTGATTGTACACCTTCTAATTGTGTTTGTGTTTTGACATCCTGCATGTCAGTTACAGGGGTCTATCAACCAACTTTTGTTTAAGTGCCCTGAGTATCACAGAACCTTGGTATTTTAAAAAGAACTTGCAAGAAATGAGTCAGGCTTTAAGCAGAAGCAAGAGGGTAGTGGGCTTGATTATTGCTGGTATAACAGCTTTAAAAATTGATAGCATCACTGCTTCTGCAATTGCTGTGACACAAAAAGTTAAGATAGCTACTTTTGTTAATCATTTAACAAAATGTGTTACTAATGTATTGAATATACAAGAGGATTTAAATAGGCATTTGGAAGAACGGATTGATGCTCTTTATCCCATTTAAATTACTGGACGAAGGTTCAGAGTTTAAGGGTAAGGAGCCATCTTGAGTGCCAAGCTAAATACCATTGGATTCATGTTAGTTCTACAATTTACAGTGGGAGTCATTATAATTAGGAAGAAGTTTAAAGACACTAGCAGTATGTTTGGCATAATTCTAACACCTCTCTGGAAGTTTTAAGGATATATAATGTGCTTATGAATTTCCAGAATGCTGCTGTGCTGAGCGTTGATGCAGTAGATATTGCAGATAAAATTCCTTCTTTCAATCCCTTTCTAGAAGCCATCTGGGAGGAAAGACACACTGATTCTAGCCACTCCAAAAGCTACCTACAGACTCTCCTTTGGGTTGAGGTCTGGCACTTATTTAAAACAGTAAAGTAAGTGATCAAATTTAGTGTGAGATTATTGGATCCCCACGATCAGGTTCCAGTGGAAAAATTGACTCATTTTTTCATGCAGTTGAGCTCACCATAGGCAGAAAGTAGATGGCAGATGTTTGTGTTACCATCATAAATAGTGACTTCAATCAAGATGGAGGCCACCATGTCACTTTGCTGGTATCTTGACTAGTCTGCTTGCTGTCTTAATTAAAATAAAATATGGACTGACTGATGAAGAGAACAGACATGAGATTGGGAAGACCGTAAAGCATAGGAACAACCCCTTTCTATTTTACCTGGAGCAATATAAACCTTTCCTGTCCTCTTATCCTGCTGAGCGCTCTCAAAGCTTAAGGCAGGTACTTTCTTACTAGCTATCACGTGTTTAGGCTACTTTGTGAGATATGTAGGAGTCCCACTCCTCTCTGTATGAGAGGAGAGGTTAGTCAACTTTACCATAAATAGTTGGTTGTTAAGCTACTGTGTATGCTTTGTGAGAAGAGAAAGAGTTCTATCTCTCAAGCATTAGTTTTACTGTACTTTGATATGTCCCACACAGAAAAGGTTAAAAGGAACTAATGTAGGAAATGATACCTGCAAAAGCAACATTTGGTATTCACAGTTTACAGTGGAATAGATACTTTGAAGTGGATTTCATATTGGTAAACTTTCATACACTGTTTGGACTCACTGATAATCTGACTCTGGATATGAGATTTGGCTGTCCCACTTCACAATGAAACATGTTCGTCTTCTAGCACCCCTTCCCTGGGTCAGGCTACCCCTCCCCCAACTGTGTAACAAGGAAGACAGGGAACAAGAAAACAGCCCAAGAGCAAAGTCATGTGTACCCTTAAGAACAGCTGGGGGGTAACTGTTCCAATAGAAGTTATTGTTGTTTAATTCTTGTCTAACTCATAAAGATGGTTAGAGTAAAAGCAGCTAATGGACTGCCCATCCATGGAGAAGACAGGACTCTGCCTACACATCTCTCAACCAAAAATGCCAATTAATGGGGCTTCCTTATATCTGCTGAATGCATCTGCTGCTTTTCTCTCTCAGACACCCACTCACTCAAAATGAGAAGTATGGGTATGATGGATCACTCGATGGTCTATAAACTACAAAATAAAGGGCAAAAGAGCTTAGCAGTGGGGAAATTAGATCACAGGAATCCCATGGGATAATGACAGGCAAGTCCAAGAGCCCCTCTCAATCCTCATTCTGGTCTCAAAAAGAGATCAAAACAGTGTAAACAGGACATAAAAGGAATCCTAAGGTGGTTAATGCATGTTACAGAGGTGAGGAACCAGAAAACTTTACGATAGATAAAATGCCCAAATGCATTGCCTTACCAGTGTGTGCTAATAAGGAACTATAGGCTCCATTTGCTGGAGGTACTTGGGTGTAGGAACAGATGAGAGATGTTGTGTCTCTACCCGGCTGACAAAAACCTGCTTCATAAAGCTAATTTTAGACTTTTTTCTATTTACCAGCAATCCTTCCTTTAATGGAGTCAGCCAGCCTGCGTTGAGCCCACACTTCTTTTTAGGATTTGGTTGTCTACTTTAGACTTAAAATGTGTGTGTGTGTGTGTGTGTGTGTGTGTTTTCTGTTTCTTCTTCTTTGGAGAGAATACTCCCTCTCTTCAAGGTAATTCTGATAATGTGACAGGCTTTCACTAGAATGTAAAGTTAGTTTTTCTAACTATTAGCATTTGTAAGACCCTGGCATGGTTGTGGGTAGGGCTAGGACATGGGGGTGGGGCTCATGCAAAGTGCAAGTGGAAAAGTTTACTAGAGACTTGCAACAATAAATGCTTGCTATCTTAAAATGTGCACATAGGCAATCTTTTTAATTTGCCATAGTTGAGTGCTCCATATTCAATTTACCAGAGTGGGTGCCATGTATAAATTTATCAGTGAGTACCATGTATGCAGTTTAGCAGAGTGGATACTATATATGTAATTTACCACAGCAAGTACCATGTATGTAAAATGGATACAATTTCTTTTTAGAGAAATTTTTGAAAATGAAAAGTAGGAAGTGGTAAGGAAAAATGTTAAAAGAATGTAAAAGCCAAAGTATTTTTAAAGGATTTGTATATAATGGATATAAGATAAATGATTGTAGGCTCAACATGGAGGCATACACCATTAATCCCAGCACTCAGAAGGCAGGTCAATCTCTAGGAATTCTAGGCCACCCTAGTCTACATAGTGAATTCCAGGACAGCCAGAGATACATATTGAGACTCAAAACAAAACACCAAAATCCAACATAAAACAAAAAAGATATATGAATGTTTAGCTACAATGTAAAAAACAAAACAAAACAAAACAAAAACAAAAACAAAAACAAAAAAACAAAGTAAAATAAAAAAAAAACCCTAAAAAGCCTAAAACAAGCCATAAAATATCTGAGTAAGTTATGTAAGGTAGATAAGAGATGAGGTTTAAGAGATGATACAGATATGATTAAGTCAAACATACTCATCTTAAATCTCTATCTTACTTTATCTGCTTTGGTAACATAACCACTGACTTAAAAGAGCAAAGATTTATGTCTAATCGAGTTTTATTTAAGTGTTTGATTTCTGCCTGAGCTTTATTTAAATATTGTACAGTAGTTTAAAGTACCAAGTTGATATAACTGACCTTATGGGTGTTGAATAAACATACTTGGCAGTCTATATTAATGTGGTCAAGGGACTAAAGGGGAAAGTATTTTGTTCCTTGCCTTCAAACATGAACTAAGTCCCAGACAACTGTGAAGCATCTTCAAAATGTCCTTTAGACCTGATAAACAACCTGTTCTTTGTTCAGGGAAGTCATGGAGATTGTGTACTAGGTGAACTCTAGCCAAAGTCCATTTTGCAAAGTGTACACAGATGCAAAACTTCTTCCATGCTTCCAGGAAAAGCCGTGGTCAAGCAAAGCCTTTGACTTATCCTCACTTAGATACAGCACTGGTACAGAAGGTCTAGAGGAGCCAGAGCTTCTTTCCAGAGTAAGTGACCTCTGAAGAAACGATTCTCTACTAGCCCTGACAGAAAAACTAAAAATTATTAATTTTAGCCAACTCCATGATCTTCAGCACTCAACAGGAAAGTATAAATATAAATTAAAATGATCGCAATCTTTCCAGTTCAATGGATCACACACCTCCAGTCTTAAATCCATATGTGATATTATATAGACATAATATTTTCTCCTTGATAAGGAAATTTTTCCAAGATATAGAACATCTTGACTCTTGCTTTATTCTATACTACAGAGCCTATATACAGCTTAGAAAACCAGGACCAACTTCTTCAACCCTGAGACCAAATCTAAGAATATATTTACCAACTATGGGACACAATCAGAAACAAACAAACCCAAAAGTTAATGGTTTACATTTCTTTCAGATTGTCAATTTGATGCTGATATATTTTTGTGTTTTCTATAAGAACAGAATCCTGATTGGTTTTGCCCATTGAGTTAACGTCCACCAGGTGTTATTTCCCTTTATGGTCAGGGACATCTATTGCTGGAAGGGCATTGCTAATGAGACAGTTGCTTTAACTAAATTATTTTGTGAAGTTTTTAGGCATATGCTCCCCTGTGGGAGTCTGATGCAACTGATGACTCATTGCCATTATACTTTGATATGACAAGCAAAACTGTCAATCTAGATGTAGAAAAAAATGTTTTTACCTTATCCCTCAGTGTTCTCCATGAGGTTGAGGTGGGGAAAACCCAATCTTCAAAGTTGATATGGCAGATGAAAAACCCCTCAAACTCCTAAACCAGACCAGACCATAAAATACATCTGCAGAAAAGGGTGATAATGCCAATAACACTGAGTATCAACCATATTTTGGTTGGCTGTCTTCACATTCCTCTGTGCTAAGAGTCAGACTCCCAGTGAGGCATGCCCTCAAATATAGTATCTCAGTTGATCTGACAGAGACAAAATTACTTTATCTCTAGAGATGGCATAAGTTCCTTTCCTCCTTCAGAACTGGCTGGTTTATACTTTCACGAGGACTTGAATAATCTAGGCAAAGACAGGAAAACATGTTGATTCATCTCGTAACCCCACAGGCAGTTTGGAAGTCTTATGGAACAGTTCTTGCCAGTGGGAGAATGGGATGAGATGGGATGTATAATTCACTGGATTATCCTTTTGGTAGGACTGCTATTCTTATTTCATGTATTTTATAGATGTTATATCTAGTATTAGAACTATCCAAAGAGGGCATGCCTCTATTAAATGACTGTCCTTCATCCTGTATCCCTTGTCTCAACCTTTTACCCCTTAAATCAGCCTGCCTGCGGACATCTTGATTATTGATGCAGAAAGCTGCCATAGAACTTCTTCCCTAACAGCAGCTAAAGCAACCTATGAGAGGGGAGAATGGGGGACTGAAATACACAGGCCTTGGGCAGGTAAATAGACAGGGAAAAGAGGGTCTAGGTGGATTAATGTATTTTTCACTTAAAAATTAAGATGGTTGGCTTCTGCTTCTTCTCCCCTTGCGCCCAGGAAAAGACTTGATATGCATTCTCCCACTGGCAAGAACTGTTCCATAAGACTTCCAAACTGCCTGTGGGGTTACGAGATGAATCAACATGTTTTCCTGTCTTTGCCTAGATTATTCAAGTCCTCGTGAAAGTATAAACCAGCCAGTTCTGAAGGAGGAAAGGAACTTATGCCATCTCTAGAGATAAAGTAATTTTGTCTCTGTCAGATCAACTGAGATACTATATTTGAGGGCATGCCTCACTGGGAGTCTGACTCTTAGCACGCTTGCCTGTGCGTGTCTGCTTTCAGTAAAACGTGGCCGGGCAGTAAGACCTTGTTTTTCCCTGATGTTTTATTATTTGACTTAGTGGAGAAAAGGAATCTCTTCCTACATCTCCGTGGGACCTCAGCATATGAAGTCAATTATTGTATATTACAAGCAATTGGTTATATTAAGTTGCTTCAAGGAGTGCTTTCCTACAGCTCTGGATGACCTCAACACACGGAGTCAACGGTGTATATTTAATCATGTGACAAAAACAATTATACACAACTTGGTTCTGCACTCATCTTTTTGACTAGGATCCTTATGACTACAATTGAATCTTGAATTTTACCATCTAGAGAATCAGGACAATTGTCAGTGACATATTTAATTTTTCCTGTAAAATGATGGTTTTCATTATAACCATTTAAATACTTTATATCATCCTTTATATCATCCTGTCTTGCTCATATAATTGTCTCTTTTAATGTATCACTTTTATAAACCAGACCTCCCTACTGAAAATTCAGCAAACATCAATTTATATTATATATTTAGTATTGATTAATATTAGAAAGTGATACTTTTAGCTACGATAAAGCACTAGTTTATGTGGGTTATGATGATAAAAATTAAGGGGGTGCCTTTACTTGACAGTTAAAACTAACTGGCCTCCTACCACAGCCTACCAAAGAACTGGAATGATAGGTTAAGTTAACTCTTTAGGCCTTTCTTAACCCAATCAAATGGACAATCAAAATTAACCATCAAAATAGAGAAGAATGAAAATGAACCTTTATTTTCAAGAATCAACTCAAAATAAATTGAAGACTTACTGATATGATCTAAAGCTACAAACTAAAGCTAGGAGTGTTCTATGCAGAGCTTTCCCAAACACTGGAAGCAAGACAGGCAGATGGGACTGTGTAGAACAGAAAAGTTCCCCTTACAGAAGATATAGCAAAGAAACAACCCAGATGGGAAGCTTGCATTTTCAACCTTTGAAGTAGGTAAAGAACCAATATCTAAAATATACAGCTAGGCAAGATGGCTCACACATATAATACCAGTATTATATTATTGGGAGGCTGAGCTAGGTTTGGTGTCAATCTGATGTCAGTCTTGCATTTTAGAATGATTCAGAAAATGGAACAACAACAAAAGCAACAGCAAAAATCAATGAACTCAAATCAATGAACTCAAACTAATAAGAAGAGAACAGATATTATTGCATAAAAATGGGCAAAAGATATGAATATGTATTCTTCAAAAGGAATACAAATGGTTAGTAGAGACATAGAGAAAATACCACCCATAACCAAAAAATGCCAATTAAAATTACATTGAGATATCATCCAGTATTTATTATAGTGGATATTATAAAAAAGAAACTTGGAAAGGGGATAACATTTGAAATGTAAATAAATAAAATATCCAATAAAATAAAAGAAAAATAAATAAATAAATAGAAAAAATCCATTGTAGTTCTAAAAGCCATGGACACACATTTCTGCATAAGCTGTGGATAATGTTTTATGAACCTAAAAACTATGTTAAGGGTTATTTTTTTTTTATCTGAGTACAGGACAGAAAGCATTTATATCAATATCCAAGTTCTATATTTAGCACATCTGTTATACCATGTGGTAAGCCTAGCAATGCTATGTTTTTAAAAAATCCATAAAACCATTCAAACTAATAAAACATAGGAAGAAAGTTTGCATAGCAAATAGTAAGCACAAGGATATCTAATCTATACTTAAAATTGTCTGAAATAAAATTACAAATACAGTAGCTGTTAACTGAGGCTTTCCTTTTCAGTGCATGTTCCCCAGACCCAGTATTTCTTGTGAGAGTCCACGATGTCCTTCATTTCCAAAATGGCAGAGTATCTGCATAGAAACATCCTTCTTCAACATTTGAAGTCCTCCTGGCCTACTTTAACATTGATAAAATATAAACACAAGCTAAAATGTTGTCACAACAAGAACAAAAGTCTGCAAATGTGTAATATGACATCTTTCCATAATACGTTTGATTCAAGGGCAGCTGAATCCATGCTATGGAACCTGTGCCTCTCTGGATGGCAGCTGTTTGCTTTGGAAAAATCCTGCTTTGGAGTTTTCTGTTGCTAGGAGGGCAAAAGAAAAAAGTGACTCCCGTTAGCAGTCGGGAGTAGCTTAGCTCATGGTAGTGGGCATATACACAGTAGTTTGCATCCTGTTGGCTTCCTGAGCAGGCGGGACACACTGTGAATAGAAGAGGCTATCCCCAGGAAGTGGAGAGAATCTTACTACACCTTTACGTCAGTTTCTCTGGATGTTGCTCATCTCCCTTGTCCTCAACTGATGCTTCAGAACTCTGGCTATCTTCTGGAATATCATAGTCATTTGATTGCCTTTTCTTTTTTCAATGTACAGTAAAAAGTGTGTGTGTGTGTGTGTGTGTGTGTGTGTGTGTGTGTAAGCTGCAAGATGCCTGTGTTATTGTTAACCCTCTGAGTACAAGACTTGAGACAACATAGAGATTTGTGGAGGTAGCCAGACAGCTGGAGCCTCCTCCTGCCTTTTCCTTTCTTTTTCTGAAAAAAGGCAGGTTGTACCAACAGATTTTCCATTTTGTTTGACAGAAATTGATGAAGACTTTCTTCCAATAGAAGTCTGGACAGTGTTCACATTTTTCTAGTTAGAGACAGGTTTCTCTATAGGTAACACTCTCTAGTAACTGGACTTGCTTCTGATGTGAGGATCATAGTTAATGAAAGACAGGTAACTTTTGTGTTCTGGAAAGCATTGAAGATCTCCTGTCGAATAGTGCCTCAATGCCTTAAAAGCATGTTCAAATGCTTGGTCCAGGGTGTACAGCTCAATGCAAATCATCCTTTCTTAATTAGCTGAAGCATCTGTTTGAGGACAAAGCTCAGTGGGAAAGCACTTCCTCGCTTACAGAAAAGCTCTAGATTTAATAGCACGTTTAGAACATCCACGTACACAGCAGATAACCATGCTCCTTCAAGGTCAAATATTTGTAATAAAACTTAGTGTTTTCCTTTCTCTGTTTCCCCTTCTATTTTTCCTTTCTTTATAATTTCCTCCATTTCCCTTCCCTCTCCTCTCTTCCCCTTCCCTTCTCTTCCCTTTCTTGTGTTGGGGATGGAGCCTTGTAACACATGATTGACCTGTGTTCTGTCACTAATTTATATCCTCAGCCTAACATAAGATAATTTTGTATATAAGTAGAAGGAGTTATAATGGGTTTAAAATAAATATTAAAAGATTTCTTAGAGATACTGTCTGGATTTTCAGTGTAAAATCTTGAATTAATACCTTCTCAGTCCCTTCAGCACTGTAGGCTAAAACCAAGCTAGGAAATAAAGAGTCCTGGCACTGGGCACCAATGAAGCCCATGCAACTAATTAACCCCATGTATCTTCAAGTGACTGTAAATTCAAATGTGTTTATTCAAAACAGAAAGGACTATGTGACACATTTACATGTATTCACACTGAGGAAAGGAGAGGTGACTGCTTTCAATTAGTAATCTAGTTAAAACTACACTTAAAAAATATTGGCTAAAAACAATAAAACATAGTTTAGTTTGACAGTACTAAAAAGGACTAGTATTTTTAAACCTCAGAAAACTGGACATAGCATTACCTGAGGATCCAGCTATAGCACTCCTGGGCATATACCCAGAAGATGCTCCAACATATAATAAAGACATATGCTCCACTATGTTCATAGCACCCTTATTTATAATAGCCAGCTTTGGTATGATGGGATATGCTTGATTTAGTTGTAACTTGTTATGCCATGTTTGGTTGATGTTCCTGAGAAGCCTGCTATTTTCTGAGGGTATGAGGGGGTAGGAGGTATGAGGGATAAGGATAGAAGAGGTGGGAAGAGGCTGGGGGAAAAGGAGAGGGGAAACTGTGATCAGAATGTAATATATGAAAGGATGTCTTTGTTTTCAAAGCCATCTGTCAATAGAACCAGCTAAGTAAAACTGAGGCACACAAGGAAGGAAACCTCCATGCTGAAGGTTAGTAGTAATCTGTACATTGGCACACAAGGGCCCCCCTCAGACTTAAGCTCTTGGGCCCTTAGGACTATGAACCTTCAGTGCTGGCAGTTCTGGGAGGCCCAAGAGGACACTACTCAGGAACAGCCGTTTGTTAAGTTCCTTCCAACTTCATTTTTAGCTGCTAAAATCAGAGATCCTGTATGTCCTTGAGGCAATTGTCTATGCATATAAATGCCATGACCTTTAGGCACCATGAAGGATACTCAGGCCACGCAGCTACTCGACTCAGAGCTACGAACTTGTGCTAAAGCTACAAGATCTAAGGAAGAATGCACAGAGTAGAAACCACCCCTCATCAAATCAAAGGAGTTTAAGAAAAAGAGACCCTGAGGCAGAAGGACAACCTGAGATGTGTCCTTCCAGCAAGCAAGGTCATGTTCAAAGAAAAAGGGGTTGTGTCAGAGCCCTGTGGACAAGTTTACATTGAACCTCCATGGGAGTAACAACTGTAAATGATAACAATCTCTATGTAAAAGTTCAAGTCCTTAGTATCAGAGAAAGATGAAAGGTTCTTGTTTCAGAAGAATTAGAAAAGTGTCATAGTAAATTATCTATGTACAGTTGGTCAGTGGATACAAGAATTCAAGTGAAAGGCTATTGGGAGAATGAGATTTTCAGTGGTCAAAAGGAAAATTTAAAAATTCCCCTTTACTAGTACATCTGCTTATAATCAGCTAATCCTTTGCTCAGATCAAGTTTCTCATCAGAAATCACGAGGAAGTTGGCACGGCATGTTCCTGACAGGATGCAGAATGAACAGCTCATCATTTACACAGTGTTCTTGCCAAACATGTTGAGGCTGATGACAACTAGCCTTTCACGGAACCTCTCATCATAGGAAATACTCCAGTGAGGGGAGTAGGGTAGAAGAACCCATAAAGAACCAGACAAACCCCAAATACATATCATTATATATATGTCCAAAACATACAGAACTGAACTAAAAGTGAGCGCTAATATTAAGCATGGAACCCAGAATTCGCTACTAATTTTAACAAATGCATCACTTTATGGACCATGATCTTAACACGAAAAGTTGAGATAGGGTATATATGGTAACTGTGTGGAATTTGATTCTGTAGAAACTGTCGATTTTCAATTGGTAGTGAATCTAAGGGTTTAATATTCATAATAATAATAGCATGATAAAAATTTCATGATCTCATTTTATGTTTATTCAAGTAACTAATTTATTATCAGGGGAAAATTTTCTTAGTGAATTAGGATCACCTATAAAAGAAAAACAACCTAAAACAACAGCAAAGAAGAACACTTAAAATTCAGAACTTAGGTTCCCAGAGGTATCCCACTCTATTACAAAACTGGTATGTGTGAAGAAAAACACATAACAGGTCCATAGATATGAGCTTAGTAGAAAATGAATCAGAGATTACTGTGAGGACATGCCAGCTGCTTGGAGTGTTTTCAGAATGTCCAGTTTGAATGAACCATGTTCAGTGTCTGATGATCACTGGGTTTGTAGTGTTCTTATGACTAGAAAACTATTGCTTGGCTGATGTAAAATAGTTTGAAAAGTAAAAGACATTTAAATATTCAAGTAAAAACTATCCCAGTATATATTTTTTCCTCTTTATGTCTTTGAGTTGAGAATTTCCATTTGATAGTTTGGTAATGTAGGCAGAGCACCCTGTTTTAAAGCCAGAATGATGTACATCCAACTTTCCTTTCTGTCCATGATGTTTAATAGATTTACATACTTGTAGTAGGTTGGTCTAATGCTGCTTGTATTCAAATGCTAATTTGGATCCCCAAAACTGTTTTCACAAGAGAGTCTTAAGTAAGACACTGAGCAGCCCTGCCTCCAATTAATTATGATTGGTAAATATAGATGCCGGCGTTAGCTTGAGGGCAGAGACATAGGCAGGGTTTGGGTTTCCGAGGCTTGGCACCATGAGGAAGGAGGGAGAAAAAGAGAGCCACCATGGAAGAACAAGAATTTGCAGGAGAGAGAAGTGCCACCATGTAAAAGGCCCAAGAGAATGCGACCCAGAGGGTTGCTCAATTTCAGCGAGAGCAGCCGAGATGGAACATAGAAATTAGTCAGTAGTAACTCAGAGTTACCGGTAGAAAAGCAGATTGTAACAGCATGGAGGTTAAGATATTGACCAACTATTGTGCTGTTTAAGGCATATTAAAATATAAAGCTGTGTGGATGTCTTTCATTCAGGATCATAAACCATTGAAGCAGATCTTGAACCTGTGCCGAGATTTATTAAAATCTTAAGTACACATACTAAATTAGCCTTTTTTCCTCATATACCAACAGAGGCCACAGCTATCTCACAAAGTATTTAATGAGTTAAAAGATGGTATATATTTGAGAAGGAAAGAAATAATAATGATAGGCAACAAGTCTATTTATTTGTTTATTATTTGTTTGAGACAGGGTCCCATTATGCATCTCAGGCTGACCTGAAACTTGTTAGTAGCCGACTGGATTTCCTGGTCCTCTTATCTTTTGGATGCTAAGATATGGGGGTATACCATGATTTATATCTTTTGATTACAAGATAAGTTACAATAAATTTTAGGACTATTTTTTAAAAGACTGAGAACACAATTACTCTAATAATAAAGAAAAAAAAATGGCTGATGCTTCCCAAAGCATTTGCAAGAAAAGGAAAGAGATCTGAGACTTGGGAAATGAGAAGATAAATAGAGTATTCCAAGATGAAGTGAAGCTATGACCCAAAGACAGGAGAGCTAGTATGAAAAATTCCTGGGGCCAGCAGGGCTTTTAGGAAACAAGGGTGTTGAAATTGCTTACTTGTTTTCCTTCCTTCCTTCCTTCCTTCCTTCCTTCCTTCCTTCCTTCCTTCCTTCTTTCTTTCTTTCTTTCCTTCTTTCTTTGTTTTTTCTTCTTTCTGAGTTAAAGTCTCCTTTAGCCCAGGCTGGCCTCAAACTTGATATGTAACCTTAAATTTCTGGCCCAACTGTTTCTACATCCCAAGTGTTAGGTTAAAGTCATGTACTAAAGTACCCCGCTTTATGTAGTGCTGAAGACAGAGCCCAGGGCTCTATGCATGCCAGACAAGGACTTTTTTTTTATTCTTTGTAAAAATACATTTAATGATTCTTTGTTGCAGACAAGTCTTCCAGAGTTACTCAGGCTGGCCCTAACCTCATGAGCTCAATCATTCATTCTGCTGCAAATGTCCCGAGTAACTAAGACTAACCACAAGTGTCCAGCACCACACTCAACTGAACCCAAGTAACTAAGACTAACCACAAGTGTCCAGCACCACACTCAACTGAACCAGACTATGTTTTTTAACAACTTTAGGTTCACAGCAAAATTGAATACAAGACCGATTTCCCATCTACATGTGGCTGCCCAATTATCAGCACCCACACCAGAGTGGTACTACCTGTCACAACTGTGAACCTCCCATTACCTTTTATCCAGAGCTGACCTGAAACTTCACTCTTGACAGTGTGCCTTCTACATGATTAGACAAATGTATGTCACATGCACAATTACAGAAACACACATTTTACTTAGTGCTTTAAATACTAAGTCTGCCACAATTCACAACATATCATACCTCCACAACCACAGACCAAAAGGAGAGACACCAGAAAGAACTAAACCTTGTAAAGCTATCTTAAAATGTTGGTAAAGGCCTGCTAAATAGAATTGTTTTGAGTGACAGAGCACAGCTATAAAAATAAACACTCACCAACTTCATTATATGGAAGGGAATTAGCTTCCGGAAAGTGGGAGGGCAAGCAAGGCAGGGATTTTTTTTTTCTTCTTAAATATCATAGGCCACAGTGACCCCAGGAGGCTGGAAGATGCGAGGGAAAGCCAGGCAAACTTCCATTTGGTAAGTACAGTGTGATTTCCACGAGGTTGGCAGTCTGTGAAAGCTAGCTCTCCTCTGTTAAGGAATGGACAGGTGCAAGTGTTTTTGTTCACACTTTAAGAACGAGAAGGGAGAAGAAAACTTTTTAAAAGCAATATAAATGAAATTGTACTTCACTAGAAATGGTCACTTAGAACTGAAGGTTGAAGCAGGTGAGAGTTGTGGGCAGTCTACCTTCAGGCAAAACTAGGCCTTGCCCAAAGTCATCCATCTGACAGCGCTGATAGATCAAAGATCAAAGGATTTCTATCCAACAGGCCAGATAGTGGAAGGGTGGGACTCCGAGGACCGCAGAACAGATATGGCTTGGGAAACAGAAAGGGGCCTGGAATCAACATTCCTTCTCTGCAGAGTGAATGCTCAGTTTGATTTCCCTTTCCTGGTGCTAGAGTTCTTGGGTGGAAAAAGCTCTTCTGTCTTGGGAAACAGAAGTTAGAATACTCCAAATCAGGTTGTAGTTTGTGGAAGAAGGATTTAAAAACAACACAACACCCCCAAACCGATTATGCTAGAGAGGGGGTCTGCGCTGGGACTGGACACACAGCAGGGGGTGGTCCTTACATTCCTTCTCCAGCATTAATATCCTCTGCGTCCTCATGCTGGCTCGTCCCTGCTACCCGGCTCTGTGTCGCCACAGCCGCAGAAGATGGCAAACAGGCTCTGTCTACTCTCCCTGGGTCTTAACCTGAAGGAAAACCTTTCAGTTGCTATTCCCGCCTCGTCGGCCATCTGGAATGACCCTGCGTCGCCCTCTGCTGGCCTCAGCCTTGAGCCACACGCTGGGTGTCCGGAGGCGGAGCATTGACCAAGTCACGCCCCTCCCAGAAGCCACGCCCCTCAGCGGGCTCGCCCGCGCATCCCCGCCCACTCGCCGACTACACGTTCCTGCGGGGGCGCGCGCGCGCGCGCGCCTAATCCCCTGCCTTCCGGCTCGGCGCTCCGCTCCGTTGGGTTGCGCGCTCTCTCCGCGGCGATTGCCGGGGTCGGCTTCGCCGGGGACTTCCATTGCTGGGTCTGCGTTCTGGCCGGTCAGGCGGAGCGATGCCCGCGCCCTACTTCCCGGCGTCCCGCGCGCCTGGTGACCCTTCGCTCGCTGCAAGGCTGCGGCCGTGACCCCCTGCCTCCGACTTTCACCCAGCGTCCGGCTCGGAGCTTGCTGGCCGGCGGGGAGAGGCCCTGGTAGTGTCAGGAGGTAGGCTCTCAGCTCCCGGGTGGTGCCTGCGAGCGTTATTTATCTATTACCTGTCATGTTGATAGGTGGCGATGCCCTAGACACAGTTGCAGGAGTAGGTATGAGTAATACCGTGCACTGATACTGAAAAGGAAACGTGTTTGGTATTTTCCTATAGGTTTCAAAGGCTCGAGTACCTCTACCGCCCCAGCAGCTACTTCTGTGGTCATGGAGATCATCTTCCACCAGGATTACTGTACGGTCTTCACCCAGCCTACCACCCCCTAGTTACAGCCTTGGGTCCTGATTTCCACCAATGAAGTTTTTTATCCTTTCTTGAATCATGTGACATCACTTCTTGTCCGCTGTTTCCCTTTCAGTTGCCTAATCCATTAGCTATAAGTTCTTGTTGGTTTACAGTACTAAGTTGTTTGCCTGTCCCCTTGAACTCGACAGCTCACCTCTGCTCAGGCTGCTCGCCGCCGCCGTGACTTTCATAGGTACTCACCAGGAGTCCTTGCCTTGAAGAGAGCATTCATTCCCTTGGCTGTCTGACAAAAACAACAGTCAGGCAGTGAGGCTTCCTGTTCTGTTTTTCTGTCTGTTAAGTGTGCAAGCCCGAGTAAAACTGTTTTCTTGAACATAGCATAAGAAAAAGAAAAAAGAAAAAAATTCCCGTGGTAATGACAAAAGTTGATCATCATGAAAATGTTTTAGAAACCTCAGTAGGGCAGTATTGAATCAACTTAGAGTTTCCAGTAAGACTGCGATTTGTGAAAAGAGAGAAAGAAGAGAAACTAGGGTTAACTGGAGCTATTCCTTGTCATAGGAAGAGGTTAAGTTCTAAAATGCAAACAAGAAAACTCAGACTTTCTTTGAAAATTGTTATACCATCCAAGTCCCAGGGAACAGCGGAGGACTCTTAAGCCTGCATTTTCTGGTCTCTTTGTGTTCAAATCTAAGTTGTGAATTGTCTAGGATAATTAGACTAAAATGCTGGGGAAACGTAAACGTGTGGTATTGACAATTAAAGACAAACTTGACATTATTAAGAAGCTGGAAGAAGGCAACTCCTTCAAAAAACTTTCTGTCCTGTATGGAATTGGTGAATCCACAGTTCGTGACATTAAAAAAAACAAAGAAAGAATTATAAACTATGCCAACAGTTCAGATCCTACTAGTGGGGTGTCCAAACGTAAATCGATGAAGTCATCAACATATGAGGAGCTTGACAGAGTTATGATAGAATGGTTTAATCAACAGAAAACAGATGGAATTCCAGTGTCTGGAACTATTTGTGCAAAACAGGCTAGGTTCTTCTTCGATGCGCTGGGTATGGAAGGTGATTTTAATGCCTCTTCTGGTTGGCTTACTAGGTTTAAGCAGCGGCATGGTATTCCAAAGGCTGCTGGTAAAGGCACAAAGTTAAAAGGGGACGAAACTGCTGCCAGTGAATTTTGTGGTAACTTTCAGGAATTTGTAGAAAGAGAAAATCTCCTACCAGAACAAATTTATGGTGCTGACCAAACTGGATTGTTCTGGAAATGTCTACCAACAAGGACATTGGCTTTTGACACTGACCAGAGTACTTGCGAGTATAGGACAAGCAGAGAAAGAATCATTATTATGTGTTGTGCAAATGCCACAGGTTTACACAAGCTTAATCTTTGTGTTGTGGGGAAAGCAAAAAGACCCCGTGCATTCAAAGGAACTGACCTTTCAAACCTTCCTGTCACATACTTCAGTCAAAAAAGTGCATGGATCGAGCCATCTGTTCTCAAACAGTGGTTTGAGAAGTGCTTTGTGCCACAGGTACAGAAGCATCTGAAATCCAAAGGGCTTCGAGAAAAAGCAGTACTACTGTTAGATTTTCCTGCAGCACATCCAGCTGAAGAATTGCTGAGCTCAGGTGATGGCAGAATAATTGTGAAGTATTTGCCACCAAACGTCACAAGTCTAATTCAACCTATGAGCCAAGGAGTTCTTACCACAGTCAAAAGATATTACCGAGCAGGACTTATCCAGAAATACATGGATGAAGGAAATGACCCAAAAACGTTTTGGAAGAATTTGACAGTGTTGGATGCAATTTATGAGGCATCAAGAGCCTGGAACCAGATACGATCGAATATGATCATCAGAGCATGGAAAAAACTTTTCCCTGGCAATGAGGAAAATCCAAGTGTGAGCATTGACGAAGGAGCCATTTTAGCAGCTGATTTAGCAACAGTTTTACAGAATACCGAAGACTGTGAACATGTCAACATTGAAAATATTGAGCAGTGGTTTGGCTCTCGGAGTAGTGGCTCAAACTGTCAGGTGTTAGCTGACATTGTAGGTGCTGCAGACCGGGCGAAAGTTGCTGAGCAAAAAAAGCCTTCTAGGAAGACTAGGAAAGCAGAACTGAATCCAGAGAAGCACATTAGCCATAAAGCTGCACTTGAATGGACTGAAAATTTGCTGGATTATCTAGAACAACAAGATGACATGCTACTCTCTGATAAGCTGGTATTGCGGAGGCTTCGGACCGTTATAAGAAGAAAACAGAGACTACAAAATAAAAGTCATCTATAGTACTTCCTTCTGTTGCTGTGTATTTTCATCTTTGTGACTTTTGTCTGCAATGGAATTTCCCTAAAGCCAAATAAACATTACAGAAGACTTTAGGATCAGACACTGTTTTGGATTACTTAAATTACAGCTCTTTAATGTTGGCTCTGATTGAGCAATGACTTGGAATTCATTTGTCAGTCTCTAAACTGTGTTATACTAATTAGATCATAATATATCGGAGGTTGGAATATGTTGTGTGCTGAATTTCAACATGTCTGTTGATGGGCAATGCACACTGTGGGCACTCAATAAATCTTACTTAAATTGAATTTTGATGACTCTTTCTGAATATCAGTTTGTAAAGTAAAAAATATTGGGGATGAGTTTACATTTCTGTTGGTGAGACTCTTAAGAGAGTTCAGCAAAGATTGTACTTGAAGGATTTTGCTGTGACTCCATTGAACTATAAAGCACTGGAAACAGCACTGCTTTCTGGCAAAATTTAGGCAGCCAGCTATTGAGATTGACCATTTGTGAGTATAGTGAAGGAAGTGTCAAGGTAAAACATTCCAAAAGAAAGGCATGGGACCTTTTCTACCTGACAGAAAGCCTTATTCTACCTGACAGAAGTTTGTTACTTGTGTGGAAGGGAAACCAGCCTTTTTCACAAATTTTAATTTCCTAAAGAATTGAATTTAGAAAAATTAAAAGGTAAGCTTTATTACCTGTCATCTTTATGACACCTTTAAAAGGGTGTCAGAAGTTATTAATCAACTCATAGGCATTTATGTAACACTATAAAGCTTAAGAAGTACACTGTTGTTTTCATGTGGTGTATTTTTTGTGAAGTGCTGAGAATATAAGCATACATACAGACTGTGGACCCAGCACATGAACAGTGAGCAGATTCAATTGAACATGAGGGAAAGTCGGTGTGTGACCTGGCCACAGCCATGTTATCCTCACATCTTTAAAACAGGAAAATAACCTGTTTCTTTGAGTTTGAAAGAATTAAATGAGTTAATACGTGATGTTTAATACTTGGGTCCTAGAAAAGAGTAATCCTTGGAGTGTTAGCCAAGGTTCTTGCACTGCAGACACGTTTCAGAAATAGGCTGAATAGATCCATTGTGGAACCCAGAGTGATATTTCTACATTAGGAAACTCCTGTAGGAAGTAAGATGAACAAAGCATGTATAGTTTCAGCAAAATATGATAATTCAATATAAGATAAAGGGTTAATCCTACTTAGGATCTATTGGTTAAGTGTTGAGCTATCTCTATAGACAGGTATGTTGCAATAGGGAATGGAAATGGAATTGCCCCTGATTGTTAGGACATTGTAAATGAAATACATATTAGGCTTATTTCTAGAAGAAAAGCTCTGTGAATGTTGGCATATCCACTGAAGCAATACAGTGCCTTTAAAGTACATAAGCTAGCAGGAAGCAGCACACTTAATAAAGTTTATGCAGCTATATTAATAGGATTGGTTTGAAGAACCAAAGAAATATCACAGGAGACTGGTTCTAACAGGTCCCAATATTCACAAGAAGATTTCTTATGATCTAAGAGGATTTGAGCTTCCACATAACATTTTTTCTGAGATTCCTGTGTTTAATATTTTTCCTTTTTATCGAGGCTTTAGATTCTGGAATACGTATCCTAGAAGACTTCTAAGAGTCCACTATGACAATCCTTAACACTTTCCTCAAACTATACAGTTTCACTTACCTAATAATCTTGAGGAAATGAAATTTTACGCAGATGAGTCCTGAAGCTGGAGCTATCCACTAAGTACTAGAAAACAGTGAGGTTTAGCACTGTTCAAGAGAGCTATATCATCTAGTTACCTTAATATTTTTAAAGGGCTGGCCATTTCCCAGATACACATTTTAAATCTTGAGCAATAGTATCTGCTAAATCACAGGTTCGTTAGAGCTAGTTGTCCTTTTTTATTTTTTTTAAATAGAACTAAAAGTGATGGTAAAACATTTAGAAAACCTTTTCCACTAAATTATCCATGAAAATCATCTTATATACCTTATCTATACACACTGCAAGCAAGAATAAAATTGCTGTAGGTCAGCAGTTTTGAAGCACAAGTAGCTTCTCTGATCTTTCTGTATGTGACCATAGCAGCTTTCTGTGTCTGTATCTCAGTTTCTTCAAGCATAAAAGGTGGAAGGTTAAATGGTCACACTCTAAACGTTCATAAACACCACCCATTAAGCAGCCCAATAGCTGCTGAGAAATCTGTTTTTAGGCTCTTCCTAAAAAAATGTCACAGTCTTCTCTCATGGTAAGTATTTAGGTCTCTGGGAGAGTCTGAGGACCCTGGTTGAGGCTCCCAGCTAAGATGAATCTCTGGAAATACTGCCTGAGGTATGTGCATAGTGGGAGAGCATTGTTGTGTTCTGCAAACCAGTTAATAGAAAACAGGCAGAGGCTGCTCTTGCCACAGTCTGAAAAAACTGGGCTAAAGAAGATTTTTTTTTTCTCAAGTGTAGTAGGTATATATTAGCCCACATACTATAAGAAGAAATAAAGTCAGCTATGGAAATTCCAAAGGGGAAGCAAAAAGCAGGTTTAGTCTAAGATTAAGCCACACTTGCAGCAACAGCACTGACCTCTGGAGCTGATAAGTTTGGACACCACTGGATCTCACTAGTTCAGCATTTGCTGAGTTTATACCTATCACCTGTATCCCAGAGTGACTGTTGCAGACCCTTGTCACTCCTACATATCCCACATTACAGGAGATACTAGATGATTTCCCCAACTATTAGTGAAGGAAGGTAATTTGCCTAAGACCACAGAGTTACCAGGGGCCAGGAAAGAGAAGTTGGGAGATGTGGCCTACACTGGGTCATCGAGCTTCCACAGGACCAACGGGTTCCCCACCCATTGATGACAGATAAGGCAGTCCTCTGCTACATATGCAGCTGGAGCCATGGGTCCCTCCATTTGTACTCTTTGGTTAGTAGTTTAGTCCCTGGGAGCTCTGTGGGGTCTGGTTGGTTGATATTGTTCTTCTTCCTATGGAGTTGCAAAGCCCTTCAGGTCCTTTAGTTCTTCTCATAATTCCTCCTTTGGGGTCTCCATGCTTATTCTGGTGGTTGGCTGCAAGCATCCCCATCTACGTTTGTCAGGCTCTTGCAGAGTTTCTCAGGGGACATTTATACCAGGCTCCTGTCAGCAAGTATTTCATGGTATCAGTAATAGTGTCTGGGTTTGGTGGCTGTATATAGGATGGATCCCCTGGTGGATGGCCTTTCCTCCAGTCTCTGTTCTACTCTTTGTCTCTGCATTTACTTTAGACAGGAACAATTATGGGTTAATATTTTTGAGATGGGTGAGTGGCCCTATCCCTCAACCAGGGCCGTGCCTAACCACTGAATATGGTCTTTACAGGTTCTCTCTCCCCTTTGTTGGGTATTTCAGCTAATGTCATCCCTGTTGGGTCCTGGGAGCCTCTTGCTTTTCTATCTGGGACTTTCTAGTGGCTACCCCAGTTCCCCATCCCCCACTGCTATACACCTCCATTTAATTTTTTGACCTTCTGTACTTCTCCACCCTGTCTCCTCCCACACCAATCCTGCCCTCCTTCCCCCTTCTCTCCTTCCCAGATCCCTCCCTCCCTCTACTCTCCAGGGTTATTTTGTTCTCCCTTCTAAGTAGGACTGAAGCATCCACACATTGGTCTTCCTTATTCTTGGGCTTCATATGGTCTGTGAGTTGTATCAGGGGCATTTCAAGCTTTAAGGCTTATATCTGCTTATCAGTGAGTACATACCATGTGTGCTCTTTTGTGACTGGGTTACCTCACTCAGGATGATATTTTCAGTTCTATCCATTTGCCTTCCAATTTTATGAAGGTTTTTAATGGCAAGCTAAAATTCTACATGTGAAAAGAGCTTTTCAGACCTCCATTGGAATCTCTTTTTGTCACATGCATTTATTTTATACAAGAGCAACTAATCACAGCTCCTCCATGGCTTCTTCATATTTACAGTAATGTAGGAGAGTACAAAAATCTCTCTCCAAAGTTTATAGCATAATTAGGAACATTCTGTAAATACTTGACCACTAGTCCTCCACACTGGCAAGGTCATCTCAAACAAGGGTGTATTGGAGTTCAGGGATGACCAAAGGCAGCTGGAAGACACCTGGATGAGCTTTCTAAAAAAATGGTTATTGGACTAAAACAGGACATCTAACAAGTGGGGAAACACAAGAAAACACTATTGTGGCTAATAATATGGATAGTATGGAACACATAAACAGGGGAAACAAGCTTTTCATCAACAAAAAAAGAAATATAGTAATCACTTAGAGCAGTACTTCATAACAGGAAGTGGATATGAAAGGAGGAAGTGGACATGAAAAAGTCAGACCCTCTCCAAGATCTACCTCCAACTTCTAGGTGTACAAGTCAGAAAATAAGACTGTTTCCTAAATATGAGTATTGACTTCGGAGTGTTTGCTCACACCTGTAGTTCTTCCTAGCAACCTCTTTCAGCCTTTCCTTATAACCTGCTTCCTGTTCTCTATGATTCCCTGACAACCTGAAGAATAGGTCTCTACCAGAAACCCCAAAGCCACCATACTTAGGTAGGACTCAAGGAACCACAGCTGTCACACAAACTAGGACCCAGACTAGACAACAGCAACCAAAGAATAGTTAAAAAAAATAAAATACCACTGGGGACTATTGTCCTGCCCAGCAAGCCATTAAACAGGGGTCCGGGGAGAACACCTGAAAGAGAAAGTGGGGGAAACAGGCAGACGCAAAGAATGACAATTTGTCTATAGTCTGATCAAATCATAATTTTTACTTTTTCACACAGGGGTTATATACACAAAAAGGCAGGATGTGTGGAGGGCAAGATGCAGGAGTGTAGGTGTTTAGGGGGAGTACAAATATCTTCCAGAACAGGGTATCAGCTGGGTGAAGGTTCAGGGGACAGATCACTATGACTCCATCTATGATTCACTTGTCCTTATCTAAGTTGGTAGTATCCACCAAGGCTACCCAAGGTCTATAACTGTCTACAAGACCCATGATTATTTGTTCTCATTTAGGCTGGTAAGTTTCCACCAAAACTGCATTTTTACAATAGCTTATAACCATCTGTTTCAGTGTTTTTCCACAGAGACCCAAGACTTTGTGTTAGCAGGTATGTATGTCAGGCCTATGGCTGATTTTAGGCCTTCAGTGTATAAGCAGAGCTGCCCCTGACAGACTATGGTGGTGTCCTGGCCTGTACTGATACAAGGGGCCACCTGTCATGGCCCTGCAGCAGCAGGGGTCTGCTGCCTCCAAAGTTCTGGCAGACATCCCTGGTCATGTTGATATCTGAGGCTGTGCAGAAGTGACCCCACCCACCATCTGGGAATTGTGAGAGAGCTGACCGTGACAACAGGAGAGCAGAAGAGATGACCTCACCCCTAGGCAGCTGTAGAATTCAGGAGTGCAGCTCTGCACATTGTGGAAGTTGTAGGTGAACTGGCCCCGGCCCTGAGGATACAGGCATGGGAAAGCTGGCCCTACCACTTGTTTCCCATGCAGTGACATAGACAAGGAAGAGATACCCTCCTCCCTCCTCAGCCTTCACCACCTGCAGCAGGCAAGAGGCCTGGTCCTGGGACCATGAGAGCAGGCGTGCTGGTCCTGCTCCTCAGCAGCTGCAACACTCTGGAGAATGGGCACTGTACCTCCCTGGGCAACACAGTAGAGCTGATCCTGATGATAGAAATGTGGATGAGCTGGGCTTGTGTGTGAGAATGGGATTTGCCTGTAATGTGGTGATATTGGAAGGGAGAGATGCCCTCCACCTTGCCACCGATGGCAGGCAGGAGAGCTGGCCTCAAGGTCACCAGAACAGGAGAGTTGTCCCTGCCCTCACCCTGCTAAAGCACCAAGAGAGCAGGCCCTATACCTCATCTGGGCAGCACATAGAGCTGGCTTAAGATGTTGTGTCATTGAGGGAGGGATTCCCTGCTCACCCCTTTTGCCCTACTCACTAGCAGCAGGTGAGAGAATTGGCCTTGATGTAGTCATGGGAGCAGGAGAGCTGAGCCTGCCCATCAGAAGAACTGAAGGTGTGAGCATGGGAGAGCTGGCCCTATAACTTCTCTGCTATGCAGCAGCATGGGCAAGAGAGGGGTGCCCTGCCCAACCCTCACCCCTTGCCACCTAAGGCAGGAAGGAGAGCTGGCCCTGGGGTTATGACAGCAGTAGATCTGGCCCTGTCTCTAACCTACTGCAGCACTAGGGAGAGAGGGTCCTGGATGTGAGGGTTGCAGATGAGCCCACCCTGTGGGTGTGAGCTCAGAAGAGACAACTCTACCACTTGTCTGCTGGGAGGTGGTGCAGATGAGGAAGAGACCCCCTTTCCCCCATCCCTTGACATCCATGGCAGGCAGAAGAATTGGCCCCTGGATTATGAGAGAGAGAGAGAGCTGAATTTGTCCCTCATCAGCTGCAACACTTGGGAAAGCAGGTTCTGGAACTTGCCTGGGAAGCAGGGTTCAGTTGCCTCTGGTTACAGGGGTTGCTGATGAGCCAGCCCTGAGGGTGTGGGAGTAGAACAACAAGTGGGATGACCAGCTCAGATATCTCTCAGGCCAGATCCAGGCTTTGAATTGGCCAAACAAACATCTATCCCATCAGTGAACTGTTGGAGTGCATGAAAGGTTCAATCCTACAGATCCAAAACTAAAGGATCTCCATGACACAGGAAAACATCAGAATCTCTAAGAGGAGTCCCAGTGAGGTTTCAGTATTGATAGAGTAGCAGAAGCCAGAGGCCTTGTACCAAACCAATTAGTTATTCCAATGAACATTTGCAAACAAAGAGGTGTGAATCAAAGGGTGTATTGTGAGATGCAATGTGACACACTACAGCTTCTACAATGAGACTTTTCATTTTCTTTTTTTAAAATTGGATATTTTATTTATTTACAGTACAGATGTCACCCCCTTCCCCCATTTCCCATCCCTAGAAACCCCTATCCTATACCCTCTCTTTCTTTATGCTTTTATACCATCTTGATTACATGAATGTAATAAGGTCAATTCTAGTTTGAGGGTCTAGCAATACAATAGATGGAAATAGTTGAGAAACAAGCAATACAATAAACACATATAGTCAAAGAAAAAGCAAGGCATTAAACTCAGTTACATGAACACTCCTGTGATCACTGTTTCTAAAGGCTTATCAGGATGACCAAAGTATCTGAGGCTACTTCCCTGTCCTAGCCCAAGGTCATTTTCATGTCTGAAGTCTACTTCCTTGTTCTAGTCTAAAATTTAGAATCCTGTCTGAAATTACTTCTTTGTTCTGGCCTAATATTTAGATTCCTGCTTGAGATTACTTCTTTGTTGTAGCCTACGATTTAGACTCCTACCTGAAATTACTTTGTTGTTCTAGTCTAATGTCAGATTCATGCTTGAAGCCTACTTCCTTGTCTTTGGCCAATGTCATATTCCTGTCAAACATCCCCTTTCCTTGTCCTTGGCCCATGTCAGCTTCTTGCCAAGCAGCCCCAAAGGCTCTACACCTCTCCCCCTTTTCTATTTTGTTAACAAAACTGAGCCTGTTTTAGGTTGTTCTGACAAGAATGCCTTTCTTACCCGTCATGGAATATACATTATCAAAGACAATGCATTTCTGTCTTAGGTTTGTAAGGCTCTGTGCAGAATCTTACCTGTCCTTGGCTTGCCAGCCTGTTAATCTAATAACTTTGTCTGGGGATCCATTTTCAGGTTTAAGCCATGTACTTTGGCTGCCAACTTGTTGATGTTGTTAAAGATAAGCTTTAACATGATGGGCAGGAATAAAAGTATTCCCAGGACAAGAAGGGCTAGCCATTCCTGAGATGTGTCAAAAATGGAAACACTGAGCTCAGGCCATTGATAATTTTATCAGGATTATCTTCAGCATCAAAGGTCAAAGAGTTCCCTGGGCCTCTTCCACAATATTTTGTGTTGAGAATTATACGAAATCCCCGTAATAAATTGTTGACAAAAAGTCTCGACTACTCAACTACAATTGCCAGGCTCATTATCTGTTTTTTTAATTGGATATTTTATTCATTTACATTTCAATGTTATCTCCTCTCACATCCCCCCCCACAACCCCTTACCCCATCCCCCCTCCTCCAATTACTATGGGGGTATACTCCCACCATTCTCCCATTCCCGCTTCCCTGCTCTTGAAATTCCCCAACACTAGAGAATCCAAACTTTCAGGCACCAAGGCTGTCCAATTCCACTGATGCCAGTCAAGGCCACCCTCAACTACCTGTACAGGTGGAATCATGATTCCCCCCTTTGTGTTCTCTGACTGGAGATTTTAGAGTGGCTATTCCAGCTTGTTTCTTAGGACCATTTGCTTGAAAAATTGTTTTCCTGCTTTTTACTCTAAGGTAGTATCTGTCTTTGTCACTGAGGTGGGTTTCCTATATGCAGCAAAATGCTGGGTCCTGCTTATGTATCCAGTCTGTTAGCCTATGTGTTTTAATTGGGGAATTGAGTCCACTGATTTTAAGAGATATTAAGGAATGGTGATTGTTGCTTCCTGTTATTTTTGTTATTAGAGGTGGAATTATCTTTGTGTGGTATCTTCTTTTGGATTTGTAGGAAGAAGATTACTTTTTTGCTCTTTCTAGGTTATAATTTTCCTCCTTGTATTGGAGCTTTTCCGCTATTAACCTTTGTAGTGCTGGGTTCGTGGAAATATATTATGTAAATTTGGTTTTGTCATGGATTATCTTGGTTTCTCCATGTATAGTAATTGAGAGTTTTGCTGGCATTTGTAATTTCTTAGGGTCTGTATGACATCTGTCCAGCATCTTCTAGCTTTTATAGTATCTGGTGAGAAGTCTGGTGTAATTCTGATAGGTTTGGCTTTATATGTTACTTGGCCTTTTCCTCTTACTGCATTTAATATTCTTTCTTTGTTTTGTGCATTTGGTGTTTTGATTATTATGTGACGGGAGGTATTTCTTTTCTGGTCTAGTCTATTTGATGTTTTATAGGCTTCTTGTATGTTTCTAGGCATCTCATTCTTTAGGTTAGGGAACTTTTCTTGTATAACTTTGTTGAAGATATTTATTGGCCCTTTAAGTTGGGAATCTTTACTCTAATCTATACCTATTATCCTTAGGTTTGGCCTTCTCATTGTGTCCTGGATTTCCTGGATGTTTTATGTTAAGAACTTTTTGCATTTTGCATTTTCTTTGACAGTTGTGTCAATGTTTTCCATGGTATCTTCTGCATATGAAATTCTCTCTTCCATTTCTTGTATTCTGTTGGTGATGCTTGCATCTATGACTGCTGATTTCTTTCCTAGGTTTTCTATATCCAGGGTAGTTTTGCTTTGTGATTTCTTTATTGTTTCTACTTTTATTTTTTGTCCTGTATGATTTCGTTCAATTCCTTCAACTGTTTGGTTGTGTTCTCTTGTAATTCTTTAAGGGATTTTTGTGTTTCCTCTTTAAGGGTTTCTACCTGTTTTCCTGTGTTCTCCTCAAATTCTTTGAGAATGTTATTTATGTCCTTCTTAAAATCCTCTATCATCATCCTTAGAAGTGATTTTAAATCTATCAACCAGATTCTGCCTTATTGCCCTGAGTATTAGAAAACCTTGATTCTCTGAAAAAAATCTTGAAAGTGCTGGAGGAAGTGAGTTAGGTTTTAAGCAGAAGCAAGAGGGTACCGGGCCTGATTATTGCTGGTATAACAGTTTTAATTTACTTAATAGCTAGCACCACTGCTTCTGCAATAGTGTTGACACAAGGAGTTAACCATCTAGCAAAAAAATATTACTAATATATTGAGTATACAAAAGGATTTATATAGGCATCTGGAACAATGGATGATGTTCAGATTATTTGAAGGAGGTTCAAGGTTTAAGATTTAGGAGCCATTCCAAGTGTCATGACAAATATCATTAGAGTAGTGTTATGTCTAAAATTTACAATGATTGTCATTATAATTAGAAAAAAAGTTTAAAGACACCTGTAGGATATTTGGCATAATGCTAACACCTCTCTGGGTGTGTTAACTTTGCATAATGAGATTATGAATTTAAAATTTTTGCTTTGTTGAGCTTTGATGCTGCAGATGCTGATAAAATTATCAATTGCCTGAGGTCAGTATTTCCATTTTAATCATACCTCAGGAATGGCATATATAGGTTGATCAGGTTAGTCTTTCTTGTCCTGGGAATACTTTTATTCCTGCCCATTATGTTAAAGTTTGTCTTTAACTTCATCACAGGCTGGCAGCCAAAGTACATGGCTTGAACCTGAAAATGGACACCTAGACAGAGTTATTAAATTAACAGTCTGGCAAGCCAAGGACAGGTAAGATTCTGTACAGAGCCTTACCAACCTAAGACAGAAGTGAAGACTTTCTTGTCAGAATGACCTAAGGCTTAGTGTGGCTTATGCAATAAAAAGGGGGAGACGTGAAGAGCTTCTGGGGCTTCCTGGCAGGAATCTGTCATTGGCCAAGGATAAGGAAATGGACTGCAGGCAGGAATCTGACATTGGGCTTGAACAAAGAAGTAATTTCAGGCAGAAATCTAAATCCTAGGCCAGAACAAAGAAGAAATTTCAGGGAGGAATCTAAATCTTAGGCTAGAACAAAGAAGAAATTTCAGGCAGGAATCTAAACGTTAAGCTAGAACAAAGAAGTAGGCTTCAGGCATGAAAATGACTTTGAGCTAGGACAGGAAAGTAGTCTCAGATATTTTGATCATCCTGATAAGCCCTTAGAACTATTGATCACAGGAGTGATCATGGACCCTGTCTATTGTTGTGCATGTTCTTTGATTATTTGGGTTTATTGTCTTCCTTGTTCCTGTACTAGTTGCATCTATTGTATTGCTAGTTCCTCAACCTAGAAGTGACCTTAATATTTGCATGTAATTTAAACAGTATAAATAAAAAAAAGGAGGAGGGGGGTGGCATAGGGGATTATCGGGTGGGGGGAATGGAAAAGGGGATGGCATCTGAAATGTAAATAAATAAAATATCAAATAAAACAAGTAGCACAATCTATCTGACAATTGTGGGCCAATTCTGCGTGGTATTTAAGGTAAGAATAGGTTAATCATAGAGAATGTTGGAACATTTTTCTCTGCTTTCTTTTGTAAAATTTGTTCAGTTAAATGACAGTATTATAACTGAGGGTCCATTGAGGTGGCTTTTTTTTTCTGTTACCACACAGGGGATATTGGGGATATGCCTCCTAACAAAAGAAAATCAAAACATTTGGTTTGAATGACTGAGTGCTCAATTCTACCTAGTGTTTGGGAAGATAACCTCGTGGTGTCTTTGGAGGAATTGTTGTACCAATTAGTCCCATCTACAATGAGATGAGGAGAAAATCTTGAGAAGTTTTGAGTCAGTTTGTCTTTCCCCTGCTTGCATTTCCTAGTTTACATGGATGGGCAGCTCCAACCTGTTAACAGGTGACAGTATGTGGTTGAATCTGTCCCAGGAAAAGGGCCGACCAGATAGTGGGATGTTTGTACCTACTTATGCTTTACTCCCTTACCATGACTTAGTTTCTCCCTTAGTTTCTATTAGGACCGTATTTTCCTCTTATCCTTGCCAACAGGTACTCAAGGCCAGGTTTTCTATTTTGATGCCACCATTCCTCAAAAACACTTGATTTGGCATCTGATTTCTTGAAAGAAGGTGATTACAAACCCATATCAGTCACAGAGAGGGTGGATCCTTAATGGAGAGGTGGTGCCTAAAGCCATTTTTACTGAGGGGAGTATCAAAAAGAAGCCATAGTCCTTAGGATTATTAAGCTTGAAGGGTCCATGGTACAACTGGTAGGCATATACAAGGACACTGCTGGTTACTAGGATAATAATATTTTTTCAGCCTTTGGAGATTCCCAGGCCATAGTGACCAAGTCTGGGTCAGGATAAGATGGTGGTGTTCAAGGTGAAAAAGTAGCATTGTGAACAGTAGACAGTAAAACTAAATGTTATATTTCCTCTCCCCTTAGTTGTGGGAAGCAAAAGCCTAGGAGAACAACTCTCGGTGCTTAGAAAAATGCAACCTGGCTACTATTATTAAGCTATTATTATTATTATTATTATTATTATTATTATTATTATTATTATTAAATAGCAAATGGTTTCTGCTAAACTCATGAACCCCTCTGTTGATTCTGGAGTATGCTCTGAAAATACATTACTTATTGACAATACTTGGAAGAAATTGGAATTTTTTTGGAAACATAGGGATCTACAAACTAGCCTCTTCCCCTTTACCATCAAGAAACTAATCTAGCTAGCTCTCAACCCATGACAGGATTTGCTCACAGAAATCCAGTGGATTCTTTTGAATGAAGCCATTGAGTTCTACTACCAGCCACATAGTCAGCATTTTTGCCATTTTCTTATTCCATTCTCTCCTCACCTTGAGGACATCTGAAGCCCAGTGTCTTTTGTAAGGATAGCACAGCTCTTTGTAGACACAATAAGCGTATGGGAAGCCTAATGGAGAAGGAACATGTTTGTGGAGGAGGGATTTATATAGTCAGAGAATTATCTATAAGATATGTTCTCCCGGTTGATATTTTGTCAAGTTGACACAAGTCAAAGTTATTTCTCAGTTGAGAAAACACCTCTATCAGATTGTCTGTAGCCAAGTCTTTGGGACATTTCTTTGATTAATGATTGTACAGCTCATTATGGGAAAGTCTAACCTATTGTGGGCAGGGCCACTCTGTCTTAGTCAGGGTTTCCACTGCTATGAAGAAACACCTGACCACAGCAACTCTTATAAATGAAAATATTTAATTGGGGCTGGCTTATATTATCAGAGGTTTAGTCCATTATTATCATGGTGGGAAGCATGGGACTATTCAGGCAGACATAGTGCCGGAGAAAGAGCTGAGAGTTTTACATTTTGATCTGAAGACAGCTGGAAGGGGACTGGAATTTCATACTGGGTGGAGCCAAGCATATATATGACCTCAAAACCTACCTCCACAGTGACACACTTCCTCCAATAAGGCCACACCTATTCCAACAAGGTTACACATACTCTAAGAAGGCCATACCTTTTAAAAGTGCCATTCTCTATGAGCCATGAGTCTATGGGCGGTCTGCTCTACTTAAACCACCACACACTCCTAGGAAGGTATAAGAAATCAGGCTGAAAAGTCATGGGAAACAAGCTAGTAAGCAGTGTTCTTCCATGGTGTTTGCTTCAGTTCTGTTCCTGCTTCTAGTTTTCTACTTGAAGTTTCTGACCCAATTTCTTTTCAAGGTGGAGTATGACTAGACCATGGAAATCAAATAAACACGCTCCTTCCCAAGTTCGATTTTGATCATGGTGTTTGTCACCTCACTAAACAGCAAACTAAGACACATATCACATCCCCTGTGAAACCCACTGGCACAGGGCCCTATGTGTGAGTAACAACTTTGATAACAAAGCAATGAGGCAGAACATTCATATTTCTTGAAAGCTCCAAGGAAGAGCAAAACCATTTGAATTTCTGACAAACAACTCAGCCCCTCAAAGGTGTCAGCACCCAACAATGCTGTCTACACTGGAAAAGAACTGTCCCTTCTAGCTTCTTTATAGCCTACATTTGAAGCATTTCCATCTGAACTCAAAAGAAGTTTGGTATCACTTATTTTTCTCTACATTGGAAAACCTCACATCTAGTTTGGGGTTTGCCTATGTGCTAGAATGGCTCAAGAAATGGAGCAAAAGTTGAGTCTTCCCTTCCCTGTGATGGCCTACCTTCAGGTATCTATACTTAGTTATTCACCTGTTGAGGTGCCAAGAGCCAGGTGTGGGGCAAAGAAATAATCAAGCAAAAGAGTGAGCTTCCCCACAGAATTTCCCCAGACGTCTCAAGTGTTGAATCTGCCTTCTATCACCTTTCCTTCCTGGGAAAATAATCAGTTCCTCAAAGTTCAGTTCAAAATATCTTTTTGCTTAGGAGCAGTAGTATGTAAGCCCAACCGTTTCTCCATAAACATATTTATAGGAAAAACTTCTATTTAGCTATATGAGATCAAGGTACATTATTCCAAGGTAGTCTCATTCCCTACCCTCTTTGGTCCTGGTTGATGTGAAGACTGAATTGGGTTTCTGATCATGCTAGCAATGGCTGGGGGTTCCCTTTGCTCAAAAGGAGTCCTCAAGAAAGTTGAAAGTAAGTGTCATATGATGATAATTACCTTGGAGTCTTTGGGATTTCCATTTGGTTATACTGACATCAAGAAGGGAATCTTCTCAAGTCCTGGATGATTCTTTAAAAATTGTAACAGGGATACTGGTTGTCATCGAGAGGATTGCCACACTCATTCCATTAGATGAACAAAGTCTCAAATATCTGAGAAAGTCAGAAGACCAATGAATAGATAAAACCAAAACAACAGGTTTATTTTAAATAGCTCCCTTCACTATGGGAGAGGCCACAGAGGTGGGAGTCTATTAAACTGATTTTGGGTTGGGTATAGGACCCTTAAGTTTTCCTTTTTCTCCTAATGGTCCTGTTTATGTCCTTGCCTAAGGCTTATTTTTTTTCCAAATTCTTCTGGGAACAAGAAACAGCCATCTTAGTGAACCTGTTCTCATTTTTTTCCTGTCTACCTATGTCTTTCTAATATAATGTAATGAATATGTTTTTTCCACAAGTATAAAGCCAGACAAATCAAATTCCATGAATTGGGAATTGTGCTTATTACAGAAATGCAAGGAAACTGACATGAGTTTTAGAGATTTATCCACAGATGAGTTTTTCTCTCCTTCAACTAATAACTGGGTAGGTTATGATTAAGAATTCCTATTTAAGTGGCACAGGACCCTCCCTGTCTGTGCCTGTGCCTGGAGTAGCCCTAAGGCTTCAGCTCTGCACCCAACCCTCGAAAACCCAGAGGAGGCTGGACTCCCAGGAGTTCTAACATGCCCAGGACTGTATGATGCTGAAGGAGCATGGTGGCCACCAGAGTGTTGGGTGAGGTATGCTGTTGCCAGAACAAAGAATGATGCTGACCTGTGAACTTGCTGAGTGCCCTGACAATGGTGACATCTGAAATGTAAATAAATAAAATATCCAACAGAAAAGACTCCAATCCAGACAAGACTACTAACAACAGAATTACATTAGGAACTTGTTCAAGATCAAGATGTCAAGTGCTACTTTAGAATAACTTGCTTCTCTCAGAGATCCATTAGAAGGAAAGATTAATTTATGGTATGTATGCCATCATCCCTCTTGTCCACTGTTCCCGTGGTCACATTGGATCCCAGAACCCTTTCCAGATGGTTTCTGAATTTGTCTTACTATAGCATTCTATAGTTACTCACAAAAAGAAATCTTGGGGAGGGAAGACAGAAATGTTGAGGTAGTCACCACTGGATAGTGCTGTGGGTACCACTGTGTCTTTGAGAAAAAAAGAGGTCTAATACAAAAACAATACCTTCAACTTCAGAAACTTGTCAGCTCAATAATATGGTTGCTCTTGCCCTCAAAGGGGGCATATTGTCAGTAAGTGAGTGTGAGTTGCTGTCATTGAAGAGAAACCTGAGGAATCCAAGAAAGATAGACAATTGCCAGTGGTTTGAATGATGAATTTATCTCATATTCAACAGGAGATAAGAAGAGGGGTTGGTGAGATGAATGCCTATACTATGTCACCATGGTGATAGATTTCCATTTATTTGTAACTAGTTGTAAGCCTCTGACCTGACGGCTGACTAAACAGAGCTGCAGATCTGTCGGCTGACTGAAATGGCGCTGCAGATCTCCACTCTGATGCGGCAATCCAAGATGGCGCCTGCTTAGGCTCTGGTAGTAACTACCAGTGCACTGCGCATGCACAGTGCACTTTGGAATTTGACTCCAGCCCCTCCTGAACGGGGCATGCAAATGAGGTACCACTAGGGTGCCAGGAACCTGACCAATCACCCCCTCCCGGGCAGGGTATGCTGAGGTGTATGCTAATGAAGCGCTGCAAATGGACCAATCGTGCACCTCCATGCACTTTGCCCCACCCAGGGCTGGAGGTATATAAACAGCCCATTCTGGGCATTCGAGGTCTCTCCCAGAAATCTAAAAGAGTGCTTCCAATAAAGGCTGTTGAGAAGGATCCAGTTTGTCGCGTCTTCCTTGCTGATCTAGCGGGGGCGTGACAACTAGTGATTAAACTAAGGCCTTGCTTATGCCAAACACATACTTTCCCAACTGAATAATTCCCCACTTAGGTTTTCTTCCTAAAATAACAACAACAAAACTATATAATTTGGTATTCTTGTGTGAGATAGGTATTAACTTCCTTCAAATAGGTTGAGTAATGTTTTTCTTATCATGCATTTGATAATAGATTTTAGCTATGAGACTCAGTCTCTTGTAATTCTTAGAGGTCACTTCTTGGTACTGTGTTGTTTAGTCATATTAATCAGGTAAGCTTTCCTATCACAAAATATGAGTAAGTGAAAGGATCACATATACATGAAAATAATGGCTGAAGTGCAAGCAAAGCAGAGATCAGATAGGATGCTCCTTATGCTATATCCTCAGCAAGGGAGTGGGACTGCAGGATGGGTCCCAGATTCACTGACTTTTATATTCGCTACATTTATAAATATATATTTTATATTTGCTACATTTATAATTATAATTTATAACTCCACCATACATTTATAATTAGCTCAGCTCCAAATGCCTGAGATGTATAAAACAACTTCTCAGTCACTAAAAAAGGGTGTCCTAGTTATCCTTTTGTTACTGCCCTAAAACACTATGACCAACAATGTCAGGAGCCATAATGGGACAAGCTAACAATTAGCAGAGGATTATCCTGAAATGCCTCGGATTATTATATAATCTGCAACGAGTGTGCTCCATCCAGCAAGGCTGTGGAGATGTAATTTTAGGAAAGATTCCTGCTGTTAATAAGCTTTTCCTATTATTACTATTATTAAACATATGTAACAATCACTAAGCAATACCACACCCCTTTGTAGCAGATCTCTGCAGATCCACGAAGATGTACTGTCTTGTAGTGATACTATATAGACAAACAGATGACTTAAGTCTTAATGATGATCCTATAAGAATTCCTAAAATTATATCAATGACTATTAAGCTCTTTTATAACGGGACTGCTATTATTAAGTCCCCCAGGCATAGTCAAAACTGCAATGAGAACTCTGCCAGTCTCCTAAGTGTTATCAGTTAATGGTCCTGAAAGAGATACTAACCAGACCTTCTCCTGCTCAGAGCACATTCCAAGAAGTTGTAAAACAATTAACCAAGGTCACTAAAAGGAAATTCACAATTTATTATAGGTACCAGGACAGAAGAGAAAATATTGCCTGGGTTTATCTATACAAAACTTCACTGACTTCTTAAGTTTATAGTTTCAAACTTTCAGTGAACCTGTGGAGCAGACAAGTGATGAATGTCTAGTTAGATATTTACTCCTAATGGATATGCATGTAAACATTCTGTGTTGTAAACTTCAATTTCAATTTATGATTCGAATTTTGGTGTGAACTTGTGATGAACTTTGTAACATGTGATCATGTACTCTGAATGATGTATAAATACTGAAGACAAAGACAAAGAAGTTAGTTAGTTAGGAGCCAGTTGTCCTTTCCTTTTATTTTTCCCCTGCCTAGAATTTTTCACCCTTAGAATTTTTACTTTGTTAGAATCTTTTCTTCTTCTCCACTCAGGACTTTTTCACCTTTCCCCTCAGATAGCTGCATAGGATACCTTTTACACTTAAATAAATCTATAGCAACAATTTATTTATTTATTTATTTATTTATTTATCTTTTTATTGGATATTATATTTACATTTCAAATTTTATCCCCTTACCCCATTCCCCCCACCACCCAGGAATCCCTTATCCCATCCCCCTCCTCCTGCTTATATGAGGGTGTGCCCCCATCTACCCCCCACTCCCACCTCTCCACCCTCGAATTCCCCCCCCCCCAACTCAGTGTTCAGCCTTCATGGGACCAAAGATCTCCTCTCCCACCTATACCCAACAAGGCTATCCTCCCCTGAGAAGTATCAAGGGCATCTTTCCATGCTAAACTTCCTGTCTAACTTCAGGTGAGTCACCATCCTGTAGAGAAGACAGATGTCTCACCAGAAATGTAGGACCCTTTGACATGTCAATATTCCCAAGGGACTTAGCTGACCCAGAAGTACAATTGAAGTGTTGGTCCTCTTGAATCCTTGTCTTTATTGGTGTAGACCTCCAAACATAGCAAGTGAAGATCTGGAGGTTCATCTCACTGATATGAAAAACAAAAGTTTAGATGGAAGATACATTTGATTACTTCATGTATACAGAGCAAAGCTATCATGGAGATGGAGACAGAGAGAGATGATAGATAGATAGATAGATAGATAGATAGATAGATAGATAGATAGAAGTTTAAATAGTATTGAATCTGTAGACTGCTTTGGGCAAGATGGCTATTTTTACTATATTAATTCTGACAATCCATGAGCATGGGAGATCTTTCCATCTTCTGAGATCTTCGATTTCTTTCTTGAGAGACTTGACGTTGTTGTCATACAGATCTTTCACTTGCTTGGTAAGATTAACACCAAGGTATTTTATATTATCTGTGACTATTGTGAAAGCTGTCATTTCCCTAATTTCTTTCTCAGCCAGTTTATCCTTTGAGGAGAGGAACACTACTGATTTGTTTGAATTAATTTTATATCCAGCCACTTTGCTGAAGTTATTTATCAAATTTAGGAGTTCTCTGGATGCTTTGGGGTCACTTAAGTATACTATCTTATCATCTGCAAATAGTGATATTTTGACTTCTTCCTTTTCTATTTGTATTATTTTGTCTTCCTTTTGTTGTCTAATTGCTCTGGCTAGGAATTCCAGTTCTATATTAGATAGGTTGGGAGGGAGTGGGCAGCCTTGTCTAGTCCCTGATTTTAGTGGGGTTGCTTCAAGTTTTTTTCCATTTAGTTTGATGTTGGGTACTGGCTTGCTGTGTGTGGCCATTACATGTTTAGGTATGGGCCTTGAATTTCTAATCTTTCCAGGACTTTTATCATGAAGTGATGTTGAATTTTGTCAAATGCTTTCTCAGCATCTAGTAATATGATCATGTGTTTTTTTCTTTGAGTTTGTTTATATAGTGGATTACATTGATTGGGTGATTGATTTCCGTATATTGAACCATCTATGAATTTTTGAGATAACGCCTTCTTGATCATGATGGATGATTATTTTGATGTGTTCTTTGGTTCAGTTTGTGAGAATAAATTCCAACTCAATTCTTCATAGAGATAGAAAGAACAATTCTAAAATTCATTTGGAATAACAAAAAACCAAGGATGGCAAAAACTATTCTCAACAACAAAAGAACTTCTGGGGGAATCACCATCCCTGACCTAAAGTGTACTACAGAGCAGTAGTGATAAAAACTGCAAGGTATTGGTACAGAGACAGGCAGGAAGATCAATGGAATAGAATTGAAGACTCAGAAATGAGTCACTTGATCTTTGACAAAGGAGCTAAAACTGTCCAGTGAAAAAAGGACAGCATTTTCAACAACTGGTGCTGGTTCAACTGGAGGTCAGCACGTAAAAGAATGCAAATCAATCCATTCTTATCTTCTTGTACAAAGCTCAAGTTCAAGTGGATAAAGGACCTTCACATAAAACCAGATACACAGAAACTAATAGAAGAGAAGGTGGGGAAGAGCCTCAAATACTTGGGCACAAGGGAAAAGTTCCTGTACAGAACACCAATGGCTAATGCTCTAAGATCAAAAATTAACAAATGGGATCTCATAAAACTGCAAAGCTTCTGTAAATCAAAGGACACTGTCAATAGGACAAAATTTCAACCAATAGATTGGGAAAAGATCTTTACAAATCCTACATCCGATAGAGGATTAACATCCAATATATACAAAGAACTCAAGAAATTACACTCCAGACAACCAAATAAGCCTATTAAAAATGGGGTAACAGAGATAAACAAAGAATTCTCAACTGAGGAATCTAAAATGGCTGAAAAGCACCTAAAGAAAATTTCAACATTCTTAGTCATCAGGGAAATGCAAAGCAAAACAACCCTGAAATTCCACCTTACACCAGTCAGAATGGCCAAGATCAAAAATTCAGGTGATAGTAGATGCTGGTTAGGATGTGGAGAAAGAGGAACACTCCTCTGTTGTTGGTGGGATTGCAAGCTGGTACAAACAATCTGGAAATCAGTCTGGTGGTTCCTCAGAAAATTGAACATAGTATTACCTGAGGACCCAGATATACCACTACTGGATATATACCCAGAAGATACTCCAACATATAACAAAGACACATCCTCCACTATGTTCAGAGTAGACTTATTTATAATAGCCAGAAGCTGGAAGAAACCCAGATGTTCTTCAACAGAAGAATGGATACAGAAAATGTGGTACATTTACACAATGGTGTACTACTCAGCTATTAAAAGAATGAATTCATGAAATTCTTAGGCTAATGGATGGAACTAGAAAATATCTTCTGAGTGAGGTAAGCCAATCACAAAAGAGCACACTTGGTATGCACTCACTGATAAGTGGATATTAACCCAAGCCAACAATAGCTAAGATACAATGCATAGACCACATGAAGCTCAAGAAGAAGGAAGACCAAAGTATGGGTGCTTCAGTCTTTCTTAGAAGGAGTAACAAAGTACTCATTGGAGCAAATATGGAGACAAAGTGTGAGACAGAAACTTAAGGAGGAGATGCCCAGAGACTGCTCCATCCCATGTGCAGCCACCAAAGGCAGACGCAGATGTGGATACCAGGAAGTACAGGCTGATGGGAGCCTAATATAGCTGTCTCCTTAGAGGTCTGCCAGAGCCTGACATATACAGAGGTGAATGCTCACAGCTAACCATTGAACTGATCATGGGGTTCCCAATAGAGAAGTTAGAGAGAAGACTGAAGGAGCTGAAAGGGTTTGCAGCTCCTTTGGGAAAACAACAATACCAACCAACCAGAGCTCCCAGGGTCTAAATCATCAGTCTGGGAGCACATAGGAGGGCCCCATGGCTCCAGCTGCATATGTAGGGGAGGATGGCCTTGTTGGGCATAGGTCAGAGAGGCAGCCCTTGGACCCGTGAAGGCTAGATGCTCCAGTGTGTGGGAATTCAAGGGTGGGGAGGTGGGAGTGAGCAGGTGGGTGGGGGTACATCCTCATAGAAGCAGGAGAAGGGAGGATGAAATAGGGGGTTTCTGAGTGGGGAGGAAATGGAGAAAGGGGATAACATCTGAAATGTAAATAAAATATCCAATAAAAAAGGAGTTAAAATAGTAAATTGGTAACACTCTATATGGGCAAGTTATAACAGTAATGGCTAACCAAGTTAACGATCCTTTCATGTGTTTATTGACATCTTATATCTTCTTTAGACAAATGTCTTTTTTTCTGATCTTTTGTTTTTATTACTGAGTTGTAACTATGATTTTTATATTCTATATATAGTTACTTATATACAGATATATATGATGTATGTTCATTTATGATATATAACAAATACATATGAAGAATGCATGTAGAATGAATAAATATAATACACATTTTGGTCAGGGTTGGAGAAATGGCTCAGCAGTTAAGCATCCTTACTGCCTTTGCAGATGTCTTGGGTTTGGTTTCCAGCACTGACATGATGACAGATCTAGTTCCAGAAGATCTGATATCTTCTTTGACCGCCACAGGCTCCTGCATACAAACATGGTGCACATCCATATACTCAGGCACATATACATATACAAATCATAAAATAATTTTTTTTTTGTTTTTTAAGACAGGGTTTCTTCGTGTAGCCCTGGCTGTCCTGGAACCTCACTCTGTAGACCAGGCTGGCCTCAAACTCAGAAATCCACCTGCCTCTGCCTCCCAAGTGCTGGGATTAAAGGCGTGTGCCACCACTGCCCAGCGAAAATAAATATTTTTTAAAAGAATATTTTTCTTCTGAGCTCAATGTTTCATAAATTGCCGAGCTATTTAATTTGTTAAATGTCATTGCAAAGTTTTTTGTGTTGTTATATACTACAACACTATTGAATTATGAATAAGCCTGAATTTAGTAAACAAAGAAAATTGGAGATAGCTTTATGTCATACATGCCATGAATGCCAGTGATGTTTTTACTATATGCGTTTGTTTCTATATTGGCTTTATCCCACACACATTTTCCTTTTCTGTTGTATGGTAAGTAAACCATCTTTACTTACAGATAATGTAAAATCAAATATTCTTATCCTCAGTAAATTATATTATTTCAAGGAGGAGTAAGCCCTTATAAGTATGGTTTATACTATAGGTCCATAAAAATAAAAGATTCTGAAACTAGACTACATGAAATAAACACTTACCTCAAGATGTCCTAAACAGAGTCAAGAGCTAAAGGGTAAAATGGAATTAGAACATAATATTGAAGAGACGAAGCAAATTTTTTATTTACATAGACCTCTTAGAAATAGAATATGAAATTCAAACTCCTAGAAAAAGGACAAAAGATTTAAAGATGGTGCTTGCAAATAAGCTAGCATCTTTCAGGCAAATAGACTCCCGATTGACTGTACTCACTTATCGTAAGGGAGATGACATTGTTTCCTATGTATTAGACTATTGTAAACTGGAAAGCTTGATGATAGAGCGTGTAGAAGATGGCACTCAATCATCTCTAAGTTACAATGGAATTATTTGACTTCTTCAAAAATATTCAAAAGGACACTTGGAAGGATTCATTGGTGGATGAGAAGTAAAGATGCAGGGGAGATTTGACAGCTTGTGTTATATGTATATGTGTATGTGTATGTGTATGTGTATGTGTATGTATATGTATAATGCTTTAAAAGTTATGTGCACATAAGCAACGGTTTGTTGCTTCCTATGTTCACTGCAGGATTTGCTTCTTTAGCTACATTTTCTAGTATCTGTGAAATGAAGAGAGACTGGTGTAATGACATAAATAATGCATAAGCAAAATCAAGGGTTCCTACAAAAACACCAAGGAAAACCTTAGCACTCAACAGGGCCATTCTTGGTTTAAGCAGATAGAACCTGTAGCTCAAACATAAAGCCAGATGTATGGGACCCAGTTACTTTGGCAGTCTGAGAAGGAAGCTAGAAGATGCCAGGATCACATATCATGGAGTGTTCGCAACATCTAAGGGCCACAATCAGACTGTCTACATAATTTTTTACAAATAAGTATTACTAGAACTCAATTCTCACACCTTCAGGCTTCAGCCATTTTCATGTTCATTATTAACCTTGTCATGTTTATTATTAATTTTACTATGATACTGCAGCAGTCAGTTCAGAAGAATAATGTTGAAAATAGGATACACACATACACAAACACAAAAGGACCATGAAATCAGCTGTTTTGGTTTGTTTTCTGTTTTTTGGTCTTTCTTTATTTTGTTTTGTTTTGTTTTTTTACCTTCAGAAGCCCAGTGACAAATTTGGATATAATACAGTGACATAAAATGTGTTCCATTTCCTCTTGCTGTTTGTCTTGTTTAGAAATTGGTCCAGTAGGAACTTTTCAATATGAGAACTCCAGTGTCAAACAGATGGCTCCAAACTGTTCTTTTTTTCTTGAAACTAACATTGGCTTTGTTCCCAAGTGCTTTGATGCTCAGAAAGGAATATGTTTTTGTTTTGTTTTGTTTTGTTTTGTTTTATATTAGGCAAAACAAGACTAGGAGAAACCTCATGTCCCAGAAGCATATAACTAGCATAGAATATTTCTATTGCATATATTTCAACATTGTCATATAAAGTGTACTTCTGTTGTTAATTAAGAGGATTATAAATATTTATGGTACTATCTTTGCTAAGTTTTGATAACATATTTGTTGGCATTTCTACCTATAATACCCAATGCTGGGCATAAAGTGTGCTCAGGGGTTAAGTAAATTGTTTAATTAATCATTTAAACTAGGATTTCGAAAGCAAAACATTATATTAAAATGAAAAAGAATGAAATTTGAAGAGTTAATAAACTAGGACCTCCTTATGTCAAATAAATATAATTATACTGAAATCTTGCCAGATAGCATATCACCTGCTTTTTGAAAATCTTATTGATGCCCATTCACATAGTATTGATTTCATTAGTAACACATGATGATGAGTTTGGATTTATTTGCAATATATAGTGATTTCACTTTGCTCTGCTCTGATTTTTTTAACTATAAAATCAAGAGGACATTAAATTAACTCAAAGGCTGGGTTAAAGTTGAATTAAAAGAACATCTGACTAAGGGTGTTGAACACTTCTTTAGGTGCTTCTCAGCCATTCAAGATTCCTCAGTTGAGAATATTCTGTTTATCTCTCTGTAGCCCATTTTAAAAATTGGGTTATTTAGTTTTCTGGAGTCTAACTTCTTGAGTTCTTGGTATATTTTGGATATTAGCTCTCTATCGGATGTAGAGGGTCAATCTCATGCACAGACACCAAACCCTGACATTGCTGCTGATGCCAAGATGTGCTTGCAGAGAGGAGCCTTGGATGGCTGTCCTCTGAGAGGCTCTGCCAGCATCTGACTGAGACAGATGCAGATACTTACACCCAACCATTGGACTGAGCCCAGGACCTTTATGGAAGAGTTAAGGGAAGGACTGAAAGAGCTGAAGAGGATTGCATCCCCATAGGAAGAACAACAGTATCAACTCTGGACCCCTCAGAGCTCCCAGGGACTAAGCCACCAAACAAAGGACATACAAGGACTGATTTGTGGTTCCTGCTACATATGTAGCAGAGGACTGCTTTGTCTGGCCTCAGTGGGAGGGCATGTGCTTGGCCCTATAGAGGCTTGATGCCCTAGAGAAAGGGGATGCTAGAAGGGTGAGGTGGGAGTAGGTGAAGGAGCACCTTTTTAGAGGTTAAGGGGAGAGAGGATGAGGTGGGGGCTCATGGAGAGGTGACCAGGAAGGGAGCAATATTTAAAATGAAAGTAAATAAAATTAATAATTACAACAACAATAATAACACATCTGAGACAGAGGTACCTGCTTCAAGTGCAGTGCTGAGGAATTATTTGCTCCCCCTTCTGGAATCTTTTATTTGGTAGGCTCACATATGTATTTCTAGACTTTTATCAAAGTAAAAGAGGGAATGCCCCAGTGGAGAGCATCCAGTGAAGAGTAGTGGAGAGAGAAGATGGTTGAAGGAGATTAGGTGTACCCATGTAGGAAGTATCAGTGTGTAGATACACAGAAAGGCCTTCAGTAGCCATGGATCCTCAAAGAACACTGAAACCTCTACTTGGTCTAGAATGACTCCAAGCTCCCAACAAACAAAGGAATCCTGCCAAGTCATATTTTTAATTCCTTCTTCTCTGAAAAAAAAGATTTTTGTATGAGGAAAAGTCTATTTCAGTATTGAGATCTATTTTTAATAATCCTAATCTGATATTTAACTACATTCCACCCAAAATTGCACAAGCGTGCATTTTGCAATTGAATGTTACCCTGTCACATACAACCTGTATAACTGCTGAATGAGAGACAGGCTGGGAGTCACTGTTTTCCATGTGTAAAAGAAGCCACCTGCCACAGGCTGAAGGGACTGAATGAAGGTACCAGTGTTCTGCCTTTGTCTTCATCAGTTGGGATACAGTTACGTACATGGAGATGCCACTGAAAACATTCCAGATATTACATCTGGAATATCTGAATCTGAGGTTCAGTTGTTGGCTGTTCCATCTTATTCTTGTGCCAAACCAGGGCAAGAAAGTCATCTGGAGATTGTTATGGGCAGGGTGGGAAGGGTGGCCTGGGGGAAATTGTGAATGAGTGCTACAGACTGGAGCAATATAGAGAAAGGGCACTGTGGCTGAGTTATCTCAACAACTGCATTCCAGACCATTCCAAGGTCAAGTTCAGAAAGTCAGCAGTGGGAGGTTGCAGTTGGAAGCTGCTTGTGAACATCAAGAATAGATCAAGTGCATTCACCGTTCTGAAAGAAGTATAAGAGGCCTTTGTTAATGAGACAGGAAAATCATAGCCTGAAAATGCTGACAGTGACATTTCAAAAGACTCAATCCCTTAGTAATAGCAAGAATGCTCGAACTTTGAAAAAGAAGAAAATGATCAAATGTCTGTTCTCTCTGAGAACTTTATCGTGCAAAGTTACTTCAGTTCACATTTTCTAAATGGGGATTCAGAGGGCACACAAGGCTCCCCTTGTGAAGCACCTTGCTGGGAATTTGTGGCTGCGACAACTGCCATTTAACTGATGGCTCAGCCCATTCCTCTTCTGGCAATTAGAGATAAAAAAAAGAGTTATCTAAACCTGAGTTCACTTATAAAATGCTAACATGAACAAAGCCATCAAGCCTTCAAAGTCCTTCCTCATTTCAGTATAAAGGAAGCTTGGAAAACCTGACCAAAACTTAAGAGACACTGAAGAAGGAACAGAATTCCAGGCATGTGCCTGAAGGACCTTGTAGGTCCTTTATTTCATCAGCATGCACAGAGCATGGATCCTTTCTCCACTCTACCCTTCTTGACCTACCATGCTTTTCTCTCTGGTCTTTCATTTTCCTGAAACCTCTGGAAACCTTAGCGACTACCTTCTTTGCCCCAAGACATTTTTCCAGTTTATTCATCCACCTACTTCCCCGACTTCACCTCCTCCTTCTAAGATTTGAGTCATAAAATGTCTGTCAGTTTGACATCTGGGAATTCAAATGAAAAAATAGCATCACTGTGATCTTCCCACGCTATAAACATGAACTCTCTGAACCCAACTGCCACTGAGGAAGCCCTTGTCGCCATTTTTGACTCTGAAAGAAAATTTGGTAAGCGACCACATGGTTGGCTGGGAGGATCTGTCCTTGTGACAGCTGCTTTTATCCTTGTTTATTGAGAAGGGGTTGAGGAAAAGATCCCCTCCCCAATCCATTCTCTTACCTAAGCGAGATTGGAAGGGGGGCAATGTTCAGGGTGTCAGGGTACAAAGAACATAGCAGGTGGCCTAGAATTTCTTGAGTAGACAAGATGTTATAGAATTGGGAAAGGAGGCAGACTTTCAAACAGCAGTTTAAAACTATCAGCCACTAACCTTTCAGAAGGCTGTCCTCAAACTGCTTGTCCCTTCTTGGTTAAAACAAGGAAATTCTGGGCCTCTAAGATGGCCTCAAAGCTAAAAGGGAAACTGAGGACAGTAAATACAATTAGCCCAGGCCTCTTTGCTCAAACAAGAAAAGATAAAAGATAAACATAAGGTGACACATTTGGTCAGCTTTTTTCATTCCTATAACACCCAGCTTGAGGTTTGGGCCACATAGGACATCCTTTAACTGGGTGCATGGCTCAAATTGTGCTAGAGTGTTATTAGCCTTCTCATTATCATTTAGCCAAAGGGGAAAATGCACTCAAGGCTTACACGCTGGCCAGACAGCTATTTTCACACCTACTTCTACAAGTCTTGATGAAGACTTGTGATGATTAGCTCTTTGTTTTTCCCCAGCTCAGCCTTCATGTTTTGTAAGGAATATATCTCTTCCGTGGAACTCTGGTTTCACTGGAAGTGTTGTTCAGCCTTTCTTCCTCTAGTCTCCTTTTGGGATTCTTTGAGAACTCAAACCTCACCTTCAGCCCCCTCAATGATGGATAGTGGTGAGTCTCCAGTTTTCTAGAAATGAAACAATTTGCCACAAAGAGAACACAACCTCACATTTACAGAGGGACTCAAGAGTGTGCCAGAAAGGGTTCTAAATAAACTTGGGTCATACAGTGAATGTGACGTAAAGGTCTCAAGACAAAAACTTCTTTTTTTTTATTTTTAATTTTTGCTTAAACTTAAATTTGAATTTAAACACAAAGGGTGTAGGCTTTAAGAGTCAGATCTTTTAAAATCCAAATAAAATAGAATCCTAAAGAGAAAAATATTATAAATAATTTTTTTTTTGTTATTTTGCTTTTTTTTTTCAAGATAGGGTTTCTTTGTGTAGCCCTGGAACTCCCTCTGTAGACCAGACTGGACTCAAATTTAGAGATCTGCATACCTCTCTGCCTCCTGAGTGCTGACATGAAAGGCGTGTGTCACCACTGCCTGGCTTATAAATGAATTTTGAAAAATTCAGGATAATAGATTAGAAATCAGGAAATGGTATATATGTAAACATTTTTTTCAGTCCAATTACTGAATATAGCTCTACAAGCATGGATAAAGTGACATTTCAAGCAGTGAAAATATATTCAAAGGTTGCCTTCAAAGGAAGGCAATGTGCACATGTCTCAGATATATGTGTTATGTGAATAGTGACGTACAATTCTTAAAATGTAACATGATATTCTGGGACAAAACTAGAGCTTGGAGTAGGTAGCTTCTCTCTACTTTAAGCAAAGCCTTTTACCCTTAGTAAGAGGATTTGCTGGAGCATCCATCCTCTCCTTGTCTTGTCTGTCTTAGAGTGACTTCATCAAGGCTAATAGTAAGAACATCATAACAGCAAAATTAGCCTAAAGTTTGAACATTTGTTCTTCCCTTTTATGTATGGTCAAAGCATTTCTGATTCCCTCTTAAAGATTAGTAGCATCCTTCTCTTGTGGAGTTCTTACAAAGTCTTGTGGACTTTGCAGATACCCAGATCCAGAAAAAAAAAATCAAAGCTCTCATTCACTGGTATTGCATATTGCACCTATGAACAAATGACTGTGCCACTTTGAGCCTGTTTCCTCATCAGTAAAATACTTATTTTACTGTGTTGAGAGAAGTAAAATTGCACAAACCATATACAAAAGCTACTATACTATTTAACACACACTAAATGATATAAATTGCATGTTCTATCTGTAATATACAAAATGAAGAGACTACTAACATGACCGTTAGTTGAATGACCTTGGGACTTGGGGCCAGGCTTTCTGCATTAAATTTTCTCTATTTTTGAACTATGTAACTTTGGGCAGCTCACTTATACTCCATGACTTACTTTGTTCATTTGGAGAACATAGATCATGATAACAACATTTATCAAATTGAGTTGTCGTGATGTGTAAATGATCAACATTAGAACAGTGTCTACTTGACTGAAAATAAAATTAAATAAAACAATTGTGTGCATCTTAATTAAAGAATATATTTGAATATTTTTGTAATCACATGTATTTATTCAAAGGTAGATGGTGCTGACATTCTTTCTGATAAAGAGCCTCTTAGACAATACTGTGAGGCTTTAGAAAGTGTTTTCTTTATCTAGCCACAGGGAATTGGATCTATGCTACTGGCTGCTAAATTCAATTTCTGGCTAGTATGTACGCTTTTTAGAATGACATTAGAAACCACAAGATAAAATTAGCTGCCTTTGTGTTACCAAAATAATAACTAAAATATTACATGTGATAATTTCAGTTTGTGGCAGGTCACATTTAGACTCTGGGATCAGCCCTTTAACAAAAAGTTACAGACTAACCCTCTTGCATCTTCAGAGTCACTCCTAATTTTTTCATTTTGCAGAAATGCCCATGACTTACAGAAGGCAAACAGAATTCTATGTATCAGTATCACTCTTGGTCTAACTTCATGGCTGAGTTGTGATATTAGCCATGCATTTGGTGCAGTGTGAAACACTAAAACCCAGTGTCAGCAAAATAAAAGATTTTTAAAATTTAGAAAAATTTAAGAGATATGATTTCAAGTAGATTATAATGTAAGTAATCACACCACAGAACAATTTGAGTAGCCTTGTTTATTGCTTCATCACTCATAATATCAAGAAATGAAACGACTTTGGATGCTTATCAACTGATGAGTAGATATAGAAAAGTGATGTATGTATGCACAGGGTTTTATTCCGCCATAGAGAATGAATGTGTGTTATTTGCAGGAAAATGCGTAGAACTGGAGGCAACCTCAGTAAGTGAAATAAGGAAAATTCACAAATTAGACAAATGTGTATTTTCTCTCACATTCAGAGTCTAGATGCATGTATACTTGTGTGTGTGTATGTGTGCGTGTGTGTGGGAGAGAGAGGGAGAGAGAAAGAGGGAGAGAGAGAGGGAGGAAGGGAGAAAGAAAGGGAGAGGGAGCTTGTGTGTGTGTGTATTTGTGTGTGTGGGGGGGAGTTTGAATGACAATGGCCCCCATAGATTCACAGAAAGAGGGACTATTAGGGGATGTGGTCTTCTTGGAGTAGGTGTGGCCTTGCTGGAGGAAGTGTCTCACTAAGGGGTGGGCTTTGAAATTTCAAATGCTCAAGCTAGGCCCAGCGTTACTCTTCCTGTTACCAGTGGGTCCAGGTGTAGAACTCTCAGCTACCTCACTAGCATCATGTCTGCTTGTTTGCTTCCATACTTCCTGCCATTATGATAATGGACTAAACCTATGAAACATAAACAGCCCCAATTAAATGCTTTTCTCTATAAGAGTTGCCATGGTCATGGTGTTTCTTCCTAGCAACAAAACCCTAAGACAGAAGTTGGTACCAGCGTCTGAGGTATTGCTGAAAGAAGCCTGACCATGCTTTTATTTGGTGGAGTGTGGACTTTGGATTATGAAAGCAATTAAATGATTTAAGCAAGACTTAATGGATCATACTAGTAGGAGCATAGAAAACAGTGGTGCTGAGGATGATTTAACTGTGGAAATCTGACTCAGGAAGTTTCAGAGGAGAAAAATATTACTATGTAGTATAGTCTCTTGTGATAGTTTCTTGTGGTATGTTGGTGAAGAATGTGCTCTTGCCCAAAAAAATCTGCCTGAAGCTAAATCAAAAAGTTATGGATTAATAGCTTTGGCAGCCCAGTATTGACAAAGTTGCTTAGTTATTAGGATTTATAACCTTAATAATCTCCAATTATAGCTTTAATAGCATCCATCTGGCCTTATTGAAGGAAGTGTGTCATTGAAGGGTGGGTTCTGCAATTTTAAATCCTCAAGCCAGGCCCATTATTACTCTCTCTTCCTGTGGATCCAGTTGTAGAACTTTCAGAAATCTATCAAGTACTAGGTTTACATGCTTGTTGTCATGCTTCCCATAATGTGCTAATGATAATGTACTAATCCTCTGAACCCATAAGGCAGAAGCAATTAAATGCTTTTCTTTATAAGAGTTTTCATGGCCATTGTGTCACTTCACACATAAAAAAACTAAAACTGTGTGTGTGTACGTGTATGTGTGCATGTATGTATAGGAGGGGGCAGATGTTCTAAATAACACAGAGTTAAGACATAAAAAAACAAGTATCACTTTTTTTAAAAAAATGGAAGACACATACACACACACACACATATATACATACATGCAGAAGCAGAAGGATTTTTTTTGAGTATGAGTGTGGAAAAAAGAAAGGGGAACAAGGAATAGCTAATAGAACCAAAGTACAATGATATATGTATGAAAATGTATATATTTTTTCTTTTTTTATTGGATATTTTATTTACATTTCAGATGCCATCCCCTTTCCCCATTTTCCCTCCCTAGAAAACCCCTATCCCATGCTCCCTTTTCCTTTTTGCTTTTATACAATTTTTTTTACATGTTAATCAAAGGCTTTATAAGTTTGGTATTGCTCAATCAGAAGTGTAACCCAATACCCAACCTAGATATATCAACTATCTTTGACTTGTGGAGACACGTGAACATCTGCCTCCATGCCCCCTCCGCTTTCTCTCTCTCATCACCTAGCTTCTCCTCTTCTTCTTCTTCTCCTCTCCTTACTCCTTCTCTTCCTCTTGGTACTCCTTCCCCCTTAGCTCCTCCTACATATCACCCTTCCTGTTAAAATAAAACTTTTCTCTCTAAATACAATTAGAGCATAATTATGCCTATTTATATCAGTGAGGTACAAGATAGTCCTAATACCCAGTCCATCATTTTGTTGACTAACCAGAACCTCTGTCATCTCTCCTGAAAATGTATATTTTATATGAATAAAAAATAATAAAAATATGGATTAAATAGTGCCAGCCTTCAGTCATATACCTCATTCTAGTGTATCCATTTCTAGTTAGAAGTGATGTTGACATAATGCAAAGTAGTTTCCAGTTAGCAATAATAGATGGTGAGACTGCATTTCTTACATTACCAAGTACTTGAAAACTACCACATTATGATGTCAAGAAACAGGCTTTAATTTGATGATAATAAATGTGTGAAAGTATAATTACTAGGATCTGCTCCTTCTGTTTTCAAGTGGGGAGAGAACCAGCCACAACCCCACCCTTTGAACCTCAAAGGTCACTTTTAGCAGTAAAATTCTCATGAATTCATTCAACACCCAGGTCATGTAAGGCACGATGCCAGCTAGTTCTATATCAATTTGACACAAGCTAGAGTCATCTGAGAGCAGGGAACCTCAATTGAAAAAATGATTTCATAAGATCAGCCACACACACCAAACCTGTAGAGTATTGTTTTAAATTAGTTGTCAATGTACAAAAATTTAGCCCCCTGTTGCAAACAGCATGCTTGGGGGTGGAGGTCCTGAGTTCTAGGAGAGAACAGGTTGAGCAAGTAATGAAGAACAATCCAATAGGCACTACGCTATGGCTTCTTCATTAGCCCTGGCCTCCAGGTGCCCGGCTGGTTGATTTCCTGCCATTCAGGGTATGTAAGTCAAATAAACCATTTTCTTCCTAAGTTGCTTTTGGCCATAGCATTTCATCACAACAATTAGAAACCCTAGCTAAGACAAGCATCTTACTCAAGGATGGCTTCTATACCAAACAGGAAGATAGGCTCTGGAATCTCTCTAAAAAGGAAATGGAAGGCAATGTCCAGAAATGGATGCCCTATTCATTAGAATGATCTCCAAGTTTCCTACTGTATCTCCAGAGACAAATGGTTTCTCCGTTAAGAAGTTCTTACTGAAATGAAAATTGCTTTGAAATACTTATTGTGGGTCATTTTAAGACTCTTTTGCAAAACCTTATTTCTTGGATGTGGTTTTTGCTTAACATGTTTAATTCCATATACATTTTGTGTGTGTGTGTGTGTGTGTGTGTGTGTGTGTGTTTGTGTGTATTTGTGTGTGTATGCACATGGCATAGCATGCCTGTGGAGGTCAGAGTTTAATGTGAAGAAGGTACTTCTCTTTTTCTACTATGTGGGTTTTGATTGTCAATCTCAAGTTACCAGGCTTGGCAGCAGATGTTATTATTTTTTTTACACTGCTTTATTGTTCTAAAAAAATCCCATAAGTCAGAGTGTCATTCAACCCTCATAAGAGAAATTTCTTATTTGTAACAGATGGTAATTAAGATACCAACCATAGGATAATATGCAGGCAGTGAGAGGCCTTGGAGCACTCAGACCTAAAGGGAATATCTTTATCATACCCTATCCTCAAGGCTCAGGATCAATGTAAAAAAGCAATAAGATAAAAATAAAGGCAGAAAGATTATAAGATCCAGAGGTAGTAGAAAACTCCAAGGAAACAAACCTTTCAGATACTGTGACAGCATGCAAAGACTGTATAAGTTCAAGACAGACAACATGGAGAAGGTGAAGTAGACCCAAATCCCACCCATAAACACAAATTTACTCATAGTTAATACTTGTTGGGAGAGGGAAATGAGTTTTCTTCTATGGAGTGTCACTGGGTATATCACCCACTCTCTAAGGTGTTCCCACAATGACCTCCTTAATCAACCAAGTCCCATCTTCAAGTACAACCCATTCAGCTTTGAACTCATCAATGAGTTAATCTACTAGTGAACTAATGCCCCCCATGAGCCAATTACGTCTTAGTAGAAACTTTAGTTGGGACCAAACCTTTGAAAGGTTTTATTGGGAACATTTCATATACAAACTAGAACACTCTCAAAGTTTATATGATCAACTACAGAGGTATTTAATTTTGTTTTCTAAAATAATCTAATTATGACTATTATTTAGAAAATTCTTCACCCCTTCTTCCTTCTCCCAGTGAGATTCTTCAATGACATTCTATTAAAGAACACTGACTTAAGAAATCACAGTCATAGAAGCAGAAAGAAATAATCATCTCAAGTAGCTACTTGAGTTTATGAATAAGTTTCCATCTTAATCCTAGATGTAACAGGATTCCATCAACATCCATACTGTACAAGACTGGAAATATCAGAACATCACTGGGCTTTGTTAGAACATGCCTGCACCCTCAAAAATTTTGACCACAAATTTATTGTGTCTACAAAAAAAAATATGCAGGAGTGAGGAATGAAGCTGAGACTGAGGAAAAGGGCAACCAATAACCAGCCCAACTTCAGACCTATCCCATGGACACCATCCTTGACACCATTAATGATATTCTGTTATGCTTGCAGACAGGAGTCTGCCCTTTGAGAGGCTCTACCCAGTAGCTGACTCAAACAGATGTAGGCACTCACAGTGGATGGCACTTGGGGACTCTTATGAAAGAACAGGAGGAAGGATTACAGCCCTTAAGAGGATAGGAACACCACAGGAAGACCAACAGAATCAACTAACCTTGATCCTTGGGGCTCTCAGACACTGACACCAACCAAAGAATATACATGGGCTGAACCTATTTGTATGCTGTGCCTTCTTCAGGAATATAATAACACATTCTATAAAGTTGATGGCTATTGCTTCCATTGTAACTATAAATATTGTATTTTCACTGTCCTGTTGTTTCATTGTGACCTGTTAGACATGAGTAAAGACAAACACTGATATGCGGTGCTTCTGGTTTTGGTATATAGAGCTGACAGACTGAACAGACTTTATAATTTGTCCTACCATTTGGATTAAATAATTTTTTTATAAATATTAACTAGAGAAACACAGTATGTGAGGAAGAAAGATAATAGATACAAATATCTTTTTCAGGTCTTCGTGAGAGAGAAGAATTAGGAAAGCTATATTCTAAAGAGAAAAACAGGAAGAACTGTGGGAACCAATAATGCTGTCACAGAGCATCTAGACATCTTAGAGACCTGAAAAGGTATCTCAGAGAGAAAAAGTAGAAAATGCTCATCCACTTCAACCTCAGCTCCCTGACTTGGGGCAACTAACTTGATTCTGAAAGTATTTTATATTATTTTACCCTCTGCCTTGTCTATTGTTACTGGTGTTATGATTGTTGTTTTTATTTTTATTGAAATTTTTGTTGTTATTGATGTTGTTGTTGCTGCTGCTGCTGTTGCTCACTATCTTCTTTTCATGTGGCCCTGGAAATGTGCCTGGCACTTCAAACATATTTCCGGAGATTTTTTTTTCTTTACTGAGCTATGCTCCCATAGCAACTGATGCTACTCTTGTTACAATATATTCTCACTTCAACTTTGGCAGACATTTCAACTTTCAGAATAGAGGAAGTAAACACAGATGACTTGCCCCAAATAAGCATGGATGTAGGTAGAACGGGTTGATTTCTTGTGTCTGTGCATCCGTTCTTATAGCAACAGTGGAAAGAATTGCATAACTATTGTGGGCACTGTTCCTACAATGGACCTCACATAGAATACACGTAGCCTCAGATTGCACATGGCTGACAAGACTGGAGGCTCTGAGGCCACTCACTCCTGGTGTTAACGAACATATAAGCCTGAATGTCCAGATACCTTAACAGCTATGACACAATACACATTATGTCAAAACCCACTGAACAGAGCCAAAGAAAATTATTGAGAACTGCACTGCCCCAAGCTGCTCTGGTCTGAGGGTTGGGGTTCAGCAAGAGAGAGAGTGAGGACAGACTCGAAGAATGGAGACCAGACAGAGTATGATTCAATCCTGTTTATTCTCCAGTCTCTCTTTCTAGTCCAAGTCCCAAGTCTTGAGTTCCTAGTCCCTAGCTCCTAGTCCCTAGTGCCTCTAAGTTCCAAGTTCTTTCTCCAAGTGCTAAGTGCCTACTACCTAATAATAATTCTTCTTCTGAGTTCTCTAGTCCAAGTGTCTTCTTCCTCAATGCCTAATTCCTACTCCAAGTTGTACTATCTAACCTAATTCCTAGTTCCAAGTTTTACTCTCTGAAGGGTCTGATTATCAGTTCCTCCAAATTGTTCTGAACTCTCCTGTCTGACTCTCGCCTTTTATATGTCTCACTTCTAAGCCACACCTCTAAGTCATGCCTTTAAATCATGCCCTTACATCTTGTCTCTAAATCTGATCTCTAAGTCACACCCTTAAGTCACACACCTTTAAGTCTCACACACCCAAGGAAAAATCCTGCGTATCTAAAGCAAGATGTTATCAGAGTGTGCTCAGCTGTTGCAGACTAATGTAATCAAGTCTCTTATCAGGGTATATGGCTCAAGATGGCTGCAAGGATGACAGCCGCCTTCTGTCGGCTCCCCACAGAAAATTACACAAAATCATTTGGAATTAAGGTCAGCATTGTATAACAAACTGATATCCCAGGAAAAATCATTGGGAAAACGCTTCTTTCTAAAAGATCCTAATGTAGAAATGGAAAAGATGTTTATCTCAAAAATATACAAATATTAATAAACACAAAAATATAAAAACACAAGGTATTCAACATCACTTATAATCTTCATTCACATACTTCAAAATATTGATGTAGATGAAATGCTAATGATTTCAAAGTAATGAATTTTTTAAAGGCAAGTGAATTCCAAGAGAACACAAATAAATAGCTGAATTACTTTAGATAATGTAGGTATGGAAAAGCAAATTAATAAAGAGAAATAATAAAATAATTTTGAGAAATAATGAAATACAAACATTAGAAATAAAAAATACAATAAGTCAGATTTTTATAAAGCTCCAATTAAAAGCTCTTCCATGGAGCAGATCAAGCAGAAGAAAGAATCTCATCAAGGCTTGAAGACAAGGATATGGTGCTACCTCATATAGACAGCATGAAATTAAGAAAGAAAAGAACAAATGCATGAGAGCTCCAGGACACCATTCAGAAACTGAATTTAATTAGGTAAGGGAATGAATCTACAGGCAAAAGGCACAAGAAACCTGTTCAGTGAGATACTAGAAAAGTTTCTCTAAATCTAGAAAAAGGCATAAACATCCAAGCATGTGAAGCATGCAAACCCCAAATTACTTGATTAGAAGAAAATCTTTTCATAGCATAACTATCAGCCTATATAAAGAACAATAAAATATACTAAAAGCATATTGGAAGCACCAAGTTTTCAAAATAATAACAAACTTCTCAGCAAAAACCAGGAAGGACAGAATGGGACAGAATGACACATTCCAAGCTCTGAAATAAAATCACTGCCACTACATTTTGTATGTATTCAAACAACAACAACCAAACCAAACCCAATAATCCTACAAGATTGAAGGAATGATAAAGACCTTCAAAGACTAAGAACAAACTAAGGGAACTGTGCACTGCAAAACAAATTAAAAAGGAGCTCTATGCCTGGGAGAGGAGTGAAAGAAAAAGAAGGTATGTGAAGGAATAAATCTCACTAAAAAAGTAGATAAGCAAATGAGTGTATGAAGGAATCACAGTATTCATGTAGCAAATGATTAAATCCTAAGGAGTAAATACAACTTTCAAATCAATCAAAAGAAACAAACAAATAAACAAAAGGCACATGCCTTTCAGTAACAATTCTTAATGTCAATAATCTTCATTCTCCAATTAAATGAAGCAGATTGGCTGCCTGGGCTTAATACTATGCTATCTACAGAAATGCCTCTCTCCCTCACAGAAAGACAGAGAGAGGTAGAGAAAAAAAGAGACAGACACATGGAGACACACATGGAGACAGAGGGCCTAAAAAGTAAGTGCATGAAACATGATACACCAAACAAATGAGATCCCCAAACAAGCAAGGACAGCTCTCCTCATATCTGATTCAACAGACTGTCAGTTAGGATCAGCCAGGCAGTCTCTGTATACTGGTAAAAGGAACAGTTCTCCAAGAAGGTATATGTGAGAAACCTTCAACATTCCACACATGCCAGAGAAAGAAGCTCAAGAGAGAGACTATTGTTTTATTTGCTTTTTTCTTTATTGGTGTGATAAAATACATAAGGAAAGTTATGTTACGGCTTCTATTGCTGCAATGAAATGCCATGGCCAAAAAGCAAGTTGGAAAGGAAAGGATTTATTCAGCTTATACTTTCACAGTGCTGTTTATCATCAAAGGAAGTCAGGACAGGAACTCAAATGGCAGGATCCTTGAGGCAGGACTTATGTAGAAGCCATGGAGGGGTGCTGCATACTGGGTTGGGCCCTCCTACATTGAACACTAATTGAGAATATGTCCTACAGGTGGATCTCATGCAGGCATTTCCTCAACTGAGGCACCTTTCTCATCTTTCTCTGTGATGACTCTAGCTTGTGTCAAGTTGACACACAAACCCAGCTAGTATGAAAAGCAATTTAAGAAACAGCTTTTTTTTTTTACTGTTCCATCAGTAGTTTAGGATGGTTCCAAGGACATGACACCAGGAGCTATGTGGCTGCTAATCACATTTTGTCCAAAGTCAAGGAGAAGAAAAAGTGAATATTAATCTTGGTTTTCCTTTTTACTTGGGCCAGAACACATATCTATGGGAAATAGATACATTTAGAGTGAGTCCTTCAATGTCATTTCACTTAATGTAGATAATCCATTACAGCCATACCTAGAGGTGTGGCTCTCCTAGGTATGATTGAGAAACATCTCCTAGGTGTTTCTCAATCCTGTCAAGTTGACAATATTAGCCATTGTAAGTCTACCCCTTGTCAATTTGACAACAAAATCACATTTAAGCAATAATCTTACTTCTGTTGTTGCCATAAACTCATGGTCATCTCTCCATTTATTCCAATTTTAAAAGTCTCCATAGTCTTTAACAATTCCAATACTGTTTAGAAATCCAAAGGGTTTTTTTTTTTTTTTTTGAGACTCAAGGAATTCTCTTAAATGTGAGCCCTTTCAATGTAAAAACAAGTTGCATGTATCTAATATATAAAATCACAAGGTAAACATTTCAATTTCAAAAATGGAAGGATCAGGACATAGTAAAAAATAATAGAATCAAAGCAAGTGTGAAACCAAGCATGGGCAGCAAACGCTACAGCTTTTTGTCTGGCATCTGGTACTCATGATGGAGTTGTGTGATCCATAATGACTGAAGTATCTTCCCTCCTCTAGCTCTGTTACCTAAAATATACACAGTCTTTCTCTTAGGCCAGGTCCATGTTATTCCTGCCATTTCCTCTGATGGCTGTCCCATAGTCTCTGCACCCTGTAGGAAGCTGTGGTCAGCGGTGATATAATGCGCCATTCCAAGATGGCGCGGGCATAGTGTCCTCCACTAGTAAACAATTAACTGCGCAGGTGCAAAAAGGCAAAAGCTCACCAAAAGTCACTACCCATCCCGGGGCATAATATGGGGTGATGAGTGAACAGCCAATCAGAAGTGAACACGTCACTCTAGGGTGTATTTAAGCTGTGCCTCTTCCTGTCTTTGGTCCTTCCGTGTCTTTTCCGCTTTTGCTGTTACAAGAAGTAAAGCCTCGTCTGTAGTGATACCCGATTACTGCCTCCATGTCCTTCTTCATGGGCGAAGGGGACACAAAAGAGGTGCGCGCAACATCTGGTGCCGAAACCCGGGAGTTTCAAGGCGACGTGGAGGCCCCCAAGTTTTGGGGCAGGTTAAAAGACTACAGGATCGAGGTACACCTCTGGAAGGTATGCCTGGGGTAGAAACCTTTGTTGCGAGCGGATATTCACCCATTGCCTCTGCTACAGTAGTTGGCCTCTTGCTTGTGTTTTTGCTGTTAGCTTATTTATGTTGTGAGGATTCAGCCGGCAGCACAGCTATTAGGGCAAGTCAAGAGGTTGCAAGAGAGGTCCGCTCCAGGCTATCAGAACCAGAGTGTGTTAGTCGGCATCAGGCCAAAGAGCCTGGGGGTCAGGCCAAAGAGCCTGGGGAGATAGGGTACTCAAAAGGAACAAGGGCTACTGCAGAGCTCATTAAGCTTATGGAACCTTCACTGGCGGATGGAGAGAGAGTGGAGGACAAAAGGATCCTCCTTTATGACAGAATCTTTGGGGAAGCGTCTGCGCTCTGCTACGTGTGGCTGCTTGTAGCCCGGCAGAGCGTGGCGCGAAAGACAGGCAGAGGAGGGAGACAGTCTGCTCTGGGAAACGGCATACCACTGGCAGACACACGGGGAGTGCCCCGAGAGCTTAGAGCAAACAATGCCAGTGATAGAACAGATGATCTTTGAAAATGCCACAGCTGAATGTGGTTTGGGAAACACCCTTACTAACACAGGACTAGCGCCAGCTAATTTACAGAGGGCTGCTGTCCTTCTCCAAGGTCAGGGACGAGATAGGCCCGAACCATGGCCAGGAAGGGGGGCTGTTTGTGCTTATTCCACAGGTGAAAACAATTCAATTTGGGTCCCTACGTGGCTGGTGCAGATTGTGAAGAATGAAGCTAGGTTGCAAGATTACAGTCCTGATTCTCCTGACACTGATGTTCGATTTGGCGATAAGTATACAACTGTGGGCCATAGTCAGATCTTGGCCTGTTCCCTTGCCAGTACATTCAAATGCTGAAGCACCTCCATTGTTTACAGCTATTGAGTGTTACTTGGTTGCCCCAGCCTCAGGTACACCGGCCAACAGCCTGAGTTATACAATGCTACAAGTTTTCCATTAGATTTTACACTTTGTTTTGTGGCAGCAAAACTTTATAGCATAAAGGTAATCTACTTGGTGTTGATTTGAGAGAAAATAGATTGCTTACATCATTAAAGATTGGTTTTTTGATTTGCCTATGTTTATAGAGAAGAGATACAACACGTGTCTTTTAAAGTTTACAGTTTAAATTTAAGGTTTTAAGTTAAAATCACAACTGCACAATTCAGGCTTAGCCAAGCCTCAGGGAGCAGGCAGGAGAGAGGTTAAGCACATTTACATTTGAATTAAGACAATGCAGACTGCGCTGTAGAAGCTCAGGTGTTAAGCATTCCTTTTGTTCTGAGTCTTCAGACCAGATCCTAGAAATGTGCTTACTGGGATTTCATTGTTTCTTGTGAGAAGAGAGATAAATCTAAACCCAAAGATTTTACAACAGTCTGTGGGCTAAAAGTTATGGTTATGCTGGAGAAATTAGAATTGTGTCTGCTTCCCTCCATGAGTGTGACTGTGCCTGCTGATAGAGTATGGTTCAAATTGTTCTAATTCCTTTATATTCAAAGTTGTTAAAAATGAGATGCTTTAGATTCCTCTAATGTATGTAACAATTATTAGAGAATAAGGTTGGCTTTTATCCGATATATTCATTGGACTAAAAAAGATTGGTTACTAAATTAATCCAAAATAAAGTTCATATTTAAGATTTATACAGCCTAACTTGCCTACTCCAGCTGCCATTTCAGTAAATGCTTATATAAAAGATGTTTTATACCATCCCTTTATGTTTCTGGTAAAAGTGAGAGATTTACAGATAGTAAATTTATTCATAATTTTTAAGAGCCCATGAAGCGATATTTGTTAAAAATAATTGCTTCAGAAAATGGTTAATTGTTTTACATTATATATATATAAATATTGTTGTTGCTTTAATACAAAAAATTAAGAGGTTAAATCTTTTGGTGTGTATTATTCATTGTGTGATACTTTATTAGTGGATTTCTCTAAAAAAGTTTTTTTCTGCAAGCCATTGCTCCAATATAACGAGCTTTAAAAATTTTTAGAGTACTTGTTACTCCAAAAAAGGATTCAAAGACAGTGTCTTTCAATATTTGAGACCTCAGTTATATCCTAATCAGATGGGCCTAGAGAGATGGGTCAGCCGTTAAAGGCTAGACTTTTAAATTATAAAGGCTGAACTCCCAGCAACCACATGGTAGCTCACAACCATTTGTGGTGTAGATCTAACGACATCTTCTGACTTGTGAGTGTACATAAAAAAAGAAAATGGTTTACTTTTAATTTTGATTTGCTCTTAGTGATTTTTAAAAGTTGTTAAGAGATATTATTTGGCTAAAACCTCATCTTAAGCTTACCATAGGAGGATTTAAACCTCTGTTTGATGTTTTCAAAGGGATGCAAGTCCTAAATTAAATCATATGTGTATTTTCTTGAGTTTATCCTGCTTCAACACAATTAAATTATGTGTTGTAGCCACTGTTTAGAATGTTAAAAAAAGGGTGTATCTGCCTTTGTCTTGTTAAATGATATGTTACATGAAGTGCAGAATGTTTCGGCTATAAGATCTAATATCTCTAGCCATTTGAATAACATTAAAATTAATAAGGTGTTTAGGAATACATCTGCACAACCGGTGTTGTGTGTGGACCCTCCATTTTTCTTTATGTTATCCAACTTTCAGAATAATTCTGATATCTTGGATTGTAAGAATGTTGCATGCCTTTTGGCACAATGCTGGAATGGATCACTAGACCTAGCCATGGTTAATCAAGTACAGCAGCTACTGTTGTTAATCAAAACTCAGAAAAGACTTCTGAGGCTTTGACCATTTTACAGAAAGTGGATGCATATCAGGCATCCTGTTGGTCAGTCAGAGAGTTGATTTGCTCCAAGCCCATGTATAGCAGCTCACGGATGTGGTTCAAATGAGGTGCGTGTCAGCAACCCCACATCCAGGTATTACACCTCTGAGATTTGTGAATGATACATTTATTCAAAGCCATAATCTTTCTGCTTATTTAAAAGAGAATTGGACTGGGGAACTGGACCAGATACAGCAACAATTGCAGATCCGGATTTCGAGCCTTGATGGAACACAGATGGACCCTGTTTCCCTTGGCGATTTTACTTCTTGAATTTCTTCTGCTTTTTCTTTCTTTCTTAAATGGGTGGGGATAGGCCTGCTTGGTGCTGCCCTATGTTGTGGATTAGTGTTCATGATGGTTGGTCTGTAAGCTCAGAGCCCAACAAAAACGTGACAAGGCCGCTAGCGCCCAAGCACTCGCAGCCTTGGAGCAAGGATCTCCCCCTGAAATTTGGCTATCTAGGCTAAGAAAGTAGCTGATGACTGGGACCCTCAGTCAATGCACCCCAAGGGTTCAGCCCATTGCACTGGGTCGATGAGAGGTCTAAGTCCAGCCAGCCCTTGTCTAAATAACTGTGGTACCTGAATAGTAGGTTGACAGCCCTTGCACTCCTGGGAGCTATACTCCATTGCACAGGGATGGGTGTCAATTCCTCTTTACATCCCCTTAGCCCTTGCACCCAGAGGACTTGTTTCCGTTGCACCTGGTAGGGTAAGGGAGAATCTTCGGGCTATAAGCTCTTGATCGCTTATTCTCCCAAGATGGAGTTTGCTTGATCGGGTTTGAGTTCGAATCTTGATTGGTGCTGGGCTTAATAGACAATAGGCTGTTCCATATTAATAATTTAAACAGGGGGAGATGTAGGAAGCCGTGGTCAGCGGTGATATAATGTGCCATTCCAAGATGGCGCGGGCATAGTGTCCTCCACTAGAAAACAATTAACTGCGCAGGTGCAAAAAGGCAAAAGCGCGCCAAAAGTCACTACCCATCCCGGGGCATAATATGGGGTGATGAGTGAACAGCCAATCAGAAGTGAACACGTCACTCTAGGGTGTATTTAAGCTGTGCCTCTTCCTGTCTTTGGCCCTTCTGCATCTTTTCCGCTTTTGCTGTTACAAGAAGTAAAGCCTCGTCTGTAGTGATACCCGATTACTGCCTCCGTGTCCTTCTTCGCGGGCTAAGGGGACACAAAAGAGGTGCGCGCAACAGCACCCCCAGTATCCTGAAGTCTCCATTGCAATTTTAGTTTCAACCATAGAGCTTCCTGTAGCTGCTTTTCAGGGCCCCTTTTCAGGAACTCTACCATATATTACTTGGCCTCTGATGCTCTCTAAAGTTGTGAGGCAAGTTTATGGCCCTTCAGTTTTTTACTTTTTATGTCTGAAAAAAATATCACTACCATGTGAGTGACAGTGATAAGTTCTTCTGTTGATTTGCCTCATTGGGTCACAGCTGGATCTGGTTCTGTGTGCTGATGCAGGAGAAGTACTTTTTTAGGCAGTCGAGCAGGAAACCCCTTCAGCTGTGTTCTTAGCCCAGCCTTACTTCTCTCAAGTATGTATGCATTTTCACAAGTTGAAGCTGTCAATGGGTGAGGTCTTGCTCTTAAGACATATTTTCTCATAACATCTCTGTAACATGATATCATGATATTCCTCTTTAATGAATACATTCTTACTTTATCCACATATCTTGGCTGAAACTTTGAAAATGTTCCATATCTTTTCTTGAATGACAAATGGCACATTTCTAGTATGTTTCTTCCAATATTTTTGTTCTTTGATAGACCTGAGTGGGGAACTAGTGGCCACGCTGATGCATGATTCTTTTTTTTTTTTTTTTTTGTCTTGAAATTTTTGTCTCCAAACACATTCACCCATTGCCTTTAAATATAACTCTACTCAAAATGTCAGTATGTGAAGATAACAAAACCAGACTCTTGGCCAAAATATGACACACACTACATCCTATCAAAATTCCTAACAGAGTCCTTATTTCCTTTTGAAACCTCAGGAGCTGAGATATCACTGTTCACATTTCTTTCAGTATTCTAAACATATTTGCAGAATATTTATTGACTAGAATATAAAAAATAAATCTCAAAACCTCAGCAACAAGAAATCACTCCAATTAAAAAGTGAATTATGGAATAAAACAGAAATTTCATAGAATAAGAAATATATATGGCTAAGAAATATAATCTTAAAGTGTTTACTATTTTTAATTTGCATTAGGGGAATGCAAATTGAAGCTATTTTGAGAATTTTGTCTTAACCCACTCAGAGTGAAAAGATTCAAAGACCAATTCACAATGGATTCTGGAATGGATGTGGGGAATAAGGAACCCTCATGCACTTTTGGTGGGGAGGGAAATGGGTGCATCACTATTATGCTGGGCAATGAACATACTATTAAATTGTATTCTATATTCATATCTCTATACCTGCAGATTAATGCAGCTTTCAGCTTTCATCAGAGAAGTTTCTTTGTCCTGTGGATAGTGGGTAATGCAGAAACAACTGTTCAAAGACCAGAGAATTTCCATGGAGTGCTTAGCCATACTGGGGTGCATGTGTTGCCCGTACCTCCCAAGGCTAAGGGACCAGTGTAGATGTGGAAGCAAGAAAGATTCTAAGAGCCTTGGGTTAAGGAAGACTGGAGTAAAAGTGTGACTCTTATACTCTCCAGGACTGATGAGCTTATAAACTCTACAGTATGTGTAGAGTTCATGAACTCTATGGGACCCATGAACACTTAGCAACTATGACTATATGCCCTAAACCTATACAAGGTAAAGCAAGTATGGATTCTAGTATGGAGTTGGGAAAGACTCACAAATGCCCAACCCTGACTGAGGAGCTATTGCCACTTTACAGCTTCTGAAGGGAGGAAGAGTCAGTTGTTTTTAAGGTTCTCCAGAGGAAGGTTGATCACCTTAGCAGGAAGGAGAGCAAATAATATTGTTACTCAGATTACTTCTTCTTTTTATTTTATTTAGGACTTCACAGGAGTACCCAATTTCAAAGAAAAATCAACAAGATTTACACACATTTAACCAAATTAAACAAAAGAGCAAGGAATCAAATTAATAAAATTGAAGACGAAAAGGTAGGTATTTATTTTATGTATGTGAGTGGACTGTTACTTTCTTCAGATACATTGGAGGAGAGTAACAGATGGTTATGAGCAACCATGTGTTTGCTGGGAATTCATTCAGTTCTAAAAAGGATTTATTTATTTATTTATTTATTTATTTCTGTCTTGACAAAATTTGTTCCCAGTAGTGGGTTGTTCAGCTTCTACAACTTTGTTCTATTATTGTGGATGTCTAGCTTCTACCCTTGGTGGCCAGATACGATGCAGGATGTTATTTCAATGTTTGTATATTTATTGAAGTTTGTTTTGTTTCTTAATATATTGTCAATTTTGTAGAAATTCCCATGTGTTACTAAAAAATAACTATACTTTTAGTGTTTGGGTAAATGTTCTTTAGATGACTGCTGGTCTACTTAATTTATGTTATTAGTTCCAGAGTTTTTATTCAGGTTTTGTCTGAATGACATGTCTATTGATGAGAGTTTGGTATTGGAATCTTCCACTATCACTGTATGATGATCAATGTGTTATCTGAGATATAGTAGTGCTTCTTTTTATAAAATTGGGTGCCCTGTGTTTGATTAAAAAATGTTTAGAACTGCAATAGCTTCTTAGTGGTTTTTTTCTTTAATGAAGATGTAATGCCTTTCTGACTCTTCTGATTAGTTTTATTTTGATGTTTCTTTAGTTAGGCATTAAAATATCAATAGCTATTTGTTTAAAATATCAATATTTTTTTTTAACCTAAGATAGTGTCTGTCCTTCATAGTGAAGTGTGTTTCTTGGTGGCAACAGAAATAAGGGAGCTGTTTTCTAATCTAATCTGATAGTCTGTGTCATTTTACTGGGGGAGCTAATAACAATTAACATTAAGAGTAGTCTTCTTGTCCAATGCTTATTGATTTCTGCTGCTTTATTATTTTTATTTGGTTAACTGTTTTGAGATTGTTTATTCCTTGTGTTTTTCTTTAGGGCCTAATCTTTAAACTGATTTTTTTTTTCTTACATAGATTGGTGAACTTAAATTTTTAAAATTTGTTTTTATTGTGAAATATTTTTCTTTTCCTTCCGTTGTGATTGACAGTTTTGCTGAGTAATCTGGTCTCAGTATCTGTAGTATTTCACAGATTGAAGAATACCATTCCAGGCCCATCTTCTTTTTAGAGTCTCTATTGAAAAGACAGGTGATACTCTAATTGGCCTGACTTGCTTTTTTGTTTATTCTCTTGTATCCTTTAATATCCCTTTTGTTCTATACATGTAGGTTTTTTTTTATTACTATGTGTCATTTTTTTCTAGTCTTATTTTGTGTTTTTAATGCATCTTGTAACTTGATAGGCATCTCTTTATATTTGGAAAATTGTTTTATATAATTTTGTTAAAAATATTTTCTCTGCCTTTAAATTGGATTTCTTCTTCTTTCTCCATACTTGTTTGTCAGCTTGGACTTTTCCTATTATCCTAGATGTCCTGGATGTTCTATGCTTTAATATTTTCAGGATTAGCATTTTCTTTGACTGAAATATCCATTTCTTTCTCTTTAAAGCCTAAAATTCTCTCTTTGATTTTATCCAATTTGTTCCTTTGAGCTTTTTATTTGAATTCCTGAGTTTTTCTTTTTGAGTTTTACTTTAGTTTGGGTTTTCTTTGACAGTTCGTTTTCTAGTTAAACTGTACTTTTATTTATTGAAGTTTTATTATTACATTCAACTATGTGTTTTCTTTCTTTCTTTTTAATTTGTATCCTCTTTAAGGACATTGAACATATTCTTAATTGCTAATTTGAAGTCATTGCCTTGTCCTTCAGCTAAGTTGCTTTTCTCAGCTAATTTTGTCATAGTGGTGCTGGTTTCTGAAGGAAGCCTATTGTTTAAAGCTTGTGTTTCACACCAGACATCTGTACTCCCTTTGTTGGGTGGATGCTCTGGCCTTTTTTTTTTTTTTTTTTTTTTTTTTCTGGTCCTGTATTTGGCCAACTGAATAGTGCCTGGTTGTCAGTCTTGGAACCACTCTGGGCTTAAGAGTTCAGTCTCTGCCTGATACAGTCATGTCTTGGTAGGTACAGTGACTAAAGTTCTGGTCAGAACTCCCAAGTTCAGACTTCAAGCATCCCCAGATACAGTGGGAGGAATGAGAACAGGCAGGCAAAGGAGACTGACTCTGGAGTTCTCCTAAGTAAGATTTGTGATTAGGATCTGTCAGGTCTGGTCCCAGCGCTGGTGGATAGTGAGCTAGCAGAAAGTGAGGGGGGTGAGATGGGAGAATTGACTCTGGCAGTCTCTACTTGAAGTTGTATTTGGAAGTCTTGGCTCCAAATCCAAGAAGTTCCATGAAGATGGGTCGATGGTAGATGAGCAGGTAGGAAATTATTATGTATCACTTATATTGTTTGCTTTGAGGGTTTTAAAACTTTTATTTTTATTTAAAAATTAACATATTTTAGTCTGTTGAACCAGTTACAAAGAATTCTAGAGGCTAGGAAAGTAGCTCAGTGGGTAAGAACATTTTCTAGGTAAGCAAGAGTTTTAATCACAAACACCATGTAAAATTTGGATGTAGCTGTAAGCCTACCTCCAGATTCAGTGAGAGACCATGTCTTAATGGAGGAAAGTAGAAAGTGATAAAGCAGGACACTCAGCACCTTCCCCTGGCCTCCAGGTGTGTGCTCATGGGTACACACATTTGTACACATACATGCACACATACCACTCTAACAAATACAAAATAATTTTAATGTATTTTTATGTTATAAAATATGAATTACTTGTTATTGATTTTACAAATTCTTACTTTTAATCTTCAATTCATAATGAATTCATTCTTAGAGTTTCCAGCTAATCTTACCCTCAAATAATTAAACAGTTCTTCCCAAACAAGTTAAATGTTTAATAGATATTTTGATACTTTACAACTTTGTTATGTATTAGATCATCTTGTATAATTGAAGGTCTTTGAGTGGTAAACATATGATCAAACCTGGAGTTCACTGCTTTTGCTTGTAATGTGTGGTAGGAAAAGCTATTTCATCACTATTTTTGTTCAGAAAAATAAAAATACATTTATTAACACTATTTATTAGAATTTCATATTGGAATTTTAATACTTCTGAGGTCCAGAAGGTGGAGCCCTCATTAATGATACTAGTACTTCTCAAAGAGAAATCCTGGGAAATAGCACCTGCACAAGAGTCTGCTTCAGGACCTGACTGTGCTGGTCCCTGTTTGCAGAGTCCTGTACACCCAATGTGAGAAGCACATTTCTGTTGTTAAGCCTGAATTGTTGTATAAGCCATTCCCTGAAACTTGATTCTTTAACACTTTACCTCCCATCCCTCAATTCTATTGGAATTGCCATATGGATTACATCAACGTTGTAGACTAAGTTGAATGAACCAAATCTTCAAATTTCTGTCTTACAGTCTTATTATGCATCTCTTTGTTCTTTCAAGTTTTGTAGAATGTTTTAATTAATTTAATTTAAATAAGTTAAATTATTTAATTTAAATAAGTGTTATCATAGATTTTGTTATGTTTTATGCTGTTTTTCCTTTATTCTTTACAGTTATTTTTGTTTATAAGCAGATTACTGGAGCTACTGTGAGTTAATTCTAGAAGACACCATTTCATAGCACTTTTCCCATCCTCTGGCCTCTTCTTTCCACCACTGTTCCAGGATGTTGCCTTAGATTTTATAAGTGGGGGTGACATGGACATTCCATCTGCTACTGAGCACTCACCATCACTTACTCTTAGCGTTATGAATGGTAATGAGTATTTACTATTATCCATTACAATAAAAAGCCTCTCTTACCAGGTTTGGGAACAGCACAGACCTGTGGATATAAACACAAATATTTAGAAGGCTGTTTAACAATATTACCATTTAGAAAAACAACATCAACAAATTTTTATCTTTATAAATTAATTAACTATTTCTTCATAGAACATGAAGCTGAAATACATACATACATATATATATATATATATATATATATATATATATATATATATCCAGTAGTGAGATTTCAGAAAACTATAATTTTAATTATTTTTGCAATGACAACACTAATTTAAATGCCTATCAGTGATATGTAAAGGTTTTTTTTCTTAACATCTTCACTGGTGTTTTTATCACTGGAGTGTGATGGCTAATCTTGGTCATTGTCTTACTCAGTATTCTATTGCTGTGAAGAGACACGATGATGAATTGTTACAGAAGAAAGGATTTAATTGGGGCTTGATTACTGTTTCAGAGGTTTAGTTCATTTTCATCATGGCTGGGAGCATGGTGTTATGCAGGCAGACATGGTACTGGAGAGGTTTCTGACAGTTTAACATCCAGGTCTGAAGGAATCAGAGAGAAGGAGCCTGGAATGGCTTCTGAAATCTGAAAGCTCACTCCCAACTGACACACATACTCAATAAAGCCATACCTCTTTATCCCTCTCAAGAAGTACCATTCCTTTGTGAGCAAACATTCAAATATATGAGCTTATGGGGCCCATTGTTATTTAAGCCACCACAGTCATCATCTTGACTTACCTCAGAGAGACTGCTCAAGAAAGGGAGGATCCTCCTGAGCACCAACAAATATGTACACGTATTCTTCGTAGATATGACTGCGTGTTTAACGCTCCTGTTGTTTTAACTGAAACACAGTGCTTTGATACTGTTCTCTCTGCTTCCAACTGTGCAATGCCTCTGTGTTGCATTTCTCTGTTTCAAAGGATAGAATTCACACTGATGGAGAGTCTTGTCACTACACATGATACAGTCTCGGTTTCATTTAGAGCTGTGTTCCTGATGAGACCTGCAAAGCATCTTCAGTTATCTGCCAAGCAGATGTTTCTCATCAGACAAGATATAGCCTAAGGCATTACTGTATCTCCTACCTCTGCTGCAAAAAAATATAATATCAATGTCTTTGCATATGAAATTAGAACAAAAGGGACTGATGACAGTATAATTGTTTTAGCAACTGCTCTGTGTCATCCGCCCCCTTTTTTTGCACTTTAAAATTTATAAATCTGAGATGCTGTAAATTCCCAGTAGTATTCATGAAATATAAGCATTTGGTGAGCTTAATTCTGTCTGAAAGCTTACAATATTAGCTGCTTGCTTGGGGGAATATTGGGAGGAATAAGATCTTTCCAAGCAGATTTATTTACCCCTGTATATACAACATAGCTCTCAATCCTGAAGCTTACTGGACACATGACAAAATTATTAATAAATGGCAGCATATAGCATTTTGTTGGAATATTTTATTCCACCAGTGTGTGTGTGTGTGTGTGTGTGTGTGTGTGTGTGTGTGTGTGTGTGTGTGATATGATCACTGAATAAGTCAATCCAAATCCAAATTGGATTAAGGTCCTAATAAGATACCAGTCTCAATGGTAATAAGATACCTTATGAATGCCTAAATGCCTTTGGCATGCTGTTTTCAACTGTTTGTTTCTATAAGTTTTACCAATTTAGATACTTTAAATCAGTAGTTCTTAATCTTTCTAATGCTGTGAGCTAATACAGTTCCTTATGTTGTGATGAGCCCAACCATAAATTACTTCATAACTGTAAGTTTGATACTGTTATGAATCCTAATGTAAATAGCTGATATGTAATATATCTGGTATGTCATACCAGTGAAAGGGTCTCTTGTCTCCCAAAAGGGTTTCAACCCACAGATTGAGGACTGCTACTTTAAATAAATATAATCAGATATGATTTGTCTTTTCTGTGTGGATTATTTTACTTAGCATGCCTTTGAGGTCTATCCATTTAGTAACCCATGTAGTAGCATTGCACACTTATTTTTGAATGTATATACCACATTTTATTTTTGCATTGTTGAATACTTGCTTTGTTGACAGACACTTTTATCACTTAGCTACTGAAAATGGTGTTGAAATGTGTGTGGGTGCCCAAATACTTTTTAGAGATCTTAGTTCAAATTGCTTGTGTTACTAAGAAGTGAGATTTCTCTTCCTTTTAAATGATTTATTCTCTCTTCCAGAAAAATGTGAGTTCCAACAGCAAAGAAAGAAGAGATGTTTCTATTCTTCCATCTCCACAATGCTTGGCATTTACCCACCACCCAAATATTCCATCTGCATTTCTTCTAGGATACAAGCTCACTGAGGAAAGCATTTCTTCCTGTACTGGTCATGGCAATGACCTCAGTGTCAAGATTTGCTCTTGGACTGGGGTATGCTCTCAAATATTTTTTTTTTCAAATGAATGAACTAATTGTCTAGAGTGAACAGAACAGAAGAGAAACTGTAACCTGATAATAAAACTATGAAAAAATCCGTGCTTACAGCAAAGCAGGACTTTGCCCTCTCAAACTAATACATTCCCAAACATGTTCTTTACATTTACAAGTCACTCCTCTGTTGTTTGTTCTTGGTGAAGTGTTTTCAGATTTACTTCTTACTTGCTATGTGCTATGTTACAAGCTCATGTGAGAGATAGTGCAGGGAGACCAAAGCAGATCACTCTTGTGTACTTCATCCTGTACCTTATAAGAAGGGATCTCTCTTCTTCAGTCACCATTCGAAACTATTCAGATAATATTTAACACACTACCCCTAGGTAGCATTATCCCATATTTAAACTCCCAACGTTCCACAAAGTGTTTAATCAGTTATTTTCTTTCAATGCCAAGATCTACCTAGAGAACATGACAACCATTTGCTTGTCCTTTCACAAGTCCCCTTTGATCCTAACAGTTACTCCTTCCCTGTCTGATTTCCTGACACTGACACGTGTGAAAGTATGGATAGTTTGCTTTGCACAACTTCTCAATCAGTATCTATTTAACTGCTTCAGTATCACTGTGATCCGTTTAGTAACTTTTGAAATAATTTGGCAATCTCTATGTATCCCAATCAGAGATAATCATTTTGGTTTGTCACAAATTTTTAAATTTCTAAAATGCTTTTAATTTTTTTCCATTCATTTATTCATTCACTTTATATCCCCACTTCCTCCTCTCCTCCCAATCTCACTTGAGTACCATGCCACCCTGGAACATCAAGTCAAGGCAGGACTAAGGACATTCTCTTCTGTTGGGAGCCGCAGTGAGCGTGTCAGCATTCACCATTCCAAGATGGCGGGGGAATCTTGTCCTCCCACTAGTAAACAATGGACTGCGCAGGTGCAAAAAGGCAAAAACGTGCCAAAAGTCACTGCCCATCCCGGGGTGTATTATGGGTAATGAGTGAACAGCTAATCAGAAGTGAACACGTCACTCTAGGGTGTATTTAAGCTGTGCCTCTTCCTGTGTTTCGGCCCTTCTGTGGTCTTCACTTTTGCTGATACAAGATTAAGGCCTCGCTGTGGTAACCACCCGAATTCTGCCTCTCGTGTCTCTCTTCCACGGGTGAAAGGGGACACGGGAGGCGTGCAGAACACTCTTCCACTGAGGCTGGACCAGCACTCTAGTTAGGGGAAGGGGATTCAATGGCAGGCAACAGAGTCAGAGATAGTACCAGCTCCAATTGTTAGGGGGCCCACATGAAGACCAAGCTGCACATATGTTACAAATGTGTAGGGAGCCTAGGTCTAGCCCCTGTATGCTCTTTAGTTGGTTCAGTCTCTGTGAGACCCTATGGGCCCAGGTTAGTTGTCTCTGTAGGTCTTCTTGTGGTGTCCTTGAACTCTCTAGCTTCTACTTGCTCAATTCTATCCCTCATTCTTGTACATGACTCCCTGAGTTCTGACTGATTTTTGGCAGTGGGGAAACAGAGGAAAACTCTGTTTCCATCTGCTGCTGGATGAAGCCTTTCAGGAGACAGTTATGTTATGTTCCTGTCTACAAGCATAGTGGAGTATCATTAATAGTGTCAGTGGTTGGTTTTCTTAAAGGGACTGGTTCTCAAGTTAGGACAGTCATTGGTTGGCCATTCTCTTTATTTCTGCTCTAGTTTTATTCCTGAACATCTTGTAGCCAGGACGAATTTTGGGTTGAAGCTTTTGTGGATGGGTTGATGATCTCCTCCACCCATTGGAAGTCCTGCCTGGCTACATGAGGTGACCACTTAAGCCTCCATATCCCCAGCTGCTAGGATTTTCAGCTAGGGTCACCCTAATACCCCTGGGAGCTTTCCCATTTCAAGTCTCCATCTAGTCTCAGAGATACCCCCTACAGATTTCCGTTCTTTTTCTCTTGTCTCCTGGTCTCCCACACCTGATCCCCATGCCTCTTCCCCTCCTCAGCCCCCCCACCCAGTTTCCTTCCTCCATTCACCTCCAGTGTCTGTTTTATTTCCCCTTCTGAGTGAGATTCACTCATCCTCCCTTGGGACCTCCTAATTACTTAGATTCTTTGGGTCTGTGAATTGTAGCATGGTTATTCTGTACTTTGTGGCTAATGTCCACTTATGAGTACATATCATTTGTGTTTTTCTGGATCTTGGTTACCTCATGGATGATATTTTCTAGTTTCATCTATTTGCCTGCAAATTTCATAATGTCTTTGTTATTAATAGTTGAATAGTATTCCATCGTGTAGATGCACCATTTTTTCTTTATCCATTCTTCAGTTGAGTGACATCTATGTTGTTTTAAGTTTCTCCTTGCTCTACATCCTTACCAGCATATTCTGTCATTTGAGTTTTTTATCTTAACCATTTTGATGGGATTAAGGTAGAATCTTAAAGTCATTTTGATTTGCATTTCCCTAATAACAGAGTATTGAAGATTTCTTTAAGTGCTTCTTGGCCATCTGGAATTCCTCTGTTGAGAATTCTCTCCTTAGCTCCGTAGCCCATTTTTGATGAGTTATTTGGTTTGTTGGTATTTAATGTCTTGGCTTGTTTATATATTTTGATAACAGTCCTCTGCCAGATGTAAGGTTGATGAAGATCTTTTCCCATTCTGAAGGCTGCTGTTTTGCCCTATTGATGGTGTCCTTAGCCTTGCAAATGCCTGAACTATTGGTGTTCTGTTCAGGAATTTGTCTCCTATGCCAATGTATTTGAGGCAGTTTCCAAGTTTCTCTTCTATTAGATTTAGTGTGTCCAGTTTTAGGTTGAGGTTATTGATCCACTTAGACTTGAGTTTTGTTCATGGTGATAAATATGGGTCTATTTGCATTCTTCTACATACAGACATCCAGGTAGACCTGAGGCTGGCATCAGAATTAGAACCTCCAAATACCACTGGTGGCTCATTTTTATCTGGAAAGGAAAAAAGAAGAGAATTCTCAGGGAGAACTTTCTTCTATGGATGTCAATTGTTATTTATCTTATCTATAATTGGGTTTGGCTTTGTGGAAGTATCTATTTGTTTCACTAATTTTTCTGGCAGCCATCTAGCCTTGCCTTCTTTGGTATAAAACAGACATATCAATCCTCAGCCCCATATGAGAACTGGGTCTGGGTAGTTCCATTTAAAGGTAAGAGAGTCCTTCCACATAACAGTGGCATAGATTTTATTGTTCTCAGGGTGCCAGAGGCAATTAGTAGCAGATTTGCCATGAGCATCCAGATTTAGAAAATTGAGAACAAACAAGGCATGATGGAGAATATTTCTAGGGGACCCCTTCTGGGTCTATAACTCCCCCTCTTTTGTTTTTCAAAAGCTAATTTTTCAGTGTTTCTTTTAAAAACCAGGGCAAAAGCACCAGTAGCTGCTCCTCCCACACTCAGAGTGTTATCAAGATATTATTTTAAAGTTCCATAATATCTGTTTCACAATACCTTGTCCTTGAGGATTATAAGGAATTCCAGTAATATGGGTAATATTAGATTGTTAACAAAACATCTCAAATATCTGACTGCAATAGCCAGTTCCATCTATCTTAATCTGATATGGAACACCAAGCATAGAAAGATAATGTAGGCAACAACTAATTATATTTTTAGTTCTTTCTCCTGTTAAAGCAGTTGCAATTAAAAAGCCTGAAAAGATGTCAAGTCACATGTACATGTTTTTATTTTCCAAAATCAGAAATGAGTAACATCCACTTGTCATAATTGATTAAGTATAAGTCCTCAAGTATTAACACCATTATGAAAAAATTGAGGACACTGAGAACAAGTTTTTACAATTTGACTTGTACACTCTCTAGAAATACCAAATTATTGTCTCAAGCTATTATTATTAAACATGTGTAACAATCACTAAGCAATAGCACACCCCTTTGGAGTAGATCTCTGCAGATCCACCAAGATGTACTATCTTGTGGTGATGCTATATAGACAAACAGATGACTTCTTAAGTCTTAATTATGATCCTATAAGAATTCCCAAAATCATATCAATGATTATTAAGTTCTTTTATAACTGGACTGCTATTTGGCCCTTCTCTGATAGTCAAAACTGCAATGATAACTCTGTCAGTCTCCCAAGTGTCATCAATTAATTGCTCTTAGATAGTAACCAGACTTTTTCCTACTCAGAGCACATTCTAAGAGGTCATAAAACAATTAGCCAAAGGTCATTAAAAGGGAACCACCAATTTACTCTAGGTACCAGGACAGAAGATAAAATATTGCCTGGGTCTATCTATACCAAACTTCACTAATAACTTAGTTATAGCTTCAAACCTTCAGTGAACCTGTGGAGCTAGACAGGTGATGGATGCTTAGCCAGATAATCACTCCTAATAGATATGTATGCAAACATTCTCTGTTGCAAACTTCTATTTTAATTTATGATTTGACCCTTGGTGTGAACTTGTGATGAATCCTGCAACATGTGATCATGCATTCTGAAAGATGCATAAGCACTGAAGACAAAGAGATGAGAGGCAGATACAATGGAGAGGTAGAATACAATTTTTTGCCTATCTCCACTTAGAGTAGCATATAGAAGTTTTCCCTTTTCCCAGATAGACTATAAGTTTTCCTTTTTTCTACTCAGGCCCTTTCCACTTCTCCTCTTAGATAGCTTTCATAGGAAACTTTTCACACTCAGTAATAAATTCTATAATAACTTCTGTTAAGTGTCTTTTTTTTCCTGTGACCTCAGACTAGCAGGCATAAGTTAGAGCCTGTAGGAAGCCGCAGTTAGCGGTGATACATTCTGCCATTCCAAGATGGCATGGGCATCCTGTCCTCCCACAAGTAAACAACTGACTGCGCAGGTGCAAGAGGAAAAAAGCACGCCAAAAGTCACTGCCCATCCCGGGGCGTATTATGGGTAATGAGTGAACAGCCAATCAGAAGTGAATACGTCAGTCTAGGATGTATTTAAGCAGCACCTCTTCCTGTCTTTCCATCTTTTCAGCTTCTGCTTATACAAGAAGTAAAGCCTCACTGTAGTATTACCCGATCACTGCCTCCATGTCTTTTTCGCGGGCGAAGGGGACTCGGGAGGCGCGCGAAACATCTGGTGTCGAAACCCGGGAATTTCAAGGCGCCATGGAGAGACCCCCCCAAGTTTTGGGGCGGGTTAAAAGACTACAGGATCTAGGTACGTCTTTGGAAGATATGCCTGGGGTGGAAGCGTTTGTTGCAAGCGGACTTAAACTCACCGCTGCCGCTCCACTAGCTAGCCTCTTGTTTTTGTTGCTTTCGCTTTCAGCTATTAGTGCAAGTCAAGAGGTTTCAGGAGAGAGCCACTCTAGCATACCAGAACCAGAGCATGTCAGCCAGCATCAGGCCAAAGAGCCTGGAGATCAGGCCAAAGAGCCTGGAGATCAGGCCAAAGAGCCTGGAGAAAAAGAGTACTCAAGAGAAACAAGGGCTACTGCAGAGCTCATTAAGCTTAAGGAGCCTCCACTGGCTGGTGGAGAGAGAGTGGAGGTCAATAGGACTCCCCTTCACCCCATTAAGGAGCTTGAGGCCATAGGACTTAGCAGCTCCGAAGAAGACCTAACACTAGGAGAGGAACAGGAGACAGCTGCCTATACAAAAAATAACCGTTCTGAGATAAGACTAAGAAAAGCCTTAAGTCACTCAGCCCAGCCCCATCGCCCTCAGCTGGCACCCGCGGCTCGCGGCCCGGGGAGGGGAGATGTTTGTGCTTATTCCACAGGTGAAAACAATTCAATTTGGGTCCCTAAGTGGCTGGTTTAGATCGTGAAGAAGGAAGCCAGATTGCAAGATGACGACCCTGATTCTTCTGAAACTGACGTTCGATTTGGGGATAAGTATACCACTATGGGCCATAGTTAGACCTTGGCCTGTTCCCATGCCAGTGCATTCAAATTTTGCAGTGCTGCCTTTGTTTACAGCTATTGAGTGTTACTTGGTTGCCCTGTCCTCAGGCGCACCCGCTAACAGCCTGAGTTATATAATGCTACAAGTTTTCCATTCAATTTTACACTTTGTTTTGTGGCAGCAAAACTTTACAGCATAAAGGTAATCTACTTGGTGTTGATTTTAGAAAAAATAGATTGCTTACATCGTTAAAGATTGGTTTTGTTTCTCAAAATTATGTTTACACCCTAATATTACAAAAGAGGCTTAAAAACATAGTTAAACTGCCAATATTCTATTGGGTACAATTGGTAGTTCAACCGAGAATTTGAAATTTTTTGATTTGCCTATGTTTATAGAGAAAAGATACAACACGTGTCTTTTAAAGTTTACAGTTTAAATTTAAGATTTAAAGTTAAAGTTAAAGTCAAAATCACACAGTTCAGGACTAGCCAAGCTTCAGAGAACAGGCCGGAGGGAGGTCACATTTACATTTGAATTGAGACAATGCAGACTGAGCTGCAGAAGCTCAGGTGCTAAAAGCTCCTTTTGTTCTGGGTCTTCAGACCAGGTCCTAGAAATGTGCTTACCGGAATTCGTCCCTTGCCTTCATTGTTTCTTGTGAGAAGAGGGATAAATCTAAGACCCAAAGACTTTACAACAATCTGTGGGCTAAAAGTTATGATTATGCTGGAGAAATTAAAATTATGTCTACTTCCCTCCATGAGTATAACTGTACCTGCTGATAAAATATGGTTCAAATTGTTTTAATTCCTTTATATTCAAAGTTGTTAAAAATGAGATGCTTTGGATTCCTCTAATGTATGTAACAATTATTAGAGAATAAGGTTGGCTTTTATCCGATATTCTCATTGGACAAAAAAAAGATTGGTTATTAAATTAATCCAAAATAAAGTTCAAATTTAAGATATATACAGCCTAACTTGCCTACTCCAGCTGCCATTTCAGTAAATGCTTATATAAAAGATGTTTTATACATTCCCTTTACATTTCTGGTAAATGAGAGATTTACAGTTAGTAAATTTATTCATAATTTTTAAGAGCCCATGAAGCAATATTTGTTAGAAATAATTGCTTCAGAAAATGGTTAATCATTTTACATTTTATATATATAAATATTGTTGTTGCTTTAATACAAAAAATTAAGAGGTTAAATCTTTTAGTGTATATTATTCATTGTGTGATACTTTATTAGTGGATTTCTCTAAAGAAGTTTTCTACAAGCCATTGCTCCAACATAACGAGCTTTAAAAATTTCTTGGACTACTTGTTGCTCCAGAAAGGATTCAAAGGCAGTGTCTTTTCAATATTTGAGACAAGTTGGGGCTAGAGAGATGGCCCAGCCATTAAAGGCTAGATTTACAATTTAAAATATAAAGGCTGAATTCCCAGCAACCACATGGTGGCTCACAACCATTTGTGGTGGGGATCTAACGCCATCTTCTGACTTTTAATCTTGATTTGCTCTTAGTGATTTTTAAAAGTTGTTTAGAGATATTAATTGGCTAAAACCTCATCTTAAGCTTACCATAGGAGGATTTAAACCTCTGTTTGATATTTTCAAAGGAATGCAAGTCCTAATTCCCCTTGACAATTAACTAATAAAAGATAGATAGCTTTGCTGAAAATAAAGTAAGCTGTTAGTTATCAACAGATAAATTATATAGACTATGATGAATTGTTGGCTGTTTGTGTTGTTACTACTCATATTTCCACAGCAGCCCTTTGATAAAAGAAACCATTAATGTGGATTTATACAAGATTGTATGATAAAATCCTAAAAACATTTTGGATAAAAGGTTTATTCCTTTATTCCAAATAGTAATTAAATTGGTTATTGAAAAATAGTGATATTTGGCCTATTACATGACTAACATTTTAGACAAATTTGATAATCTTATGTTACAGTTTTTTTCTATACATGCTTTTATATTTCCTAAAATTTACTATGCCTACAGACCATAGAAAAGATGTTTGCTATATTTACTATATTTACAGATGCCTCATCTATTGAGAAGACAGTATATGTAATTAAATCATATGTATATTTTCTTGAGTTTACCCTGATTCAACACAATTAAATTAGGTGTTGTAGCCACTGTTTAGAATGTTAAAAAAGGGTGTATCTGCCTTTGTTTTGTTGAATGGTATATTTCATGAAGTGCAGAATGTTTCAGCTACATGATCTAATGTCTCTAGCCATTTGAATAACGTTAAAATTGATAAGGTGTTTGGGAGTGCATCTGCACAACCGGTGTCACTGTGTGTGGATCCCCCATTTTTCTTTATGTTATCCAACTTTCAGAATAGTTCTGATATCTTGGATTGTAAGAATGTTACATGCTTTTTAGCACAATGCTGGAATGGATCACTAGACCTAGCCTTGGTTGTGCACGTGCCTACCTTTGTGCCCATCCCAGTAGAAGCTGATCCTGAAACTCTCCCTACTACATCATTATTGAGACATAAAAGAGACTTTGGTCAATCAGAGTTGATTTGCTCCAGGCCCATGTGGAGCAGCTCACGAATGTGGTTCAAATGAGCTGCGTGTCAGCAACCCCACATCTATGTATTACACCTCTGAGATTTGTGAATGATACATTTATTCAAAGCCATAATCTTTCTGCTTATTTAAAAGGGAATTGGACTGGGGAGTTGGACCAGGTACAACAGCAATTGCAGATCCGGATCTTGAGCCTTGATGGAGCGCGGATGGACATGGACCCTGTGACCCCTGGCGATTTTACTTCTTGGCTTACCTCTGCTTTTTTTTTTCTTTCTTAAAGGGTGGGGATAGGCCTGTTTGATGCAGCCCTATGTTGTGGATTGGTGTGCATGATGGTTGGTCTGTAAGCTCAGAGCCCAGCAAAAACGTGACAAGGCCGCTATCGCCCAAGCACTCGCAGCCTTGGAGCAAGGATCTCCCCCTGAAATTTGGCTATCTAGGCTGAGAAAGTAGCCGATGACTGAGACCCTCAGTCTGACTGAGACCCTCAGTCAATGCACCCCAAGGGTTCAGCCCATTGCACTGGGTCGATGAGAGGTCTAAGTCCAGCCAGCCCTTGCCTAAATAGCTGTGGTACCTGAATAGTAGGTTGACAGCCCTTGCACTCCTGGGAACTATACTCCATTGCACAGGGATGGGTCTCAATTCCTCTTTACATCCCCTTGGCCCTTGCACCCAGAGGACTTGTTTCCATTGCACCTGGTAGGGTAAGGGAGAATCTTCGGGCTGTAAGCTCCTGATCGCTTATTCCCCCAAGATGGAGTTTGCTTGATTGGGCTTGAGTTCGAATCTTGATTGGTGCTGCGCTTGATAGGCAAAAGGCTGTTCCATATTAATAATTTAAGCAGGGGGAGATGTTGGGAGCCGAGGTTAGCGGTGATACATTCTGCCATTCCAAGATGGCGCGGGCATCCTGTCCTCCCACAAGTAAACAACTGACTGCGCAGGTGCAAGAGGAAAAAAGCGGGCCAAAAGTCACTGCCCATCCCGGGGCGTATTATGGGTAATGAGTGAACAGCCAATCAGAAGTGAATACGTCACTCTAGGGTGTATTTAAGCAGCGCCTCTTCCTGTCTTTCCATCTTTTCGGCTTCTGCTTATACAAGAAGTAAAGCCTCGCTGTAGTATTACCCGATCCCTGCCTCTGTGTCTTTTTCGTGGGTGAAGGGGACTCGGGAGGAACACGGAACAAGAGCCCAGCAGTTTCTGCTGAGATAGAACAAAGGCTGTTTACTTAATCCTTGGCTGTTTTTAGGATAAGGTGGTAAATGGAAGAAACTGCAGTTTCTGGCCTCAGAGGATGACAGAGACAGGCCAGCCACAGTGGTATAGTAACTTAGACAAGTAAACTTTTCTTATATAGCAACTCTAACTATCTCCCAAAACAAGGCCCAACCCCCCACCCATGCCAATGCTCTTCCCCCTTCGCTGTTTCCTGAAGAACCTACAAGAAGAAAGAAGAAGGCTTATAATCTGCCTGGTATACAAATCTCTTGTGGCATTTTCCTGGGGTCCAGGCAATCCAGTATGAGCTTTTAAATGTCTTATAAAGTTAAGGGAAAGTACATGTTTTTAAAATTAATCTGTATTTGTAAAATTTGGGAATTAGCAATATCTAAAAAGGGAACAATTTTAAGCAATTATAAACCATGGGCTATATTACTGTCTACAAGTATAGAAATTGAAAGCTTGATTATTCAGCATTTCAATTTGTATTTCAATTACAGCACATAATTTAATTATTTATGCTGAAGCAGGGGGAAACTCAAGAGAATGAACATATGATCTATTACATATACTGTTTTCCCATTAGATGAGCTGTCTATAAATATAGTAAATACATTTTCTATGGGCTGCATATGTAAATTTATAAAAAATACAAAAACATGCATCAAGGAAAACTGTAACAACTTGTCTTTTGGATAATAGTTATTGAATTTATCTAAAAAGTTGGTCATGTAATAGGCCAAATATCAAATTCTTTAATAACCAATTTAATTAGTTTGGAATAAGGAATACTGGCAGGTTAACTATATTTTTAAATCTCTTTTGCAATATTAGAGTATAACCATAACTTTCAGAAACAAAACCGATTTTTAGCAATGTAAACAATCTATTTTCTCTAAAATTAACACCAAGTACATTACTTTCATCTTACAAAGTTGGCTGCCAGTTCTTATATATGAATGTATGATAGTCCAGCTTTTAATATCTCATTAAAGAGATGTTTTAAATCTAGCTTTTTGTTACCAAAAGTTACAAATTTTTAATCATACCCAATAACTTATAGGCTAATAATGCATAACCAAGACACATAAAACATTTTAATACTTTTAAAAGCAGTCAGAAACAATAATGAAGTAGATGCATATTTTATGTATTTTATCCAAACAAAAATTTCTTACTTTTTCTAGCTGTTATTTCAATGACAAGCTGTTATTTCTAGTTTGTCATTTGTTGAACCCAATAAACCATTGGGCAGTGGAAAAGGAAGCCAGGCTGAGAATTTTAGAGACAAGTACAGAGAGTACAGAGGGACTGAGAAGAAGGGAAGGAGAGAAAGAAACAAGATGGAACCTATAGGAGAGGAAGAGGAGCCAGAACCACCCAGTCCTGGGAGCCATAAGTATTGGGGATTTCTCAGATAGATGATTAAATATTAAGTATGGTGCATTTGCTTCATCTAGGGGTGAAGTTTGTGTTTATATCAATTGAGTTTTGAGTTCATTGTGCAGGCATTTTGTGGGTTGAGAATTTACTAATATAAAGCTGACTAATATATCACAAGCCTCTAGAGTTTTGATTTTACTGGGTTATAATCTGTAGCTAGAGACCTTCGAGATGGGTAGTTGCTGCATGGGGCTAGCCACTGAGGCAGTGAGACAGCTGGGGCCAGAGAGCAGCTGGAACTAGTGTGGGTTGGTGTTTTTTTTCGGGGGGGGTTGTTTGTTTTTTGTTTGTTTGTTTTATTTTCTGCTAGAAGGTACTATGTTAAATAGATATTGAGAGAGTGGGCAGCCTTGTCTTATCCATGATTTTCGTCGAATTGTTTTAAGTTTCTTTCCATTTAGTTTGATGTTGGCTATTGGCTTGTTATATATTGGCTTTATTATGTTTAGGTATACACTTGTATCTCTGATCTCTTCAACTCTTTCAACATTAAGAGGCACTGGATTTCATCAATGGCTTTTTCAGTATCTAATGAGGTGCTTATGTGATTTTTTCCTTTGTTTATTTATATGGTAGATTATGTTGATGAATTTTCATATACTGAACCATCCCTACATCCCTATAATGGACCTTACTTGATGGATGGATAATCTTTTTGATGTGTTCTTAGATTTGGTATAAAAATATTTTATTGAGTATTTTGGCATCAAGGTTCCTAAAGGAAATTGTTCTTAAATTCATGTCTTTGTTGAATCTTTGTGTGGTTTAGGTATCAGGGTGAGTATGGCCTTATAGAATGGGTTTGGCAATGTTCTTTCTGTTTTGTGGAATACTTTGAGAAGTATTGGTATCAGCTCTCCTTTGAAAATCTGCTAGAATTCTGTAGTAAAAAACCATCTGACCCTGGGTTTTTTGTTTGTTGTGTTGTGTTTGTTTTTTGTTTTTTGTTATTGAGAGGTTTAGGGGTTATAGGGGTTAATAGACTATTATAGGGCCCCAATCTGCCTATGCCCTGAAAACATGTCAGGACATAGATGACAGAGCCATCTGCTACACATTTCACTGTCACACCCCTCCATGGCATCAGCGACACCATCTTCCATTCATTTAACTTGATAGCGTAATATTCCACATTGTCCAGACCACCTAAACCATTCTGACCACTGAGAGCAAATATCTTGTCCTTCACAAACAACAGCCCATCATTCTTCCTGGGCTCAATCATTGAAAACAGCTCAGTCCATGTTTCTGTGGCAGGATCATACACTTCACAGGAACTAAGCACTCTCCCAGAAACATTGTTTCCTAAGCTTCAGCCACAAACATAGATCAGGCCATTTGCCTCCACCATCCCATGGCTGCAGCACTGAGTCAGCATGCTGGGCTTCACGTGCCAACTCTTAGTTCTTGTATCATAGCACTCAAACAAATTTAGGGCTGGCTTTCCTACTTCTGAACCTCCAGATGTATAAATTTTGCCTTCTGCAGCACAGGCAGCCAGGTTGTCTGGAGGCGTTGGAGGGCCCAGTTTGGAATAGCAGCTATCCTTTACAACATTGCATCAATCCATTCTCTTTATGGGGAAAAGCTGGGAACCTCCCAAAATGTGTACTACATTGTCCCAAAACACACATGCTGCATTTCTTTGTTTTTCAAAGGAGCAGCGAATGTCTGTCCAACTGTAATCCTTTGGGTTAAAATATCTACATGACTGTGGTTGGGAGCCTGCAAATAAAGCTATGCGGTAATCATGTTTCTTTCTTCTAGGCTGTGTGCCACCTGCAAGTTCTTCTTGATCTTCAGGAGATGGTAGATGGTACCTCATTCCACTTATCACCATTTTAAGGCATTCAGGTGTAGTGAGCCGCTGTTTCAGTGGCTACACACGTGCATTTTCCAAGATGGCGCTGGCCTCATGTTTCCCCAGCAGTAAACAATTATTCTGCGCAGCTGCTAAGCAGAAAGAGCGCCAAGTCACTGGCCTATCCCGAGGCGTAATATTGGGTGGTGAGCAAACAGCCATTCAGAAGTGAATACGTCACTCTAGGGTGTATTTAAACGAGCCTCTTCCAGTTTCTTCTGTCTTTCTGCTTTATCGTGTGGAGTAATAAAAGGTCCTCGTGGCAGTACACCCGATTACCGCTTCCCTGTCCTTATTCGCGGGCAAAAAGGGATTTTGGGGGCGCTCGTTACATTCAGGATTATCTCGAGTAAGTGGTTCAGCTTGTACAGTTTCACTTAGGAAATTCTTCGATATAAGGGGAAACCCAACTTTAGCAAGGATATCAACCATAAATGGCTGGTGGTTAGGCTCATCATATTTCAACCACCTCATGGCAGCATCATAAACCTGATCCTCTGCTCTCACAGCCAGGATGTCCTGGCTGAGATGTGCTACTCGCTTAACATCAAGTTGTAGAAATTCATCGGTTTTGTAAACTTCAGTGAAATATTGATGAATAAAGTCGTTGGCTGTTGCTTCTGTTCAAGACAGTCCAGACACTCTGCAAGCACACTTATACCAAGACAATTTGAAGCATCAACTCGTTCTTTCAAAAAATCAGCACACATTTTCTTCACAGGTTCAATCTGGTACTGATTTGCTACATCTAACAAAGACTGAACATTGTTGCTAGTCACAGAAATTCTAGCAGTATAAGCAAATTCCACCAGTTGTTCAATAATATCAGGTTCAGAATCTTTGAGTTCTACGTTAAAAGACTTAGATTCAAGCATATTAGTTGTGAACATTAAGTTAGAAAAGTGACTGGCTGCAGCCAGGACAACACAATAAGCAGGTATCTTTCTTTCCTGAACCATGGGGATCACATCGCATAAAGTTCTCTGTTTCCTCATGTAGTTCATGATGCCCATGAACCCCGCCAGCAGCTTGGCTTCTTCACGAGCCGCAAGTTTCTCCTCGGTTTTCTTCTTGCTACTCTTCTCCACATTGGAGGTGGCCATCCTCTCTTTGCCCTCCACGGGTTAGCAGCGACAGTTTACCCACCACACGCAGCAGTCGGGAGCTCCCAAATTAAATTTCAAGTCAGCCTTTGAACGTCTGTTCCCTAGAGCTGTGAGAATCACTCCCCTCATTGTTCTGAGGTTGTTCAAGGGTCGAGGGAACATGATTAGGCCTAATTCACAGTGTCTCCCAACTGTCATGGTTGCTGTTGATACCACAGAAGCCAAATCGGAGGGCCAAGACAAAGCCTGATAGCTCTAAGATCTTCTCTTGTTCTCTGAGATATGGGTCATGATTCTACTTCCATCCCAGGCCCTTTTTGTCCCTGTTGTTTCTTGTAATACCAGTCATCTCTGGAGAGCATCCAGTGACTAGTTGTCCTTTTCTCAAGATATACCTACCCTAAGCTACTGTAAATTTCATTGTTCATCCCTATTTTCAGTCTCTCCTCTTGAAGCTACTTAGTGCTACATCACTCACCAAACAAGACCCAGCAGGGTTCCTCTAGCCTTCAAACACAGAAACTTGGCAGTGGATTGTCTTATAGAAACCTGCTTCCATTATGCAGTTGCCTTGAGGAAATGAGTAAAGTTGCCTCCCGTTCACCTACAGGTAAAGACGCAGGCAAAGAAAGACGATAATTTAATAGAATAAAAAGTATGGCAACCTCAGATCAAACAAACTAACAAAACAAAACAACAACAACAACAACAAAACAAAAGAAATTGCACATGTTCTCTCATATTATGTGGATCCTAGCTTCTGTCTGTGTGTTTGCATGGTGTGTGTGTGTGTGTGTGTGTGTGTGTGTGTGTGTGTCAAGACCAGTAAACTAGGAAGGGAGCCATGAGAGGGGACAAAGGTCCTTGCGGAGAGAGGTAAAAGTTAATAGAACACATATGACATGATAATGGAAAAGGGAATGGGAGGGGACAGAATGGTGTTGGGCAAGCTAAGTTAGCATAAATATGTCATAAGAAATGAGTTATGTTATATGCAATTAAAATTAAATACATGGGCAGCAGTAATTAGACACAGAGGATATGAGATTGGGAGGGTGATGTCATGGGACAGGTCCAACAGGAGTTGGAGGAGAAATTGGAGTAGGTACAACCAGAATATATTCTATACATATGTGGAGTTCTCAAAGAATCCCTATGTTTGAAAATACTTTTAAATAAAAATATTTCTAAAAATAAATAAACTAAAGCACACATTTGTAAATGTACCACTCATTTGAAACTGTAGATACATCTGTCTCCTTTCCTTAAGAGATTCCTTCCTTCTTTTCCTCTCCTTCCTCCCTTGCTTTCTCCATCCCTTCCCCTTTCCTTTCTTCTTTCTTCTCCTTCTCTTCTTTTAAAGATAATTCATTAATCTTGCTCTTTTCTTCTTTCCCCCTTTCCCCTACTAACATCTTGGCAAGGGGTATCTTTTTTCTTGAGCATCTTGAACAAGTCTCTGCACATAGCAAAGAATCATAGTAAAGGCTCTGACAAGTGTCCTCCACCACCACATCTTCACTTTCTTACAGATACTCTAAAGCTTTTACTTCCATATCTTGCATGCACCTCTTAAGCCCCAAGTATCTGTATTCTGGGCATAATTCACTGAAATGCATTTGCTAATGTCACAATGACTTGTGTTGCCAGTACTTGTGAGAACACTTAATTACAACCCAACTAGACTGCTTCCCTGCATTTAAAATAGATTGCTAGCCAGCTTTTCTCTTAATGTAGCCAAGGTAGGCAAGGTAGTCACGGTCTGCCTTTCACAAAAGACCCCTTTCATGTTGATGAATCCAGAGGATTGACCAGAAATCACTGTTGTCCTTACAGCATCACCTTCCACCAGAGTTATTTCATTCAGTCTAATTTCTTAAGTGGGTAATCAGCCCAAAATGTTTATCTAGACATTTACTAAATTGAATTTTCTAACTTTAAATTTACTGCTGAGGCTAAAATTTTCATATTTAATAGTTTACTTTCATCTGTGTGGTTTCAGGAGCAAGTTTATTATGAGACTACTCTAAGGTATACAGGGCAAGCTCCTAGAACCTTATTATGATATGTGCATGTTGCTATTATTTCATAAATAATGGAAAACTACATATATACTGGACATTCAAAGAACAAAGCTAAACTCTTTCTCTGAAATGACTTTGACTTGCGTCTGATAAAGCTTTTCATCAAATGTATTTGTGAAACAGCAAAAAGAACAAAGAACAGAGATGTCAGCATTCTGAAAAAAAAAAAGTGTGACTGTTCTGGCCCTGCTCCCTAATTATGGAAGATGATGTTTTCAATAGTCAGTCCACAGAGATTGAATTTCTGAAAAAAGACTAAATTATCTGTAATGTGCCTCTGGCCTCCCCTCACCAAAATATGGAAGTTGTTTCTTGTGACTCTCTGAGTCTGGAAGGTGCCCTTGGCTGTGTGGAGAACAGAAGATGGTGCATCTTTCTGCCCGTTCTGCATGTGTCCTTTAACTGCCCTCACTATATCTGTACCTAGCTGTCAGGGGACTATTTATGAGTGTGCTGGCCTCAGCAGAGGCCAGCAAAAGGCAGCTTGCAAGTGGCCATTTTACATGTGCAGCCCAATCCCCCAGTGTCTGTGGTTCCTCAATTTGTAATAAAGAATAATCCAACATTCATAGCCATAGACTCCCAACTGTGACAGATAACAGTAATATTGACTTTTAAAACCCAATAACTCTTAAAGTGGTTTATAATGACAACAGAGAGGCAGAATCTTACTACATTTCTGTCTGTTTAGTCTATGACTTAATTTGTTCATAACCTTATAGTGATCTCATAGGAAGGCCTGGTCCTTATCTGATGACCACTGGATATTACTGGGCATTGGAATATAACAAAAAGAACCAAAGAGCTATGCATACCTAAGCTAACATGGACAGATAAGGTGCATTTCCCTTTGCTAGTATATTTAGAATTTCAACCTCAGAACTCAGATGGTCAGCCTATGACATATGGTTTGTGGAGTAACAGAACTGTGGGTATAGATGTTCCCATAAGCTACTGGTATTCTGATACGGTCAAAGTAAAAAATCAGCCAGTCCATTACTTTGTCAGTTTTTCTTTCAAATGTTCAAATGAATACTTATCATACAATGGAGATAACAAGGACCACCACCAGCCTATGTATCTTTATCTTGAATTGCTTATTTGCTAATTCAGCTGAAACCTAAAGCAAAACAACCTTAAATGAGTTAAGATCCCTATTCTTACCCAGATTATAACCTAGACCAGATGTCCCAATGCCATCTATCCACCTGAACACTCCACAGGAATCTCAAAATCTTTCTGTGAACTGAACACACTGCATTTCCTCCTTTAGCTACTGTAGCCTTCTTTCTCAGCAGGTATTAATCTCCATCGCCCGTTTTCAGATTTCTCTCTTCCCCTAACTTAACAAATGTATGTGATACTTGAGATATCCTAATATGGCTTTTAAAAACTACTTTTAGGAACCATTTCCCAATGCTGTTTTAAGATCTACTGTTAATCTCTCTTTATCTGGCTTTCTTAACTTGTCTACTTGCTTCCACTCAGATAACACACTGATGAAACTCTGGCCATAATATTTCTCTCTGTAGGCAGACCTAACTCCTACCTATCTTTCCTGAAGTCTGTACTCACAGCCTGAAATAAATGTCCTCCTGGTCACACAGCAAGGTCTGTCTTGCCTCAAAGATGCACTCCTGTGTCTTATGCTCACTATGTCCTTTCTTCATGTCCTTCCCCACTTTGTTTTCAGCCTGGCTAGTTTCTATTCATTCTTTGGAATGCTATAGCTTTCAACTGCTCATGCCTAGGCAACACTTCAGATTAATTACAACAGAATATATGTGCTTGATTCCCAGGGTCAGTAATAGTTTCAATAGTTCTTAGGGGAACTAGCTATGCCTTTAAAGTCAATTAGTCATCGTCTCTCCAAGGATACTTTGACTGGTATGACATCTTTGTCTTTGCAGAGTGAAATTCTGTTTTGTGATACCATAATGTCCTAGAACATTTCAATTATCACACACTCCACAATGAATTACAATGATGTCTTTTATAACTTTGTCTCCCTAAAAGATGTGTGCTCCTTTGGAGTAGGACTGTAGTTTTACTGAGGGTTGTGTTTTTAGTTTGTACATTAGTAGCCACTAGGTACAAGGTTCAATCACTCATATTTTTAGAGAATGAAGGAATGAGAGAGTAACTGAGCTAATATCAGAAAACATTTGAGCATTATTCATTATGAAATGAATCTGGTACCCTTTCTTATTCTAACACTATCGATTTCTTGTAAGCTCCAAAAACACATAAGTAAGACTAGCAACACGGGGTTGCAACAAACTGTCTGATTTAGAATTTGATAATGGTTTATTTGTGGAAGCACTGGGGATTTCTAACAACATCCTCTCAAAAAGCTACCAAGACTTTCAAAATGTGGCTTGAGCTTTGAAGTGGTAATGAGAGGCACCGGTCTGTTTAAGAGTGAAACAGAAAAGAAAAACAGTCCAGACTTACTCATTAACTTTAAGTGTGGGGGTGGAGTAGGGGTGGTGGTGGTGCCTTTTCTGCCTTCTACTGTAAGTTGACAAGAACCTTTGATAGAATGCACCATGATTATTTCCTTTTGGGAATCCAAACACTGCAAGGAGAACACTAATAACCTGGAGCAAAATACTGAGTAGAAGCAAAGGTTTGGCAGGTTCACAGACCCAGAAACATACTCCCATGCTGCATTGGCTCACTCACTGGCTATGATGATTTGAATGATAAATTAATCCCACAGTCTCTGACATTTGAGTATTTGGTCCTCAGTTGATGAATGTTTGGATAGGTTTACTGGTATGGTCTTGCTAGATAAAGTACATCACAGGTATGTGTGTGTTTGTTGGGGAGAAGAGGCAACTTAGGGCTTAAAGACTTTGAGCCACTTCAAGTTCACTCTTTCTGCTTTGCACTTGTGGTTTAAGATGTGTGTTTTCAGCTTCCAACTCCTGTCACCATTCCCCCTCCCCGCCCCCCGCCATGTCATGCTGTGACAGAGTAAGACATTGCAGTGTTTCATCCATCTTGTATTCTTTCTGAGGCATTTTATATTTCACTAGAATTGGAGTTTCTTGATGGAGAATTCTGTGGAAAATCACTGAACTCTATTCTAGGAACTCGAGGTGAAGATACCTCAGCTAACTAATCTTAGCTTCTGTTAAACTGCTCCTTTGGGTAAACCCCACTCGCCTGCAGCTGCAGAGCAATATACCAGGATGTGGTTTTTGCCTTCAAAACCCCTTACTCTAAACACTTGACACTGTTCTTGGGCCCCGGATACCTGAGTGTAGTCCCAGGTGGCTGGACAAGAGAGTTTAAGCGGCTATACACTATGTCTGAGTAGTCTGCTCTGGTAGGCACCCCATCATAGCCATGCAGCAACGGACTTGTTCCTTTTGGAATGTCATTAACCTTGGGTGCCTTGGCCATGGTGTTTTAACATAGGAATTGAAAAGCAACAAGTACACTTGGAAACTCACATCAGGCAATGATTGATATCACCCACCCACTTCTGAGCATCTATCTATATTTTGAGTTTCTGGAAATTTAAACCAAAAAGTCCCTGTGCCAAGAAACTGAATGCAGCAGTGATGGGCAGGGCACAGTCGGGGACTTAAGTTTCTGGATAATCAGCTGCACTCACTGCAAGCATTATGAAAATTCCTCATGTGTATACTACTTATTTGTGCAAGTTATTGTCCTCATTTTATTTCAGATGAAGAACCAAGGCTAAAGAACAGTAAACCCTCTGACCAAGGCTGGTAAACTAGGATTTAAACTCATATTTCTAAATTTAACTCATTTTACCTTCATTTCAGGTGAAACTAAGCACATGTACCAGAGATAAAAATGGGAGGATTATATGTGTTGCAAGAAAATAAAAGGCCACAAAAGCAAATAAAATACAAAACTGTTTGTCTCCCCATAGTCTAAGTGCAGATACCACAAAAAGAATCATATCTACAATGGGTGAAATATGATGCGGAGACTTTTCTTGCCAGAAGAGTCTTCTTTCTTCTTCTCTTGTTGGTTCTTCTTGAGGCAGTGGACAGGGGAAGAGGGTCGGTGGGGAAAGGAGGGGTAAGACCTAGGTTCTTACCAGATTTGGGATAAGATTTTGGTCTTACAAGATATTTAGAATTGCTGTATAATAAAGTTTATTTATCTATGCTAGAAAAGTTTACTCAGTATGCCACTGTAGCTGACCTGCCCACTGGTATCCTCTGGCCAGAAACTGCAGTTTCAGGCATTTAGCACCTCAGCCCAAAACCCAGCAGAGGACTAGGCAAATAGCTTTTGTACTCTCTCAGCAGGAATTGCTGGGCTCTGATTTATGCTTGCTGGCGTGAGGTCGCAGGAAGAAAAAAAAAACACTTAGAGAAATTATTATAGAGTTTATTACTAAGTGTAAAACATTTCCTATGAAAGCTATCTAAGGGTAAAAGTGGAAAGGTCCTGAGTGGGGAAAAGGAAAAAATTCTAATAAGAAAAAAATTCTAAAGGAAAGGATTCTAGGCAGAGGAAAAGGAAAGGAAGGGACAAATGGCTCCAAATGGTGCACTATGACTACTCTACTATGACTACTACTCTCTTTGTCTTCAGTACTTATGCATCTTTCAGAGTACATGGTCACATGTTTCAAAGTTCATCACAAGTTCACACCAAAAATCACATCGTAAATTGAAATAGAAATTTGCAACAGAAAATGTTTACATGCATATCCATTAGGAGTAATCTGGCTAAACATCCATCACCTGTCTAGCTCCACAGCTTCACTGAAGGTTTAAAACTATAACTAAGAAATTAGTGAAGTTTTGTATAGACAAACCCAGGCAATATTTTATCTTCTGTCCTAGCAGCTATAATAAATTGTGAGCTTCCTTTTAGTGAACTTTGGTTAATTGTTCTACAACCTCTTGGAATGTGCTCAGAGCAGGTGAAAGTCTGGTTACTATATAAGGGCAATTAACTGATGACACTCAGGAGACTGACAGAGTTCTCATTGCAGTTTTGACTATTAGAAAGGGACCTAAAAGCAGTCCTACTATAAAAGAGCTTAATACTCATTGATGTAATTTTAGGAATTCTTATAGGATCATCATTAAGACTTAGGAAGTCATCTATTTGTCCATATAGCATCATTACAAGACAGTACATCTTCGTGGATTTGCAGAAACCTGCTCCAAAGGGGTGTGCTATTCTTAGTGATTGTTACATATGTTTAAATAATAATAATAATAATAATAATAATAATAATAATAGGAAAATCATATTAATAACAGGAATCTTTTCTAAAATAAGTTCTTTACAGCCTTGCTGGATAAGGACTCACTTGTCACAGGTTATATAACAATCCAAGGCAAGCATTTCAGGATGATCACCTGCTAATTATTAGCTTGTTCCATTATGGCTCCTGACATTTTCTTACTGTGTTAATTTTAGCAATTGCTCCATAGTTTAGTTACAACTTTAAGGGTTTTATTGTGACATGAATTGTATTTCCAGAAGCCTTAGGTTAGGGTCAGAATATACTACTTTAAAATGCACTGTTGAGTTCAAGACAATGTTAAGCAGCAACTCTCTTCTTCCTACCATTTCCCTGAAAGTATGATACAGATACACAAAGGTCTCTTGCCTACTAAGGTAGCAGTGATTAACCTCTGATTACTTCTGTACTTCCTGCCTGACCTGCACTTGGAACTAGGGCGTTTATTTATTATATTAAGAAGCCTTACTAATTGTGCTTTTTCTGCCATTTATTTTCTTTCCTCCAAATTGCCAAAATTCTTTTCTTTTTGTCTGATCACTTCTCTGAACATCTACTATGCTTTGTTTTCTTTCTTTCTTTTTTTTTTTTTTTTTTTTGGATTCTCGAGAAGATAGACTCCAAAGTCATTTCTTTGAAGATTATTCACCCTTTGGCTATATCATGTATATATTTTATAATATTAGCAAATTTACACTTAGTTTTTATAAGTACTTTGTCTTTTATAAGGATTCCTTCCAATTCAAACCCAACAGAGGTTGTTGTTTTCCCCTGAACTTGCGAAGGTAATTTCTGTATAATCCTCACCCAGATCTTCTTCCTGTTACCAATTGCCCTTCCATTATATTATGCTTGGCACACTCACCAAAACTTAGACATTAACACTGATAACTAATTATGCACTAAACTACAGATTTTGCTCAAATTTTTCCATTATCTCTTTGTTTCAGTATTGAAGAACTTGAATTTTACCAGATGTAGATAGAAACAGAAGATATTCCAGGAAGGGGGTCCCTGAGAAATGACAACATGTATGGTCCGGATTCCCTCAAGAAGGCATTTATTCAAACTTCATTACTATATTAGAAAGTGGGAAATTCTCTAGAGCCATATTGTATTTGTTCACATAGTCAGCGGTTATGTTGAATAGCTAGCTACTGATAAACAGAGATGGAACTAGCTGGCCCAGCACTTTGTTGCTCTGCTGTGTTTTCCTGCTGTAGTACCAGTGCCAGACTGTTTAACTGTGAGCTCCAGAACCCTTTTTAAAAAATATTCTTTGACATTTTTTGCTTTGGTGTAACACTCCACTAGCCAGAGTAAAAAACTTCCTTGTCTATGTGAGTGTAGTGTTCACTCCCCCTCCCCCTTTTTGTAATGTGTTTAAAGAAGCCTGCTAAAAAAACAAATCCACATACTCAGCATAGAACTGTCAAAAACATAAGGCAAAGGTTTCCCCTGAAAATGTTTATACCAGTAATGTGATTCTGAGTTCTGAGTTCCTGGGAGAAATGTCAATAATAAAAATGTTTAAACATGGAATGAACATGTTGACATGATGTAAATTACATCTCTAAACTGATGTTTATTTGTATGGGACATCATGCTTCTCACTTTTGCTTTCTATCTTATCCCGAGGATGGTTCATCTCCATATTTTAAAAAGTTAAACAGGAAAATTCCCTGATTGACAGACTCTTTTAAAAATATTTTTTCTTCCTTGTGTATGCTAAGATCTACTCTTAATAATTTTCAGTTACAAATTTATTATTTGTTTAACATAATTACTGATTTAGAACCTCAGACCTTATTCATCCCTTGACTCATATCTTCCCATGTACCTTACCTCTCACCACTGGAAACTACCATTCTATTCTCAACACCTATGAGCTTGGCCTTTTAAGTTTCTATACATAAGGTACACAGATGATTTTTTTAAATAAAAAGCTATTATCAGCTTGCTTTAAAATAAAAGGTGAGAACATTCTGTTATACCTTGCAGCAGAGGTATAGCTAGGACTAGATGCACCATGTATCATAAAGAGAAAGAGCAAGGCAAAGCTCAGTGTTACAATTTTTTATTGCTGATGGAATTTTGAAGTTACACATTTTTAGTGACATTACTCATAAAGGCACTGTGGTTGTTTAAAATCAGTGGAGATGATAATAAGACTGATTTTGAGGCAATTAAGTTTCTGCTTTTTACCTGACAGTTATGTAAATCAGAAGTAGATGAGCTACATGGTCATGTGATGCTTCAATTAAGAAACATTTCAGAGAGGACTTTGAATAGAGTGGGTAGGCAATAAAAGTGCTAAATTAAATAGGCTCTATATTAGTTACATTTTTACTGCTATGAAAAGACATTATACGCAAGAAAACTTACAGAAGAGTTTATTGGGAGCTTATTGTTCCAGGAGATTGAAGTCTATGCCGATTATAGTGGGAAGCATGGCAGTAGGTAGGCATTCATGGCTCTGAAGAAGTGGTTGAGAATTTACATCCTTATCTATAAGTAAGAAGCAGAGATAGGTAGATACTTAGAGAGAGATGATAAATAGATAGATAGATCGATAGATAGATAGATAGATAGATAGATAGATAGATAGTCTGCGAATGGTGTGAGCTTTTGAAAGTTCAAAGGCAAACCCCAGTATCCCACTTCCTCCAACAAGGCCACACCTCCTAATCCTTCCCAGACAGTTCTATAAACTGGGGACCTAGTATCTAAATATATGAGTCATTCTTATCCCAATCACAACACTCTGTTTAAAAATAACTTTATTGAGATGGACTTTCCATTCACTGTTTAAGGTGTATATTCTGAAAATTCAGCATATCATACCTACAGAGTTGTACTGTCATAGCTGGTGATTTAACTGTAGAGTATTTTCATTACTTTAGAATAACTTTGTGCCTGTCCCCAGTTACTCCATCTCCCTGCTTCCAGCAATAGGCACTCAACTGCTGTTGTCTTGTCTTTCTAGGGTATTTCACATAACTGAATCATATAATAGGTATTCTGTGTCTATCTACCTTTATAGAGCACAGTATTTAAATTTTAAATTGTCGAATAAAACTACACCTTTATGGGAATGCTTTGTGTTTTGATACATGTGAACATTCTGCAACGTTGAAATTGGGGTAGAAGTACATTCCTCCATAAGCACTGCTGGGACTGCTTTTAGGAGATTCATTTTTGGGAGCACCTATCAGTACATTATTTTTCGTGCTTACTGAAGATATTCATTTTATGGTTACATTACATTTTTCAAATCTATTCACTACTGGATGAATATTTGAGTCAATTTCAGTTTGCTTTTTTTAAAACCACAGTGAGTCTTGTTCCCATAAATATTTATGTATGTATACATTTATGTTTATTTATGTATATATTTTGCTCTTCTTGGGCAGACTCCGAAGAGCAGATGTAGAGGTTTTAGTAAGAATGGCCTCTGTAGGCTTATATATTTGGATGCCTGGTTATTAGGGAATAACTACTTGACATGAATTAGGAGCCATGTCTTTGTTGGAGTAGGTGAGGCCTTGTTGGAGAGTGATGGCAGTTGGTCTAATAGTGTTTATACAAATGCTAAATTCTAAACCCCAAGATCTGGGTGCCTCCAACAAGTAGATATTCCTGCACATGAGCCTTTGTTGTGTAATCCTTGCTCCCTAATTTAAAAGTATTGGTTAGATAAAAGTGGCTAAAGCCAATTACTAGGGAGAATAGAGGTAAGCAGGGTTTTAGTTACTGGGCTGGGGATTGGAGGTAGGGATCAGAAAAAGAGAAAGAGAAGGAAGAAGGAGAGAGAAGGAGAAAGAAGGAGGGAGGAAGAGAAAAAAGATGGAGAAACAGGAAGTCTCCATTAAATGTTAGGACCAAGAGCATGTGGCCAAGTCAAATGCTTCCTGAGAATAGACTGATGGAGTAAAAATAACCTGGGTGAGACTTAAACAGCAAGTATTTGGGAAACACAGCTAGGCAATTAACAGTCTAGCATGTAGAAAAATTGATTGGAGTAATTCACCCAGTAATTGTACTAAAGCTGATTTAGAAACCCATAGGAGTCTGTCTCAATTATTGGTAAACTAGTTGGGTCATGTTAATAACTAATAGAGTTACTAAATAACATTTAAAATTCCATTTACAAAAGGAAGTATCTTGTACCCTTCCCCCCACCATGAGCAGGCCTGAGAGACCTTGTTTACCACAACAAGGTCAAGCGACAGGATCTAGGTGGAGTTACCCACCTTGGCTGCCCAGAACACAGAAGCAGAACTGCCCCTGGGCTTGCTTTGAGACATCTCTGGCCGTGACCTGGAATGGACTATGGATTATCCCACCCATCTGAAACCAGGAGGGGTTGTGGGTTGGGTCTTTCCCTTTAAATTGAGAGCTGAACATTAAAGCTTGGGGCCTTGATCAGAGAACTTTGTCTTGGCCTCATCTCTTCTCACCCTCCTTCCCCCTTCAATTCCCAGCCCCACTTTCAGGTGAACCCAGTTGACTTGTGGCTGAGGGCGGCTACAGATTGGCACGCACAACGTGGGACTTGAAAACGGGGATCAGCTGAGGAACGCTGTCTTAGGTGGGGCTCCACAGAAAACGGGAACAAGAAGGTATCCTGCGCACTTGGGAAGTAGCAAACAGTATTGAAGCTAGCGCTAGTTAAGTTTGGGAGGCCATGTTTGCAGGAAGTGTGTTTTAGGAGGTACGGTCTAGGTCAAATAGGTGTTGACCCGATGCCTACTTTGCCTAGGAGGTGACAGCGAATTTCGGGAAAGGAGAATTCTAAAAGGGCATTTGCCCGCAGCCTTTGGGAGCTGCTTCAGATGAGAGAAGCAGGGTTAGAAGAAATTGGAAAACTAAGAAAGCAGCCACAGCTACATCTCCTAAAGAAAGGGATAAAGTGCTAGATCTTGAATATCAGAGAGAGAAAGCGTTTTGAAAAGCAGTTGTTCTCTCTCTGGGTTATGCCAGCAAAAAGAATGAAAATGCTGTTTCAGAGCTCTCCTAGAAACAAGAGAAAATTCAGGAGACGTTTTAGACTTAGAGAAACTAAGAGAAATCCTTAGTTCTGCTTTCTTTGTTTATTGTCTTGTCCTTGGTGCACCAATGTCCACGTGTCTCATTGTGTTTTCTGTCCATGTGTCTCGTTGTATGAATGATTGGTCGTCTATGTTTTATGTTCTATGTTTAATGTTTAAAAGATCATTAAAATTGCTTGATTCAACACTTGGTCTAGTTTAACTTGGTTTTCAAAGGCAGTTTTAATATGAAGAGCAGCGGCTGATAAGTTTGCTTAACACCTGTAGCTAAAAGTCAAGCTGAGCTGGAAAGGCTGCTTTTAAAGGGACAGGCAGGTTTCTTGGATTAAATAAGGAAGTTAAGAGTTGTTTGTTGTGAAAAAATCTCTGTGACAAGGTGCTTTTATTTTGGAATTATGGCTAGAAAAAGCGAGAAATTTTGTTTGGATTAAATATATAAGATGTGTTGTTACTTCATTCTTGTTTGTAATTGGTTTTAAGGTATAAATATGTTCTACATATTTTGGTTATAAATCATTGGCCTAAAGTTATTGGGTTTGATTAAAAATTTACAACTTTGGTAACAAAAAGCTGGCTTAAAACTGGTAACACAGGGTTAGTCATTCAAAAACCAGATGTATAAAAGATATAAAAGCAATGTCTATTTAGTGAGATATTAAAGGCTGCACTATCATGCATTCATATATAAGAACTGGCAGCCAAACTTTGTAACATAAAAGTAATCCACTTGGTGTTGATTTTAGAGAAAATAGATTGCTTACATTGTTAAAAATGGTTTTGTTTCCAAAAATTATGGTTATATGCTAATATTGCAAAGGAAACTTAAAATTGTGGTTAACTGCCAACATTCCTTTGGCTGCAGCTGACAGGCAGTTCAATCGTGAGCTTGAAATTTTTTTACTCGGTTATGTTTATAGATAAAAGAGTTAAAAAAACAATTGTGGCACAATATGGGTCTACTGACCCCTTCACACAAGCTTTATTGGATACTGTGATAGAAGCAAATTTAATGCCCAACTATTGGAAAACTATATGTAAGGCTACTTTGTCAGGAGGAGATTATTTGCTTTGGTGCTCAAAATGGCGTGATACCAGTAAGAAAGCCGCCATGATGAATGCCCAGGCAGGCAATGCAGATTGGGATCTTAACATGCTTCTACGAGAAGGTTAATATGAAGATAATGCTAATCAGGTTAAACTGCCTGCAGGAGTGTATACATAGATTGCAATGGCTGCCTGCTGTGCTTGAAATCAATTACCTACTAAAGGGGATCTTAGTGGAAATTTATTCAGTATTAAACAGGGTTCTGAGGAACCATTCCAGAAATTCGTGGACAGGCTGCTGAAAGCAGAATTTTTGGTAGAATTTTTGGAGATCCTCAAACAGGAATTCCTTTTGTTACTCATTTGGCTTATGAGAATGCTAATGCAGCCTGTTGCACAAAGCAAAGACAGACTTACATGGATACATTCGTCTTTGCGATAAAATTGGGCCCTCTTACAATCAGGGTCTGTCCATGGTTGCTGCCTTACAAGGGACCACTGTACAAGCAATGCTTGCACAGAACCGTAAAGATAAAAGATGTTTTAAATGTGGAGATTCAAGTCATTTTTAAAATGACTGTCCCAAAAACAGGCTCAAGCAAATAATCTGGTCACATGACACATTGTCCTTGGTGCAGGAAGGATAATCTCTGGGCCAGGCCTCAGGATATAGGCCAAGATTAAAAACATTTACATTTGAATTAAGTTGATATACAATGGGTGCAGCAGAAGCTTGTGTGACAAATACTCCTTTTGCCTCGGTCATCCTGACCAGCCCCTTGAAGGGTGTTTTCTGGAATTTGTTTATTGCCTAGTTTGTTCCTTGGGGAGGGGTCAGCCTCAGGCCCAAAGACATTCAAGACAGTCTTCAGCGCCAAGAGTTGTAATGATTATGCTGGAGAAATAATGGCTGCTTCCCCCATGGCATTGTAACTACCTGCTGGAAAAAGAATTGTTCAACTTGTTTTAGTTCCTTTGCATATGCTTCCTCCCAAATTGTTAAGAAAGAGAAAGGACAAGATGGCTTTGGTTCTTCTAATATATATTGGGTTCAGTCTATTACTAGCAAGAGACCTAATCTTAAGTTATGTAACAATTATTAGAAGATTGCCTTCAGCTTGGCATTCATCTGATACTCTCACTCAGCTAAAAAAAAAGATTGGTTATTGAATTAATCCAAAACAAAGTTCAAACTTAAGATTTATAAAACTAATGGGGCATTATAGCCTGACTTGCCTACTCCAGCTGCCATTTCAATAAATACATATATAATTATTATAGATCTAGAAGTTTGTTTTTATACCATTCCTTTACATTTCTGGTAAAGGTGTTAGGTTTGCATTCAGTAAATTTGCTCTTAATTGAGAATCCATGGTTCTCATATCATTGGAAAGGTTTGCCTCAAAATGGTTAATTGCCTTACATTATATATATATATATATATATATATATATATATATATATATATATTGTTGTTACTTTAATATAAGAAATTAAGAGTTTTGAATCGTTTAGTGTATGTTATTCCTTGTATGATTTTATTAGCTGAGCTCTCTAAAGAAGTTTTTCTGCAAGCCTTTGCTCTAATATAACAAGCTTTAAATTTTTGGAGTACTAGTTGCTCCAGAAAAGATTCAAAGGCAGTATCTTTTCAATATTTGAGACCTCAGTTATATCCCAAACAGATTGTGGCACAGAAAATTCTAATAAAAGATAGTTAGGGCTGGAGAGATGGCTCAGCCGTTAAAGGCTAGGCTCACAACCAAAAATATAAGAGTTCGGTTCCCAGCAATCACGTGGTGGCTCACAACCATTTGTGGTGGGATCTAGTGTCCTCTTCTGGCTTGTAGGTGTACATGCAAACAGGAAATGGTTTGCTTTTAATTTGATTTGTGTTTAATGATTTTTAAAAGTTAAGAAATATTATTTGGCTAAAACCTCATCTTAAGCTTACCATAAGAGGATTTGAACCTCTGCTTGATATTCTCAAGGGAGATACAAGTCCTAATTCCCCTTGACAATTAACTAAAGGAAAAATAGCTTTGCGGAAAGTAGAGTAAGCTGTTAGTTATCAACAGACAAATTATATAGACTATGAAAAATTGTTGGCTGTTTGTGTTATTATTACTCATATGCCCACAGCAGCCCTTTGGCAAAAGAAACCATTAATGTAGATTCGTCCTTCTTCATCTACAAGTAAAGTTTGTGTTAATAAAACATTATAAGATAGAATCCTAAAAACATTTTCAATAAAATGTTTATTCCTTATTCCAAATAGCAATTAAATTGGTTATTGAAAAATAATATTTGGCCTATTATGGCAAACATTTTAAGCAAATTTGATGATCACTATCCAAAAGATAAGTTGTTATAGGCTTTCTCTGGATGCTTTTTTATTTCCTGAAATTTACTACGCATGCAGCTCATAGAAAAGACATTTGCTGTATTTACTGTATTTACAGATGCCTCATCTATTGAGAAGGCAGTATATGTAATTAGATCACATGTTTATTTTCTTGAGTTTCCCCTACTTGAGCACAAATAATTAAATTAAGTGTTGTAGCCACTGTTTAAAATACTAGAAAATCAAGCTTTCAATTTATATACTTATAGCCAGTATATGGTTCATGATTTATAATTGCTTAAAATTGTTCCTTTTTAGATATTGCTAATTCTCAAATTTTATAGTTATTTATAAAAACACAGCTTAATTTTAAAAACATGTACTGTTTCTTAACTTTATAAAACATTTAAAAGCTCACTGGATTGCCTGAACCCCAGGGCAATGCCAGAGCAGATTTGTATACTAGACAGATTATAGGCCTCGCAAATAATTGGCCATACTATCTTATTCTTTACAGCATCAAAATAGTAATAGCTTGATACAATAATTTGGCATTTCTAAAAAGTGTGCAAGTTAAATTGCAAAAACTTGTTTTCAGTATTCTCAATTTTTTCATAATGATAAACCTTGAGGACTTATATAATCAATTTTGGCAAATAGATGTTACTCATTTTGATTTAAAAAAATTAAAATATGTACATGTGACTTGACACTTTAGGCTTTCTAGTTGCAACTACTTTAACAAGAGAAGCAACTAAAAATGTAATTAGTTATTGCCTATATTATTTTCCTGTGCTTGGTGTTTCATACCAGACTAAGATAGGTAATGGAACTGGCTATTGCAGTTATTTGACTACAGTCAAACATTTGAGAGGTTTTGTTGACAACTTTATTACCAAGATTCCTTATTATCCTCAAAGACAAAAAATTATGAAAGAGTTTATGAGACTTTAATATCTTTATAACTCTCTGAGTGTGGGAAAATCAACTATTGGTGCTTCCCTGGTTTTACAAAAACAGGTTGGCTTTTTAAACTAAAGGGGCGGGGAGAATTATACCCTCCAAGGTCACCAAAAGCACATCTTGCTTTTGTGTTATTTGTTTTAAATTTTCTGCAAACTGATGTTAAAGGTCAGTCTGCAGCAGATCGCCACTGGCATCCAGTCACAGGGTCTAATGGAGAGACTCCCTAACTAATTCTTGGAATGGTCCTGACCCTGTCTTAATTTGAGGTCGTGGATCAGTCTGTATTTTTTCAGAAAAAGAAAATGGAGCCCGATGGCTGCCTGAAAGATTGATTTGTCAAGTGGACTCAGATCTTGAGCCTAATAATTATGATTCTGATAATGAAGAATCTGATAACAAATCTAGTCAGAGTGTGTTAGCCATGGAAGACCATGAGACTCTAGGCTGTTACTCTATCCAGGGTGTTCCCAAGTCTCACCTCCACCAACCTAAAAGAGGGGACTTCTGCCCCTGGACCAAGCAGAGAGGGGCCACCCAGAACCCCCTCTGTCTGGCGATCTGAATTCTTGCATAGGCTGTGAGGTGAAGCACTGCAAGGGAATATAAATAAAAGTTAAAAATATGTTTCTGGGTTCCCTGAGGGACAAGCCTGACTGCATAGGGGTTGATGTCAAAAGTATCCCCTCTCCAGGAAAAAGACATCGGGACGGGTATGGCCCTTATGCCTTACTGGACAAGGACAGGAGGACTGGAGCCATTACAAGGTCCCCTTTAATTACTGGAGGTCAGGCCTCTATCCCTGCCTTGGTAAGATTAGAATCACCACGGTCCTTGGAGAAGAGATGAGATGTCAGGGACAGCCCTGCCTGTACACTGGGGGCCTAAAATCAACAATAGGCCTGAGTTACTTGCCTTCTCAAAGTCTTGGGTCTCCATGGAAACAGTGAAACAGGGCTATACTTGGCTTGGATAATCATGTTGCTGTTAACTTTTGAACCTTGTGTCTCAAGCAGATAGATTGCCTTCACACAAAGATCTCTCACAACAAGCCCAGCTACTCGGTACCCCAGATGGGATGAAATCATGTACCCCACACAGCTGCTTCTGTAGAGTGAAAAATTATATTGGCCATTTTATGAAATATGTGTAGATTTTTCGCCTTACAGAATGCGGAACTGAAAATAAGATTTCAGGCCTTCACATTCCAGGTGAAGGACACTTGCTGGATTACATTCCTCAAGCCTTGCCCACGGCAGGAAGACATTCCTGATTACAGATAAAGATGCTACCACCTAGGTGGGGCTATAGCCCTATAGCCGGAAAAAGTAAAGATAGTAATCTGAAATGGCAGGATAGGGCACAATGGCATGGTAAAAACCACATTTTTGAGAAGAATGCAGGGCGATTTCCACATGACACTAATCATTTAGAGTGAGTACCTCTGAATTGTTCCACCGTTTTCATGTTTTGTATCCTTGACAACCCCTCACCCCGCTTCCCACTCCCCTGGTTTGCGGTTTTTCCCTTTAAAACCCTCCAAGGACTGGCCGAAGAGGTCGGACCTTGACTCCAGCACAAGTACCTGCTCAGACCGATGGCCGCCAGCTCTTTCCCTAATAAACCTCTGCTGATTGCATCCAGGTATGGTTTCTTGTGATCTTTGGGTGGCCACAATGTCCTGAGGCTTGAGGAAGGGTCTCCTGAGTTTGGAGCTCTTCACTTCTACTGGACTTGTTCCTCCTGACCTATCCTCAGATGGGCTCCATAAACCCTGGACAGCAGGACACAGCCAACTCTCCTAAGACTGGACAAATATTCCCCATACCCATTCTTCTAGGTTCCCCCTAGAGACACGTCGCCCCCAATGTCAGCAGGAAGTAGCCAGATATCACGATGACCCTATTCCTGTTTCACCTCTCTCTTTTCTTTTTAAGTTAACCAAATGGGGGAAACTGTACCCTTCCTCCCACCATGAGCAGGCCTGAGAGACCTTGTTTACCACAACAAGGTCAAGTGACAGGATCTAGGTGGAGTTACCCACCTTGGCTGCCCAGAACACAGAAGCAGAACTGCCCCTGGGCTTGCCTTGAGACATCTCTGGCCATGACCTGGAACGGACTATGAATTATCCCACCCATCTGAAACCAGGAGGGGTTGTGGGTTGGGTCTTTCCCTTTAAATTGAGAGCTGAACATTAAAGCTTGGGGCCTTGATCAGAGAACTTTGTCTTGGCCTCATCTCTTCTCACCCTCCTTCCCCCTTCAATTCCCAGCCCCACTTTCAGGTGAACCCAGTTGACTTGTGGCCGCGGGCGGCTACAGTATCTCACTTGGAGCAGCCTTTGGGATTTCAAATGCTCAAGCCACAACCCATCTTTCTCTTTATTCATGCTGTCAATGAATTCAGATTTATAACTTTCAGCTCCTTCAGCACCCTGTCTGCTAGAATGCCACCAGGATTCCTGCTATGCTTTGCATGATGTTTATAATGGGTTAAATGTCTGAAACTGTAAGCTATCCCCAATTAAATGCTTTCCTTTATAAGAGTTTCTGGGGTCATTGTTTCTCTTCACAGTGAAAAAAACCTAAGGTAGAAGTTGTTATCAGGAGTGGCATATTGCCTGACCATTCTTTGGTTTGGAGAAATGTGGAACACATTGGGATTTTGGATTAGATAAACAATTGGACAATTTAATGGGGATTAATAGAACATACCAGTAAGAGCATGGAAGACAGTGATGCTGAGGATGATTTGAACTGTGGGAGCAAAACTTAAGAAATTTCAGAGAGGGAGAATATTAATATGTTGCCTAGAGACCATTTTCAAAAGAAAGAAAGAAAGAAAGAAAGAAAGAAAGAAAGAAAGAAAGAAAGAAACAGTGGCTGCTTTTTTACCCTTGACTCAAAATTGTGCCTGAGGCTAAATTGAAGAGTTTTGAATTAATGGCATTGGTAGAGGAGATTTCAGGGCAGCCTAGTATTGACTCTATCATGTGATGCTAATGGTGACTTTTATTAAGATCTATAAATGAAAAAAAAAAACCAAGCTGACCAAGGAAAAGACTAACATGTACAGTTTGAGGAGAAAACGAGTGTCAGGAAGTATATTGAAATGACATCCAATGCTCAAGGAGATAAAGAATTTAGAGAAAAGCCTGATCCTAATTGGAATAGCTGGAGTGATGACCTCAGGACAAGACTCCTCCCAGCTAAACTGCCAACTTTTGAAAGGGAATTGAAAAGACTAGGGCTTGGCATGGTGGTGCACATCTTTCATTTCAGCACTCAGGAGGCAGAGCCAAGTAGATTTCTGAATTTGAAGCCAGCCTGGTCTGCAGAGCAAGTTAAGGACAGCTAAGTTTAGGTAGTGAAAAAATAAAAATAAAAAACAAAACCAAAACCCATTAAAACCAGCAACGTTGGGGTCATGTTCCAGTCTCAGAAAGCAGAAGAATGTGACAGCTTCAGCAATGTGGGTGATTTGGGCTTTAGAATTCAGGATAGAAGAAAGGGGTTATGGATTTCCTGTGCTGATAAGGAAAGCTGCTCAGGCTGTGGCCAGGCCTGTGTCAGAGATGTACTTGCATGGAGGCCCAGAAAGGCCATTGTGAGACTGTGAAGGTGAAAGTCCTGATTGCCTTGGATAGCCCAAGATGTTGGAAATGCCAGTTATGAGATACCTGCCAAGGAGAGCTGCTAACTGTGAGTGGAATCAGGCCACTAGAGAAAAGTGTTTTTGCAGTCAATTAAGCTCAAAGGAGTTGGAGGTCTGAAGAGCACTTTGACTTCAGACATGGAGAGGCAGAGTATAAAGTTTGCTCTTCTGATTTTTGCTTTTTTCTTTAGTATTTCCTTACTATGTTCCTTTTCAGTATATTCACTGCCACTCTATGTTAGAAGTATGTGATCTGGCTTTTTATTTTGATTTTACAGAGAATTGCAGTTAAGGGATTGTCATGAGTTTCAGAAGAAACTTTGAACTTTAAACTTTTAAGCAGTGTTGGGGTTGTGATAGACTATGGGGAGTTTTGAAGTTAGACTAAAGGCATTTTAGCATTATAATATGAATACAAACCTCTGAGGGCCAGGGAGTGGAATGTGGTGGTTTAAATAAGAATGGCCCCCTATAAATTCATATATTCAGATGCTTGGTCATTAGGGAGTAACAGCTCTTTAACATTAGGGATTAGGAGGTGTGGATTTGTTGGAGCACCTGTGGCCTTGTTGGAGGAAGTGAGTTCCTGGGGTAAGCTTTGGAGTTTCAAATGTTCAAGCCAGGACAAGCTTCTCCTTTCTACTGCCTAAGAATCTAGGGGTAGAACTCTCAGCTCCTCCACACCGTGTCTGCCTTCAAGTGCCATGCTTCCTGCTATGCTAATAATGAACTAAACCTCTGAAATTATAAGATAGCCCCAATTAAATGCTTTTCTCTATAAGAGTTTCTATGATCATAGTGTTTTTTCACAACACTAGAACATTGACTAAGACATCAGACATGATAGTTTGTAGGGCAAATTTGTCCATAAAGAACCTGAGAATAATAGTCTCACAAGCAATGTATGTGCTTTAGTTTTATCAACATCTTGAGAAAAACTTCTTGTAATTTTGGATTTATAGCCAGTTTCTTGTATAGTGATGGTATCGCAATGTGGCTTTGATCTGGACTTGGCTATTTTATATTAAATATGTTAGAAATTTATTGGCATATGTTTCTTGACTGAACATTATTCAGATTCTTCACCCATCTTAGATTGGGTTAATTGCTTATTCCCTGCCTTCATCTCCTGGAGGAAAACACAGTATCAAATTTTAGAGCCATTATTCCCTTGCATTTAAAATTTTGCCTTAGGAAATTTTTCAAAGCAAAACATTTTCATTGTTGGCTTCTTTATAAGATTTATGCTGTAGAACTCTTCCTCATTAGAACCCAGAATATTCTTATAAATTTAATTTGGCAAAGTCAATTGTTTTCCAGAGAATAAATAATTAATTTCTTCAAGATGAAAGTTAACCTCAAGAAATAAAAAGAATACAGATGAGACACATAACTGCTAGTTCTTCTTTAGAACCCATAAGAGTAACAGAAGGATGTATCTAGAATTTGTGAACATCAGCCATTGACTCGATTTGACATTAGAATATAGAGACATGTACATCTATGTAGTCCTATTTGGCTAGGGGTTTTTTTTCAGTTTGTTAGACTAATTTCTGTGACTTTTATGTATTTTATTTTGAATCTGTTAATTACATCCCTTATTTGTATCAGTGATTTTATATTTTGGGTTGTGAGCCTAGCCTTTAACGGCTGAGCCATCCCTCCAGCTCTGTATCAGTGATTTTAAAATGCTGCTTCCTGTCCAAAAAAATTTTGAAAATTGGTGATCTGGAATTGTGATTAGGATTAGACTAAGTAGCATCTGATTAAGGGCCTGAGGACTTTCTTGAGGATGTGTTAATGAGTTTGAGCAAAGGAAACTGGTGACATTTATTTTGATTCTTAATCTTTATGAGTGGAGATGTGGGGATTAGACTTGAAAATATATTCTTTGAACCCTTGCTCTGCCTTTTTGATGGACTAAGAAAAAAATCACTCCAATTTAAAATTCTCTAAATGGGGCTAGCAATTTGTTTATTATAGGATAATGTAAAATATCTCTAAATCACACAATAAATTAAAAATATTATAAAAAGAACCTTATCAATGTCAAACTGTCACATGACTCTTTGATGAAATTTGATTGTATGAAAAACAGAAACATTTTAGGCTTATTAGGTGGCACAGGGGTGGATAGGACTTGGAGTGCATGTTTGATTGGTAGTGAAGATCCCCCACTCAGGGGAGACCCTCACTCAAGTCTTGGGATATCACGGCCACCCAATAACTTGCAAGACACCAAAACTGGATGCAAGTAGCAGAGGCTTTATTTGGGAGAATCAGCTGGCTAATGGTCAATTCGTTTGCCCACACAGGAGCTGAATTGACAAAGGCAGCTGGCTTAACAAGAGTTTTTATAGGAGAAAACCACAATCTAAGGGGGGAGGGGGAGAGGGTTACTAAGGGAACATAACATAAAAATAGTGAAAAGTTCCAAAGAAATACAACCTAGGTGAATCAGGATCATGTGGAAATTATTTTTCTCAGAAATGTGGCCTTGCCCTGTCATTGTGGTCAGCTATTTTGCAATACCACCCAGCCCAGTCATTGTGATCACCTATTTCTCAGCACCACCCAGATGACTTGCATTCTTCTGTCGTGGTCAGCCGGTTCCTGGAACCTGCCTGGAACCTGCCTGGAACCTGCCTGGAACCTGCCTGGAACCAGCCAGCCCACATTTTTGGCTTGTTTCTGAGAAAAGTTTTCATGTTCTTTAAGGAAAAACCTAAAGAAAAACCTATATATTTAAAAATAACCTTCTCATACATTTATAAATGATTTTCTTATAATTTTCATTTTTCATTTCCACTTCTTCTGATGAAAATTTTAATCATAAAATGTAAACTTTAGTATCATCATAACCTTCATTTTCTTGGCTTAAAGTTCGATATTGTTGATGTAGCATTAAAATTTGAACAGCACTTATTTTTTTCTCTAACAAAAATCACTAACCTATTTAAGATGCAAGGTCCTATGGTCCTTTTGCAAAAGCAAAATTATGAGGGGTCCATCGAGGTGAAGACCCCCATACTCGGGAGACCCTTCCTCAAGCCTCCGGAATGGCGACCACCCAAAAATCACAAGAAACCATACCTGGATGCAATCAGCAGAGGTTTATTAGGGGAGGAGCCGGCGGTCAAAAACGACAAGCTCTTTAGCTCCAAGAGCAGGGTTTTTGGCCACGTGTGGTGGGTTAAAGGGTCTTTTATAGCATGGGGTGGGGGGAGGAAGGCATTTTCGCGTGCTTACACATGATTGGTTGTTTTGAACATAGCACTGGGAAGACCAAGGGAGGGGTAACCAAGAACAGTGGAACATTTCAGAGAATCTAGCCCAAATGATCTAGAGTCATGTGAGATCACTCTGCACACTCATTCTTCTCAAAAATGTGGTTTTCACCATGCTATTGTGTCCTATTCTGCCATTTCCTCCGGCTATAGGGCTATGGCCCCACCTAGGTGATAGCATCTTTATCTGTAGTCAGGAATGCCTTCCTGCCTTGGGTGAGGCTTGGGGAATGTAATCCAGCAAGTGTCCTTCACCTGGAATGTGAAGGTCTGAAATCTTATTTTCAGTTCCGAGTTCTAAAACTCGGAAAAATCTACACATATTTCATAAAATGGCCTTTATAATTTTTCACTCTACAGAGGGAGGATAACAGAGTTGTCATCCACAGAGATCTATTGAACCAGCTCTCAAACCAGTTTTGTTGTGCTTCTCTGTCTTTTTGTCTCTGGTCTATTCTCTTTCTAAGTTTACTCATAGAGTCTCTAATGACTCCTGAGTGGTCTATGTAAAAACAGCATTCTTCTCTCAGAGCAGCATATAAACCACCTTCTTTGAGAAACAGCAAGTCCAATCCTCTCCTATTTTGTAGGACTACCTCTGAGAGGAAAGTCAATGACTCTTCTAGCTTTGATACTGATTGTTTTAGGGCCCTTAGATCGACGTCTATGGCTGCCCTTAGTTCATGAAAATAATGAGGAATCTGTATTAGCACTGCAGTACCTGTTCCCACCCCCGTGGCTACTCCTAGTCCCAATATAACAGCTAGGGTCAAGGAGATAGGCTCTCTGAGGAAGCATCTAGGGTGTATCTCAAATTCATGTTCAAGAGTACTTGCAGGGTGGTAGTAGACCCTAGGGACCAGCTGTACAAGCACACAATAATCTTTGGTCTCATCAAAAACAGAAGTAGAAATACATAGAGTTAATCCAGAGCTACAGGCCCACCACTTATCAATTTCAGGCACTAAGTATCTGTTAACAGTGGTCTTTGGACTCCTAGGAGTCTGGTTGCATAGATGTTTATATGCAGCTGGAGGGTTTCCCAAGCAAATTCCTTGTCCTGGAACCTCAGTGAGAGTTAGTCTATTTTTACTGCTCCATACACAAGTATCATGGCTAGTAGTGTTATTGAATGTCCCAGTTGTTGCAATACCCTCATAATAAGTGAGCCCTGACGAGAGGCAGAGCCAGCAGGACTTAGTCATGTTAGGGTTGGGACCCATTGACCACAGTAAAAGCTCCTTGAATCAAATTTAACAACCTTTGTCCAGTGCTTGAGAAAGATGGAGTCCAGGGGGGAGTCATATCAAGGATTCCCCATGGGATGTTCAGTAGGATGTTTATCTTCCGAGGGACCTGCAGGTGCCACTGGGACCACTGGGGCAAGGGGCTTTTGTTCAGATAATACTTCGTTTGGGCCTATAGGTTGGGCAGGTGGGCTTTCTATCTTTAGCCGAATAGTAAAGCTAGCATTGTAATCACTTTTAGTTATTCTATCTAAAAAATACCATCGAAGGCCCCATGTTGTTCCTTTTAACCACTGTGTTGTATCCCCAGTTTGCCCCTTGTCAGTGAAGGTTATATTCAGTGGCATGCAGGTGGGGCTTTGACCGCAAGTCCCTGTTCTCCATCTATTATAGCACTCTTCTGTTGGGGATGTATAGTTTTTAGGCACTATGATCCAGTCCCAAGAAGAGCTAGGGTTCCAGTAAGCTTCTCCCATAGTCTCACCCCCCCCACCCCCAAGCAGAACAGTACCAGCTCTTTATGTCTCCACAGCATCGAGCCGTAGCTTGGTCTTGAGGGCAGATGTAAAAATCTAGTTTTGCCAGCCTACATCTGATCATCTGATCATCTGATCCCCTGCATCCAAAGTTCCCTCCGGGGGAGGATCTCCTTCCTGCCTCTAAGGGCAGGTTCTGGGGGTCTGAATCAGGGATGTCCCAAGTGTCCAACCCAGCAGCTAGTAGGCAGAAGTTAGGAGTGAGAGTGGGCCACCAAATGTATAGTGGGGCCACCCTGGAGGTGGACCATATCACCACTCCAGTTAATGAGGAAACTTGCCAAGTCAGTTTTTGGGGAGCATGAGAATTATTTTCTATTACCTGAAGGGCACCTGTGACGAAGGTGCAGCTTAAGAGGATTAGCAGTCTTTTTCAAGGTCCATTCATCTTGTTGAGAATCCGGAGGTGCTCTTTTCACGTGAGAGGCATGAATCCACACGGCTATGCCATCCACCTTCACTGCTGTGGGGGTTGTCAACAAGACCAGGTATGGGCCTTTCCACCGTGGCTCAAGGTTGCCCGTCCGATGTCTCCTCACCAAGATAGCATCTCCGACCTCAAACTGTTGTGGTACGGGGTCTTCTTTAGGAGCATAGAAGTTCCTTAAGGTTTCCCAGATCTCCTTTTTCACAGCTGCTAAGACCTTTAGTCGGGCTAGAATAGGTAAAGGGGGAATATAGCAGTCATCAGGACATGCTAGGCTCTCACAGGTCTCATAAATGGAAGGAGGGCATCCATATAGGATTTCAAAGGAGGTAAGCCCCAGGACTCCAGGTGTGTTTCAAACCCAGAACAGGGCAAGAGGGAGCAGAGCCATCCAATCACCCCCGCCAGTCTTTATGGTCAATTTAGTTAAGGTCTCTTTTTATAGTTCTGTTCATCCTCTTTACCTGTCCTGAACTCTGGGGTCAGTAAGAGCAATGCAATTTCCAATCAAACCCCAGTTGTTTGGCTAATCCCTGATTTACCTGGGCGCCGAAGGCAGGCCCGTTGTCTGACCCAATTACTGTTGGTACTCCAAACCTAGGTAGAATTTCTTCTAAAATCTTCTTGGCCACCACAGTAGCAGTCTCCTTCTTGGTAGGGAATGCCTCAACCCATCCTGAGAAAGTATCTATAAACACTAGGAGATATTTGTTACCATATCTGGCTGGTTTTACTTCAGTGAAATCAACCTCCCAATATGAACCAGGTCGGTCTTCCTGCAGCCTGGTTCCTTTTACCTCCTGATGGTGGCCAGCATTAGTGAAAGCACATGCTTTGCACTCTCACACTAGCTTGTTTGCTAATTTCTTCAGCCTTGGAATCTTGTACTGAGACCAGCCCACTATTTCCATCATCTTTTCAGGTTCCAGGTGGGTCCACTGATGAATCCCAGATAGGTAGTGTATGCTTTCTTCCTCCGATAGGACTGGCTTGGTCCAAGGTATCTCAATGGGATCGGGGACCTTGAGTTTGAGTTTGATGGCTAAAGTCATGGGTCCTTGGGTGGCCTCTTTGGCCTTCAAGTCAGCCATCTGATTTCCTCTAGCTATAAAGTCTGTGCCTTTCTGATGGCCTGGAAAACGGATTATGGCCACCTTTTTAGGGAGGTGTATTGCCTCAAGGAGGCTTAGTATTTCTTTTTTATTCTTAATGTCCTTTCCTGCTGAGGTTAAAAGGCCCCTCTGTCTATAGATGGCCCCATGTGACTGGCTGTCAGTGTAAATGTTGATCCTCTGACCTTTTGCTTTTCTTAAAGCCTGGGTTAATGCTATCAGTTCAGCCCTTTGATCGGACATTCCTTCTGGCAAGGCTGAGGCCCAGACAGTCTGTTTCCCATCTACCACTGCTTCCCCTGCTTTTCGCTTACCCTCTACCACGAAGCTGCTTCCATTGGTGAACCAAGACTTCACCCCTGGCCAGGGCTGATCCATAAGGTCCAGTCTAACAGCTGTTTCTTCAGCCAGTATCTCTTCTCACCCATGTATTGTTGGGTCAACGGTCTCAGGCAACAGGGTGGCTGGATTGAGAATAGCAGGTCTCTGCCCAATAAGGGGGTAGGTCATTCAGGTATTACCAGGAAAGAATGAGACACCTGTCTCCTTCCCAGGTTCACAGTTCTCAAGGTGGTCCAGGGATATGAGTTTTGTCTAATTGCTCCAATAACTATGGTTTGCTTATTTTTCAACTTCCCCAGGGGTCTCTTGAGCACTTCAGCTCCCATATCGACAAGAAAGTCCATGGGGGTCCCCTCCACTCTCAGGGTTACCCTAGGCTCACGGAGGGGGGCCAAGCCTCAAACCCCCTAATCTTCACTTTCATCAAGGGCCAGAATCTTGGTTCCTTTTCTTTCAGGACACTCTCTGGCCCAATGGCCCTTTTCCTTGCAATAGGCACACTGGTCTTTGTTCAGACATTGGCTGGCTCTTCTGGGTGTCCTTGGCTCCTGCCTCCGATATTCACCCAGGTTCCCTATCTGTCTAGCTCTCCTAGTCCACTGACGCCTTCCCTCATCTACAACTGCAGCCAAAATCCTAGTCAGATTATTTTCCTGTCTTTTATCTTCCTTCTCACTTCTTTCTTTCTTCTCTCTCTCTCTCTGCCTTCTCTTCTTCAGTCTCTCTCTTATGATACATTTTCTCTGCCTCCTTAACCACATCTCTAATTGTATAGTCCTGTAATCCCTCAATACATTGTAACTTCTTTCTAATATCTGGAGCAGATTGTCCAATGAAAGCCATGATAACAGAAGCCCTCTTTCCCTCCAAGGCGTGGTCAAAGGGAGTGTATCTATGATATGCCTTCATGAGGCGTTCCAAAAAGACTGAGAGGGCCTCTGTTGGTCCTTGCATTACCTCTCTTACCTTGGCCAAATTGGTGGGGCACCTTGCTTCCCCCCCCCATGACCTGCCACTAGAGCCCGGTGGTAGATGGACAGTCGCTCCCTTCCTGCAGTCGTATTGTGGTCCCACTGAGGTCAGTCAAGAGGAAAAGCTTCATCCATCTGGGCAGGGATCGGATTCTGCAAGGATTCTGCAGCCTTCTGGATATTTTTCCAGGCCTCTAGAAAAATCCTCTCCCTCTCCTCAGTTGTGAAGAGAGTTTGAAGAAACTGCTGGCAATCATCCCAGGTGGGCTGGTGCTAGTATATCACAGACTCTACCAGTCCAGTCAGGGATGCAGGGTTCTCTGAAAAGGAGGATGGTTAATCTTCCAATTATATAAGTCAGAAGAGGAAAAAGGCCAATATTGCAGGAACTGAACCTTGTTTGGCTCAGTGGGAGCAGGACCCATGGCTTGGAGAGGTAGAGAAATGGTGGAATCTGGTCCTTCAGGGCTCAGACCTCTCCGACTCCAAGTGCCAGTCGCAGGTCCCCCTTCTCCTGCTCCCTGAGGGGCCGGGGAGCCTGTGGAGGTGGTGGTTGGTGGTAGGGGGCTGGCAACGGGTTTGGCCATTCGGGTGGCTCCTTGATCTCAGGATAAATCTTAGGCGGAGCTGAGGGCTTAGTTTCTGAGACTGGTTTTGGTTTTGGTTTCGGTTTGGGCCCCAAATTGCAAAGAGCCAGGGCTCAGGAGCCTGGCTTCTTTTTTATCCAAGGTTTTAACCAAAGAGGGGGGCTCTGGACCAGGTCTTGCCAGACCACAATGTATGGCTGTTGATTGGGATGCGACCCCAGTCCTTCCTGAAAAATAATAGCCTTAACTGTGGAAATAATAGTCAAGTCAAAAGTTCCCTCAGGTGGCCATCCTACATCAAAGGTTGGCCATTCTGAGGTGCAGAAAGTCTGCCACAGTCCTTTCCTGATGGTAACTGATAGCTCATGGGCTCTGGTCCTCATTTCTGTCCAATGATCTAATGTCAAGCTTAGGGGAGTTATCACAGTCTGGGTCTGTCCCATTACTACAAATAACACAAAACACAAACAAAACAAACACACAAAAAGACTAACAAAGATCCGTCTCAACCATGAGAGCCAACACCAATCCAGAAAAACAGATGGCTAGGAGTTTTCTCGTGTCCCTTTTTCCAAGAGGACCAACATGTCCGCCCTGGCAACCAGACGGGAACCCACCAGGCATCCCTGGGGTCCCTTCTCACTTGGGACGTCTCCCAGCTTGTGGCAGCAGCAATCCCCTAGCATGTTTGCTGGTCACCCGTTTGCCTCCTGCAGAGACAGAAACGGTTTACTGCCTTTTACAAGACAGAAACAACTGCCAAACCAGACCACAAGTGCAGTTTCCAGAAATCAGAACAGTTCAGATGGACAGACACACAATACAAAAAAAAAAAAAAAAAAAAAAAAAAAAAAAAAACCAAGAGAACTGCGAGTGTACCCTTAGGAGAATAGGGTGGTTGCAAATCCTGGACAAACCCCCAACTGAAGATCCCCACTCAGGGGAGACCCTCACTCAAGTCTTGGGATATCACGGCCACCCAATAACTTGCAAGACACCAAAACTGGATGCAACCAGCAGAGGCTTTATTCGGAAGAACCAGCCGACTGATGGTCAATTTGTTTGCCCATGTAGGAGCTGAATTGACAAAGGCAGCTGGCTTGACAAGGGTTTTTATAGGAGAAAACCACAATCTAAGGGGGGAGGGTTACTAAGGGAACATAACATAAAAATAGTGGAAAGTTCCAAAGAAATACAACCTAGGTGAGTCAGGATCATGTGGAAATTATTTTTCTCAGAAATGTGGCCTTGCCCAGTCATTGTGGTCACCTATTTCTCAGCACCACCCAGATGACTTGCATTCTTCTGCTGTGGTCAGCCAGTTCCTGGAACCTGCCTGGAACCAGCCAATCCAGATTCTTGGATTGTTTCTGAGAAAAGTTTTCATGTCCTTTAAGGAAAAAACTAAAGAAAAACCTATATATATTTAAAAACAATCTTCTCATACATTTATAAATGATTTTCTTATAATTTTCATTTTTCAGTAGGAGGTGACCCTGGTAGGAGTAGGGATGAGAAAGGCCTTCCAAGAGACCAGTTAAGAAAAATTTACATTAAAAAAGAAAAATTTACATATCCTTGGGCTTGATTTTACAAGTTGTGCTTTCGGAAAGTTTCCCTCAGAAAAAGAGAAATTATACCTGATGCTGGAAACCTACCCAAGTTCTTGGAGATAATGAGGGGATGGGTTTTAGAAGGGAACATTCCACCACTTTATAAAACAAACATAATTCCTGTCAAACAGCCATAATTCTAAAGATCTCTCCTCCTACCCACAGATAAGTATAGCAATCATTTCTCATAAAAAATCTCTTTGTAATTAATAGAGTATTGCAGAAAAACCAATGGATCAAAATATAGAGAACAACTGATTATGGGGTGCCTATCACCAGTAAATAAACCTACAATACAACTTCTGTACCTAAGGCTCAAGGAACATAATAGAAAGGGGGCAGAAAAATGATTGAAAGAGCCTGAGGACTAGGAAATCTGCTGTGAGGTTTCTCTTCTGAAAGTGAGAGGGAAGCTTCACTCAGGATTGCAACAATATGGCTGCTTAAACAAGCCTGAACAGGTACAACACCAACAGCCATGATAACATGGAAAAGAGAAGTGTCACAGGGACCCATCCCTAAACAAAGAACAATGGGCAGTAAACAACTGCAGAGAGGAAAATAGTATAAAAGAAGGTTTATTGGAATCTGGAGAAAGGGGAACAGAGAAGAGAGAGGAAGAGAGAAAGAGCTAGAGGCTGGCCAGGGACAAATGGGAGAGAGAAAGATATGTATAAAGTATGGAGAGAGAGAGAGAGAGAGAGACAGAGAGACAGAGACAGAGACAGAGAGAGACAGAGAGAGGCTGGACAGAGAGTAAAGAGAGAACTTTCTTATATGCCAATCAAGCTCATACCTGACTGTTGCTAAGTAACTGTTGGGCAAAGCCTAGAGGAAGTGCCAATATTTCTCCATTTTGGTTTAATTAAAAATGAGGAGCTAGAAAAAAATGAGGAATAAGAAAAAGGTGATGGTAAAGCTGAAATGAGGTCTTCATGTTCTATAATTTCTGCTGATTTTGGGGCAACTGTTGTGTCTTCTGGGAACCTATGAAAATTGGGATGGGGTTGCTGGTGAAGTCCTGGTAGAGTGGCTGTTTCCTTGCTGTCTAGAATCTGTGAGACCATCTGTGGGTAGGAAGGTACAAGCTCAGTAGAAACATTTGTGCGGGTAGACCAGAGCACCTGTGAGTTGCTTCTCTGAAGCTGTCCTGGATGCATATTTTGACTAAATGCCTGAACTTGGAAAGATGGTGAAACACATATACATATTAGAGGCAGAAAATAAAGTTAAGTAGGTTCAGGATTTGCAACTCTTAGGCCCATGGTATTGATGGTTAGGGGAGGTGAGTCCCCAAACCAGGGAAATGGGGAGGAATTCCAACCTGTGGCATAGGCAACAGGTAGGGAATTTGTGATATTGATTGACTGGGGTTCTTATCCGGATGGAGTCCATTTGATTCATTAAAGATAGATTTGAGTGGTTTTCCTAGAACTTACAAAAATATTTTTAAGTTTACAAGAGAGATAAATTTGTTAGGAATCTCTTTCAATTTAGAAGTATCTTTGGCAACATGTTTTTTCAGTCTGCTCAGGTCACCACCACCTGTTGTTGCGCTCAAGCAAGATGGCAGTGAAAGAAGGACTTCCCACAAGCAATTCAGTGGGTCAACACCACAACTCAATGGGGATCAGAGCTTAGACTGGCTAACTAATCTAGGAAGCCGCAGTCAGTATGCGCCATTCCAAGATGGCGCTGGCCTCGTGTCTTCCCTGTAGTAAACAATTAACTGCGCAGCTGCAAAGGCAGAAGGCCCGCCAAAGTCACTGGCCAATCCCAAGGCATAATATTGGGTGGTGAGCGAACAGCCAATCAGAAGTGAATACATCACTCTAGGGTGTATTTAAGCTAGGCCCCTTCCTGTCTTCAGCCCTTCCGCTTCCTTCCGCGTCCTTCAGCGTTTTCCACGTTTGCTGATTCAGAGTAAAGCCTCGTTTTGCAGTAACTACCTGAATACTGTCTCTCGTGTTTCTTGTCCACGGGCATGGGGGGACGCGGGAGGCGCGCGTTATATCTGGTGCCGAGAACCCGGGAATTTCAGGGCGTTGTGGAAGGCCCCCGAGACTCGAGGAGGGTTAAAAATTGCAGGTTTCGAGGTACACCTTTGGAAGATATGCCTGGGGTGGCGTTTGTGGCAAGCGGATTTAAACTCTCTGCTGCCGCTCTACTAGCTAGCCTCTTGCTTGCATTACATTTGTTTTTAACTTATGTGTGTTGTGAGAAAGAAGGCCACTCTAGCATACCAGAACCAGGGTGTGTTAGCCGGCAACAGGGAAAAAGGCCTGGTCATAGAATAGGATATTCAAAGGGAACAAGGACTGCTGCAGAGTCCATTAAGCTTGAGAAACCTCCATCGGCGGGTGGAGAGAGGTCGGAGGAAAAAAAGATCCTCCTTTATGACAGAATCTTTGGGGAAGCGTCTGCACTCTGCTACCTGTGGCGGCTTGCAACAAGGCAAAGACAGAGCAAGGGAGCGTGGCGCGAAAGGCAGACAGAGGAGAGAGATAGTCTGCCCTGGAAAGCGCGGCGGGCACACAGGGAGTGTCCCACGAGCTTAGAGCAAGCAATGCCAGTGATAGAACAGATGATTTTTGAAAATGCCACAGCTGAATGCCGTGCAGCCATTGTTCCTCGTAAGACCAGGAGGCTACAAGGTTGGCTAAGGGCCTGCTGTGGCCCAGGGAGGGGGGCTGTTTGTGCTTATTCCACAGGTGAAAACAATTCAATTTGGGTCCCTACGCGGCTGGTGCAGATTGTGAAGAATGAAGCTAGGTTGCAAGATTACAGCTCTGAGTCTCCTGATACTGAAGTTCCATTTGGCGATAAGTATACGGCTGTGGGCCATAGTCAGATCCTGAACTGTTCACTTGCCAGTGCATTCAAATGCTGAAGTACTATCTTTTGATTACAGCTATTTGAGTGTTACTTACAAAAGAGGCTTTAAAACATAGTTAAACTGCCAATATTCCATTGGCTACAGTTGGTAGCTCAGCCAAGAGTTTGAAAATTTTTGATTTGCCTATGTTTATAGAAAAAGGATACAACACATGTCTTTTAAGGTTTACAGTTTAAATTTAAGGTTTTAAGCTAAAGCCAAAATGCACAATTCGGCTTAGCCAAGCCTCAGAGAACAGGCCTGAGGGAGGTTAAGTGCATTTACATTTGAATTAAGACATGCAGACTGAACTACAGAAGCCCAGGTGCAAAGCATTCCCTTTTGTTCTGAGTCTTCAGACCAGATCCTAGAAATGTGCTTACCGGGATTTCTGTGTTTCTTGTGAGAAGAGAGATAAATCTAAGACTCAAAGACTTTACAACACTCTGTGGACTAAAAGTTATGATTTTAATTCCTTTATATTCAAAGTTGTTAAAAATGAGATGCTTTAGATTCCTCTAATGTTTGTAGCAATTATTAGAAGATAAAGTTGGCTTTTATCCGATATATTCATTGGACAAAAAAGATTGGTTATTAGATTAATCCAAAATAAAGTTCAAATTTAAGATTTATACAACCTAACTTGTCTACTCCAGCTGCCATTTCAATAAATGCTTATAGAATTTTATAGATATAAAAAATGTTTTGTACCTTTCCTTTACATTTCTGGTAAAGGTGTAAGATTTACAGTTAGTAAATTTATTCATAATTTTTAAGAGCCCATGAAGCGATATTTGTTAGAAATAATTGCTTCAGAAAATGGTTAATCATTTTACATTTTATATATATAAATATTGTTGTTGCTTTAATACAAAAAATTAAGAGGTTAAATTTTTTAGTGTATATTATTCATTGTGTGATACTTTATTAGTGGATTTCTCTAAGGAAATTTTTTCTGCAAGCCATTGCTCCAATATAACGAGCTTTTAAAATTTTTAGAGTACTTGTTACTTCAAAAAGGATTCAAAGACAGTGTCTTTCAATATTTGAGACAGGTTGTGCTAGAAAAATGGCTCAGCCATTAAAGGCTGGACTTAATTTAAAATATAAAAACTGAACTCCCAGCAACCACAAGGTGGCTCACAACCATTTGTGGTGGGGATCTAACGCCATCTTCTGGCTTGTGAGTGTACATGCAAAAGGAAAATAGTTTACTTTTAATCTTGATTTGCTCTTAGTGATTTTTAAAAGTTGTTAAGAGATATTATTTGGCTAAAACCTCATCTTAAGCTTACCATAGGAGGATTTAAACCTCTGTTTAATGTTTTCAAAGGGATGCAAGTCCTAAATTAAATCATATGTGTATTTTCTTGAGTTCATCCTGCTTCAACACAATTAAATTATGTGTTGTAGCCACTGTTTAAAATGTTAAAAAAGGGTATATCTGCCTTTGTCTTGTTGAATGGTATATTTCATGAAGTACAGAATGTTTCGGCTACATGATTTAATATCTCTAGCCATTTGAATAACATTAAAATTAATAAGGTGTTTAGGAATACATCTGCACAACCAGTGTTGGTGTGTGTGGACCCACCATTTTTCTTTATGTTATCCAACTTTCAGAATAATTCTGATATCTTAGATTGTAAGAATGTTACATGCTTTTTTAGCACAATGCTGGAATGGATCACTAGACCTAGCCTTGGTTGTGCATGTGCCTACCTTTGTGCCCATCCCAGTACATCGTTATGGAGACTTAAAAGAGACTTTGGTCAATCAGAGAGTTGATTGGCTCCAAGCCCATATGGAGCAGCTCACGGATGGGGTTCAAATAAGCTGCATGTCAGCAACTCCACATCCAGGTATTACACCTCTGAGATTTGTGAATGATACATTTACTCAAAGCCATAATCTTTTTGTTTATTTAAAAGGAAAGTGGACTGGGAAGCTGGACCTGGTACAGCAACAATTGCAGATCCAGAGCTTGAGCCTTGATGGAGTGCGGATGGACCCTGTTACCCCTGGTGATTTTACCTCTTGAATTTCTTCTGCCTTTTCTTTCTTTCTAAAGAGCGGGGATAGGCCTGCTTGATACAACCCTATGTTGTAGATTAGTGTTCATGTATGGTTGGTCTGTAAGCTCAGAGCCCAGCAAAAACGTGACAAGGCCGCTAACGTCCAAGCACTCGCAGTCTTGGAGCAAGCTTCTCTCCCTGAAATTTGACTATCTAGGCTAAGAAAGTAGCCGATGACTGAGACCCTCAGTCGATGCACCCCAAGGGTTCAGCCCATTGCACTGGGTCGATGAGAGGTATAAGTCCAGCCAGCCCTTGCCTATATAGCTGTGGTACCTGAATAGTAGGTTGACAGCCCTTGCACTCCTGGGAGCTATACTCCATTGCACAGGGACGGGTGTCAATTCCTCTTTACTTCCCCTTAGCCCTTGCACCCAGAGGACTTGTTTCCATTGCACCTGGAAGGGTAAGGGAAAATCTTCGGGCTATAAGCTCTTGATCGCTTATTCCCCCAAGATGGAGTTTGCTTGATCGGGTTTGAGTTTGAATCTTGATTGGTACTGCATTTAATAGGCAAAAGGCTGTTTCATATTAATAATTTAATCAGGGAGAGATGTAGGAAGCTGCAGTCAGTATGCGCCATTCAAAGATGGCGCTGGCCTCGTGTCTTCCCTGTAGTAAACAATTAACTGCGCAGCTGCAAAGGCAGAAGGCCCGCCAAAGTCAGTGGCCAATCCCAAGGCATAATATTGGGTGGTGAGCGAACAGCCAATCAGAAGTGAATACGTCACTCTAGGGTGTATTTAAGCTAGGCCTCTTCCTGTCTTCAGCCCTTCCACTTCCTTCCATGTCCTTCCACGTTTTCCACGTTTGCTGATTCAGAGTAAAGCCTCGTTTTGCAGTAACTACCCGAATACTGTCTCTCGTGTCCTTTTTCGCGGGCGAAGGGGACTCGAGAGGTGCGCGGAACAAACTAAGCCTGGGGCCCTGTGCCTAGTACCAGGAGTTTCAGAAAGGCAGAGGTAGAGAGCTGAGCTCCAGAGAGGGGTTTCATCCACAGGAAAGATTTGAGGACAAGGATAGCAGGAAGAGGGGAAATGGCTCAGGAGGACCTAAGGAACTTCAAGGTTGCTGCTCTGAGACTGGTGGGATAAGGTCAGATGAAGAGGAGGGCAGATAGGATCACAATGGCCCAGGAGACTCTATAAGAATAGGTGGAGTGGGTGGAATTCACATCAGCCTTAAGGGATGCTGCTGGAAGTGCTTCTGCTTGTGAAAGCAACAGAGGTGCTGTCAACATTGAAAGGTCAATTCCTTGGACTCTGGGAGATGCTAAAAAGACCAAAAAGCTTACCTAATTGTTGTCTGTGGGTGGAGTGGTAGGCGAATGATGAGCCCAAAAGCATGGTCATAAACATCTGAGTCTTTAGGTACCATTATTTTGTGGTGTGGTAGAAGGGAGTGCCTGGGTAGGCCCATGCCATAGCATTCCCTCAAAGAAATTAGCTGAAGGACAGGTTTAGTATAAAAGAGACTTTATTGGGACCTGGATAAGGGGGTAGAGGCAGAGAAAGAAGGATAAAGAAGGACAGAAAGAGAGTGAGAGAAAAAAAGGGGAAGAGGCTGGCAGGGAGAATGTGTTGAGAAGAGAGGAGTAGGGAAGGGAGGAAGGGAAGGGGGAGGGAGAGGATGGAGAAAGAGGAAAGAGAGTTTTCTCATATGTGAGCCTAGAGAAAATGCTAACATATAGGTAATGATAACAAAGAAAAAGGAGTAAGGTAGAATACTTGGGAGGGTTTGGAGGAAGGAAAGGGTGGCTAGGGGACAGATAGTGTAATTATATTTTATTTTGAAAAAAAAAAGTCCAGGAAGGAGGTTGGAAGATAACTGATCTCAGGGTTCAAATTTGATCACTATCAAAGCCTTATTTTACCATTTTTATCTCTGTGGATACCATTGAGAACAATCATTTGCCATGAAATGAGATATATCATGCATTAATGTATGTAGAAGGGAACCTAGAAAAAAATATTGTTTCCCCTCTTTCTTTCTAGAGAATGAAGAGGAATAGCTTTTAGAGAAAGGGTTGAGAACTCATAGATTAGCCATCTGCTTGCTTGGCTTGGTTCCATGGGTTTGAGCTACATAAACAGGTTTTCCATCTTCCCTGATTAAATCAGCTTAACTCATCTGGAACATACCTATGGGCTTAGTTGTTCCTGGATCTTGCATAAGGATCTGTCTTTGCTAGAATTTCCATTGCTGTGAAAAGACACCATGACCAATGCAATTCTTATAAAGGACATTTAATTGGGGCTGGCTTAAAATATCAGAGGTTTAATCCATTATCATCAAGGCAGGAAGTATGGCAGCATCCAAACAGGCATGGCACTGGAGGAGCTGAGACTATTACATCTTGTTCTGAAGGACAACAGCAGAAAACTGGCATCCTGAGGTAGCTAGAAGGAAACTCTTTTTTCCTACCCCCAAGTGATACACTTCCTCCAAGTCCATACCTCCTAATAGTGCCACTTCCTGGGTCAAGCATATTCAAACCACTCCCTGGCCCCTATAGGCTTGTTCAAATGCATAAGTCTATGGGTGCCATAGTTCACCACAGCATAATTAGAAATACATTTAATTCAACTTCAGAAAGTCCCAATAGTTTACAGCAGTCTCAACAATGTTAAAAGTTCCAAGTCTCTTCTAGGTTCATCTAACTACTTAACTATAACCCCTATAAAATTAAAATAAAAAAGCAGATCACATACCTCCAACATCACAGAATATACATTACCATTCCAAAATATTGTGGTAAGGAAATGCTGGACCAAAGAAAGAAAGAAAGAAAACCAGATGGTTAAACTTCAAACTTGTCATTTCCATGTCCGATGTCAATGTGCTCTTCAGATCCTCAACTCCTTGTTGACTGCTATTGGCAGATCTGGAATTCAGCAGCAACAAACTTTGTTTTCTCATGCTGTCTTTACTCCCTTTTCTTGGCAGGAATTCCACAGCTCTGATATTTCTAACATCTTGGGGTTTCCAAGGTAACTTCAACTTCACAGCTTCTTATTCCAGTGTCTAGGGTCCACACACAATCTTATGAATTCCTCTAAAGGACTGGGTCACTTCTTGAGCTCTGTCCTCTGTAGCACCCTGTTTTACTCCACTGAACTGCTGTTACTGGTTTGGGTGGGTCATCCTATGGTACTGGAATCTCCAATAGGTTGGGGTCTTCTGATGCTACTAGGCTTCACCAAAAGCCTCTTATAGGTACCCTTCATTGTTGCATGACCCCTTCAGTTGTGGGCCATCAACTACAACTGAAGCTGTACATCCCTGTGGTGCTATGGATTCCATGCATGGGCGTTGGTCCTGTTGGGCTGAGTTGTGGGTCCCATGTGTCTGCCACCCCAGGCAGCTGGGACGGGGGCAGGAGCATGGGAATTTGAGTGAGTTCATTCCACATAGAGCCAGGCGGATGGTGGGCTAGGAGAAGCCATTGAGTTTCATTCCAGGTGAGGGAAGATCTCAGTCTGAGGCCCCTCGGGGGCAGAGCTCTTGAATTGGTGGTCTCTAGGCTGAGGCAGCTGGCCAGAGACCAGCCACTGGGAGACTGCAGAACTGAGATGGGGGCATATGGGCTGAACTGGCCTGCAGCCTAAAGGGGCGAGGGAGAGAAGCTCCAGCAGTGGCCTGTAAATGAGACTCTTGGTCAAGACACTTGACTCGCTTGGCTGGGTCATGGCTGGCTTGGCTAGCTTGCTTGATTTGGTGGGCTCCATGGCTGGAACATTGAGAAGCCCTCCAGTGGGAGATTAGGCAGCAGCTCATTGGTTGAAGGCCCCCTCTATGGTTCTTCACAGCAGGGCCCCAAAGACAAGAAGAAGTCCACAGTTTTAGAAGGTCTATTGTTATGCCGAAAAGTATATGAAGGAGTACCCTGTGTCCTCAGGGCAGGCCTGAGGTTAAATATCTTTTGCAAGTAGGAGGAGGATCTGGGAAGGAATGCTTAATTGGCTACACCCTCTGGCCTTTAGGTATCTCATTAATATGGAGATCTCTTGAGGCTTGGCGGCCTGAATGTGACCTAAGGCCACAAACCTTTTTTTGGGAGGGGCTGTGGATAAGTGAAAGGAACAAGGGCCCAGGGGGCAAGCCAAATTCCTACCGTTCCATTAGGGTATCCGGGGTTTGAGGCCTATGCTTGACTAGGTACCCAGCTGCCTCTCACAGCCCACTGCCCCACACAACCCTTCTTCTCCATTTTGCTTTTATACCATTTTAGTTACAAGCAAGTATTAAGGTCAGTTCTTTTTTCCAGCTTCTTCACTGCCTATGCTTTGTAGAGTGACCTTGAACTCAGAGATTTTCATGGTCCTGTGTCCTGAAAGCTGGGATTAAAGGTTTGTATCACTATGCCAGGATATAAGTGTTTCTCTATTTGGAACTTGCTTTGTTCTAGCCTAAGATTTAGATTCCTGCCTGAAATTACTTCTTTGTTCTAGCCTAATATCAGATTCCTGCCTGAAGCCCATTTCCTTGTCTTTGGCCAATGTCAGATCCTGTGAAGCAGTCCATTTCCATGTCCTTGGGCAATGTCAGATTCCTTCGAAGCAGCCCCAAAAGCTCTCCACATCTCCCTCTTTTTAATTTCATAAACAAGAGTAAGCCTGTCTTAGGTCTTTCTGACAAGAATGCCTTCCCACCAGTCATGGAATATGCATTATCAAAAGCAATGTACTTCTATCTTAGGTTGGTAAGGCTCTGTGCAAAATCTTGCCCATCCTTGGTTTGCCAGCCTGTTAATTTAATAACTCTGTCTGGGGGGGTCCATTTTCTGTTTCAAGACATGTACTTTGGTCTTCAACATGTTGATGTTGTTAAAGACACATTTTAACACAATAGGCAGAAATAATAATATTCCCAGGACAGAAAGGGCTAGCATGATTAAGCTATACATGCCATTCTTGAAGCTTGATCAAAATGGAAATACTGATCTAAGGCCATGAGTAATTTTATCAGTAGTATTTGCAGTGTCAAAGCTCAGCAGAACAGCATTCTTTAAATTCATAATCTCACTATGCAAATTAAAACATGCAGAAAGATGATAGAATTATGTCAAACACACTGCAAGTATCTTTAAACTTTTTCCTAATTATAATGACTATTATTGTGAACTTTAGAAGTAACACAAATCCAATGGTATTTGGCATGACACTCATGATGGCCCCTTACTCTTAAATTCTGAACCTCCTTCCAATAATTTGAATACGATAAAGAGCATCAATCCAATGTTCCAAATGCCTATCTAAATCCTCTTGTATACTCAACACATTAGTACCATTTATTTTTCTAAATGATTAACAAAACTAGCTGTCTTAACTTCTTGTGTCAAAGCAATTGAAGAGGCAGTGGTGCTAGCAATTAATGTAATTAATGCTGTTATACCAGCAATAATAAAACCCACTACCCTCTTGTTTCTGCTTAAAGCCTAACTCACTTCTTCCAGTACTTATAAGCTTTTTTTTTTTCAGAATACCAAGATCCTATAATACTCAGGGCAACAAAACAAAAGCTGGTTGATAGACCCCCGTAACAGACATGCCATGTTTCAACCCTAACACAATTAGAAAGTGTACAACCAATGAAACTTATATTAAATACTGTAGAAGAAACAAAAGCAATTTTAACATGACAATTAAAAAAGCCTTAACATAACATCATAAAGAACTGAAGCTAACTTCCAAATATGTCTCTGAAAATGCAGCCTTGAAAATGAAGACTGTTATTTCCAATATTGGATTGATTTCTAGACCAGTCCATGATTGAGTCTGGATAACTGGTCACATTTAAGAAAAATACATGAGTATTTTCTTCTCTTTTTGATTCTCTGTCCCACAAAGTCTAAACATTTGAGGCAAGGCAGCTTGACCCATCCAGGATATAGGCAAGCAAAGGTGGCTCAGGAACATATGTCCAATACAGCTTCCCAGTCACCATTGTCAGGGCACTCAGCAAGCTCACAATTCAGCATCATTCCTTGTCCCAGTATCTGCTTGTCTCACCCATCACTCTGTCAGTCATCATGCTCCTTCAGCATCCTGCAGAAAAAAAAAAACCCACAAACATGCCCTCATCCTCATATTAAATACCTGATCGGGAACATACCTTATGCCAGTAAATGGATTCTTTCTTTTCACCTAGGCATAAGTAGGCTTAGTGGTAGAGTGCCATAGACACTCAGCATACAAATTTTTTAAAATTTAAAATAAAAATAACATGATTTAAACAAATTTGTGGTGTATGGGGATATACCTCCCCCTTTTTTATTTTTTGAGGATATTGTTTTAAAGTACTATGGGCCTGTTTCACAATGCCTTGTCCTTGAGGATTATAAGGAATCCCAGTAATATGGCTAATATTAAATTGTTGAAAAAAAGTCTCAAATGCTCTACTGCAATCGCCAGTTCCATTATCTGTTTTAATCGAATTTGGAAAGCCAGCATAGAAAATCAGTGTAAGCAATAAATAATTACATTTTTAGTTGCTTCTGCTGTTAAAACAGTTGCAACTAGAAGGCCTCAGAGGGTGTCAATAGACACATGTAGATATTTTAATTGTCCAAAATCAGAAATATGAGTAACATCCATTTGATAGAATTGATTAGGTAGGAGTCCTCGATGATTAACACCATTCTGTGGTACAGGGAGAAACTGAGGACATTGAGGACAAGTCTTTACAGTTTAACGTGCACACTCTCTAGAAATACAAAATTGTTGTCTCAAGCTATTACTATTTTGATGATGTAAAGAATGAGATTGTTTGGCTAACTGTTCCTTTGTAAGGTCTCTAATGTGGCATTGCCCTAAGGGGTCCAAGCAATCCAGTATGAGCTCTTAAATGTACTATAAAGTTAAGGAGCAGTACGTTCTCTTAAATTGAGTTGTACTTGCATAAGTAATTGCAAAATTTGAAAATTAACAGTATCTAAAAAAGAAACAGTTTCAAGTAATTGTAAACCATGAGCTATATATTGGCTATCAGTATACAAATTAAAAGCTTAATTTTTAGCATTTCTTTTTTTTTAATTGGATATTTTATTTATTTATGTTTCAGATGTTATCCCTTTTTCCCATTTCCCCACCCCAAACTCCCTTATTCCATCCCCACTCTTCCTGCTTCTATGAGAGTGTGCTCACACATACCCCTGCATCCCCACCCTTGCATTCCTCCACACTGGGGCATCCAACCTTTAAGGGACCCACCAATGACCAACAAGGCCATCCCCCATACATGCTTGATTGGAACCATGGGTCTCTCCATGTGTGTTCCTAGGCTGGCAGTTTAGACCCTGGGAGCTCTGGTTGGTTGGTATTGTCACTCTCCCCATGGGGCCACAAATCCCTTCAGCTCCTTCAGTCCTCTCTCTAACTCCTCCATTGAGGACCCCATAATCAGTTTAATGGTTAGCTGCAAGCATCCACCTCTGTATAAGTCAGACTCTAGCAGAGCCTCTCAGGAGACAGCTATATCAGGTTCCTGCCAGCATGCACTACCTGGCATACACAATAGTGTCTGCATTTGGTGACTGCACATGTGACAGATCCCCATGTGGGACAGTCTCCAGGTGTTTCCTCCTCCAGTCTCTGCTCCACACTTTGTCTCTGAACTTGTTCCCATGAGTATTTTGTTACTCCTTCTAAAAAGGACCGAAGCACTCCCATTTTGGTCTTCATTCTTCTTGAGCTTCATGTGGTCCTGGAGTTGTGTCTTGGGTATTTTGACCTTTTGGGCTAATATCCACTTATTAGTGAGTGCATACCATATGTATTATCTTGTGATTTTGTTATCTCACTCAGGATATTTTCTAGTTCCATCCATTTGCCTAAGAATTTCATGAATTCATTGTTTTTAATAGCTGAGTAGTACACCATTGTGTAAATGTGTTGGGGTTCACACTAGCCCCACGTTGGGGCAGCCAAAAAATGTCGAGGCCCAAGCAAAATGTTGAGGCCTGGCCGACCCACGTTTGGGTGGCCACTGTATCCCGGCCCAAGCTGCCGCTCTGGTCTGAGGGTCGGCGTTCAGCAAGAGCAAGAGTGAGGATGGACTTGAAGAATGCAGACCAGACAGAGTGTAATTCAATCCCGTTTATTCTTCAGTCTAAGTCCTAAGTCTTGAGTTCCTAGTGCCTAGTCCCTAGCTCCTAGTCCCTATAAGTTCCAGGTGCTAAGTGCCTAATGCCTACTACCTAGTTCTTCCGAGTTCTCTCCCAAGTGCCTGCTACCTGTCTTCTCTCTGCTGTGTCTGCCTAATGTCTGCTGTGTCTGATTCTCTCTAGAGCCAAGTGTCTTCTACCTAATGTCTAATTGTGATCTGTTCTGTCTCTGCCTTTTATATGTCTCACTTCTAAGCCATGCCTCTAAGTCACACCTATAATCATGCCCTTAGGTCTTGTCTCTAACTCTTATCTCTAAATTACAATCTTAAATCACATACCTTTAATCTCACACACCTTTAATCTCACACACCTTTAATCTCACACACCTTTAATCTCAAGGTATCTAAACCAAGATTATTGGAGTGTGCTCAGCTGTTGTAGGCTATTGTAATCCAAGTCACAAGTCATGGTATATGGCTCAAGATGGCTGCAAAGCTGATAGCCACTTTTTGCTAAAAGTCGGCCCCCAACATAAATGTACCACATTTTCTGTGTCCATTCCTCTGTTGAAGGACATCCTGGTTCTTTCCAGCTTCTGGCTGTTACAAATAAGGCTTCTATGAACATAGTGAAGCATATGTCCTTATTATATGTTGGAACATTTTTGGTTCTATGCCCAGGAGTGGTATAGCTGTGTCCTCAGGTAATACTATGTCCAATTTTCTGAGGAACTGCCAGGCTGATTTCTAGAGTGGTTGTACCAGCTTGCAATCCCACCAATAATGGAGGAGTGTTCCTCTTTCTCCACATCCTTGCCAGTATCTGCTATCATCTGAGCTTTTGATCTTAGCCATTCTGACTGGTCTGAGGTGGAATCTCAGAGTGGTTTTGGTTTGCATTTCCTTGATGACTAAGGATGTTGAACATTTCTTTAGGTGCTTTTTAACCATTTGAGTTTTCTCAGTTGAGAATTATTTGTTTAGCTTTGTATCCCATTTTTAATAGTGTTATTTGATTGTCTGGAGTCTAATTTTTTGAGTTCTTCGATATATTTGATATTAGCCCTCTATTGTCTATAGGACTGGTAAAGATCTTTTCCCAATCTGTTGGTTGCCATTTTGTCCTATTGACAGTGTCCTTTACCTTAGAGAAGCTTTGCAATTTTGAGGTCCCATTTTTCAATTCTTGATCTTATAGCATAAGCCATTGGTTTTATGTTCAGGAACTTTTCCCTTCACTCATGGGTTGGAGGTTCTTCCCCACTTTCTCTTCTATTAGTTTCAGTGTGTCTGGTTTTATATGGAGGTCCTTGATCCACTTGGGCTTGATCTTTGCACAAGGAGATAAGAATGGATCAATTTGCATTCTTCTACATACTGACCTCTAGTTGAACCAACACCATTTGTTTAAAGTGCTGTCTTTTTTTCACTTGATGGTTTTAGCTCCTTTGTCAAAAATCAAATGACCATATGTGTATGGGTTCATTTCTGGGTGTTCAATTCTATCCCATTGATCTACCTGCCTGTCTCTGTACCAATACCATGCAATTTTTATCACTATTGCTTTGCAGTACAACTTGAGATCTGGGATGGTGTACTTTTCCTTTTGAAACTTGCTAAGCTTGAGCAGAATATTCTTCATGAGACTAAACCAGAGGAGAATGTCTACATTTGGCTTTTCTGAGACTTCTTTTTTCAATGCAGTTAGTTGAAATTGTTTCACCTTAGTCCCAGGTAGACTTTTAGATAAGGGCAAAAAACAGTCACATTTCTGACCAAAATATCACAATTCAGTATTACTGAATTCTCCTCTGAAACGTCTAGAGCCAAGCTTTCACTGTTCAAATAACCCTCAGGAAAATGCCTTCCATAGTTTTACTAGGATAGCTCTCATTAGGTTCCACTTGAAGCATTCCACCATTTTCCACAACCAAAGTCCCCAAATTTGTATTTCTCCTAACAAAAACATGGTCAGCTGACCCTATCACAGTAATACCCCAATCCCTGGTACCAACTTCTGTCTTAGTTAGGGTTTCCATTGCTGTGAAGAGACACCATGACCAAGACAACTATTAGAAAAAAATAAAATTTAATTATGACTGATTAACAGGTTTAGAGGTTCAGTCCATTATCATCAAGGCAGGTTTCCTGGCAGCAGCCAGGCAGGCATGACTCTGGAAGAGCTAAGGGTTCTACATTTTGTTCTGAAGGCAAACAGGAGAAGACTGGCATCCTTAGGCAGCTAGGAGGAAGCTCTCCTTCCCCACCCCCACAGTTACATGTTTCTTCCTACAAGGCCACACATACTCCACCCTGGGTCAAGCATATTCAAACCAGGACAAGATCAGAGAGCTTCCATGCTGTGCTACATCCTCAGAATGAAGAATGAAGAATTCTACATCATCTTACTATCTCAAATGGCTCAGCAGCCAATAGATACATCAGGGATACAGGAGAAAGAAATAATTTCATTGCTCTGAAGACATTTTTGTAGCTCTTCCAGGTACAGTTACCACCTGTAATTAAGGATTAAGACAAAAACAAGTGACCAATCAGGTATACTTTGGCTGCAGTGAATATCTATAGTAATGCAAATTCATAAAGGGGAAAAAATGTAAGATTTTTGAATTATGTAACTAATTTTCCCAGGTATATTAATTTAGGATAAAGCTAATACTTACATATTTAATAATAATTAAACTATTATAATTAAATTTATTGGGAACATACTACTTTAGTTATACATGCATTTTCATTTATGTGTAGGACCCTTGTGGGTCATAGTTCAATAAGTTTTACCATATCTAAAAATCAATTCATTTCTTTCATTCAGATGTAGATAAAGAATGAAACATGATAAAACTAACATTTGAACTTGTGATTGTTTATGATTGCCTTTTGTTTTTAAGTGTGTGTGTGTGTGTGTGTGTATGTGTATGTGTGTGTGTGTGTGTGTGTGTGTGTGCTGCATATTAATACAGATGTCTTCAGAAGCCATAGGTGTCAGATCCTTGGAGCTGCGGTAACAGGCATGTTGAGGTGCCTAACATGGAACTGAAGTCTTCAACAAGAGCAGTGCACACTCTCTTTTACTGTTCAGCTACCTCTCCAGATCATCAGGTCTGTTTATATGATTGCCTTTCTATTGCTCTTCAGTCCTTCTCATCATTTCGTCAATCAGTATTCTATAGATATCACTACTAATATATACAAGGCAATATGTAGACTGCAGCAGTTGGCTGAGCCACATGTATATATCTTGTTGGACCCAAAAATCCAAAACCGGGGGAAGCGCTCCCACAGAAACATTCACAGACAGGGGATTCTCTGCAAAAAACATGAGGTTTAATGATAATAACCAGTGTACTGGGAATCCCTTGCACACAGGCAAGAGGAACCCCAAGCCAAAGCTGGGAGCAGTTTTTATCCAGAGTTCATGAGAGCAACCACAAAGACTGACCTTCCCAGGTCCCGCCTTTAGGTGACTCAGTTTCACACATTATTTTTATGACAATGAGTGTCTTTTGTTTGCTCAGGTTTACCTTGTTAAGGGCCCAGCATCCTGATTGCCTCTCATCTGGTTTCCCCGGCAATGTGTCTACTGCTCTGGGCCTTTCTCACCCCCAGGCGGGTTCCCTCCCCTGTGGTCTGAGGAATGTTAATCAGCTTCTCCCTTCTTCTTATGAATGTTAATTCAGCAAGTGTCTTCTGACTAAGGAATGTGCTCCTCTCAGGATGTGTCCTGGGACAGTGGGATTCTTTAAATTTTAAGTTTGGACTGAGACCTGAAATCCTACAGTCTCAGTTCTAAAGATGAACATATTGTGGAATGTTTCTGGAGGAGGGGGACACTGGGGATGAGAGAATCTCAGATGTTTTTTGTCCAGATATCTCTGTGAAAAAACATATATCCAAGGCTTAGTTCCCGTCACAGTGCAGATTGGAGAAGATAGGTACTTCCTGAGCTGAGTGGCAACTACAGCAATGACCTAGAGAGTGGCAACTGCTAGTCAGCAGAATAGAGAGCAGATGGGAGCTGGCTACTGAGTCCCACCAAGGTACTTTGGGGGCAGGACACCTGGAAATTTGGCACAGAAGGCAACTGCCACTCAGTCTGTTAGTTTCAAGCCCATTTAGGCAGATGCAGTTCTAGGCCCTATGGTAGGGCAGTTCCCTCTTTTTGTGCAAAGAGAATCTTTCCCAAATCATGGAGAGTCCAAAGATTTTTAGTAAGGCCTCAAATTCCAGGGATGACCTTGGGAGAAGCATAGTGAGAGTTCTTCACTCAGGGCATGAAATCAAGGGTCTATGCATGTAGGTTGTTTTATTTTTTTCTTGTTTTGATGTGTGACTAGCTATCTCTTTAGAATATCTGTTAGAATTCAATATGAGTCAGATGAACATTTAATTAATGTTTAGGTCATCTAAGTATCTGTCAAGAGGAAAAAAGATGTCTCAAGAGAAAGCTAAAAACAGTTTTTTTTTAAACTGATACATAAAAAGGAAGCTTGTATGTATTAATGCAAGCGTTATTTTGACATATTTGTGGTGCACATTATTTAAGTTTGTAGAGTGAAAAACTTATATATACAGGCTTTTTCTTTATCCTATACCTGAACAAGAATGTAAGTTCCAGAAAGAGGAACTGAATGTAAGATTTTCACTACCCCAGGACACTTGCTGGATGAATTACATTCCTCAAGCCTCAAGCAGTAGGTCCACCTATGGGTGGGAGAGGCCCAAGGCAGGAAGACACATTCCTGACCACAGATAAAAGATACAAGCCACCTAGGTGGGGCTATAGCTAGAAAAAGTAAAGATAGTTAATCTGAAATGGCAGGATAGGACACAATGGCATGGTAAAAACCACATTTTTGAGAAGAATGAGTGTGCAGAGTGATCTCACATGACTCTAGATCATTTGGGCTAGATTCCTCTGAAATGTTCCACTGTTCTTGGTTACCCCTCCCTCCCTTGGTCTTCCCAGTGCTATGTTCAAAATTTGTAAAACAACCAATCATGTGTAACCGCGCGAAAATGCAACCATTCATGTGTAACCGCACGAAAATGCCTTCCTTTCCCTACCCCCTGCTATAAAAGACCCTTTAACCCACCACTCTGGGCCAAAACCTTGTTCTTGGAGCTAGAGAGCTTGTGGTTTTGACCGCCGGCTAATTTCCCCAATAAACCTCTGCTGATTGCATCCAGGTATGGTTTCTTGTGATCTTTGGGTGGTCGTAATTTCCTGAGACTTGAGGAAGGGTCTCCCGAGTATGGGGGTCTTCAAGTTAAGCATATTTGTCATCTCTAACATTTATCATTGTCTATATACGGAAAGCCTTCAAATTCCTTTCTTCTGGCCATATGAAATATGTAGCCCAGTACTGTATTCTATGGACACTGTAAGAACAATGATGAATCAGAGCTTCTGTCCCTTTAGAGTGAGTGCTCCATAGCTTCAGTAATAGTGTCAGGCCTTTGGGACCTCTCCTTGAGCTGAATCCTACTTTGGGCCTGTTGCTGGACCTTCTTTTTGTCAGGCTTCTTTCCATTTCCATCTCTGTAGGTTTTTTTTTTTTTTTTTTCAGACAGAAACAATTATGGGTCAGAATTTTAACTGTAGGATGGCAACCCCATTTCTCACTTGATGCCCTGTCTTTCTGCTGGAGGTGGACTCTACAAGTTCTCTCTCCCCACTGTAGTGCATTTCATCCAAGGATCCTCTCTTTGAGTCCTGAGAGTCTCTTACCACCCAGGTCTCTGGTACATTTTGGAGGGTCCCCTCAACCTCTTACCTCCCGAGGTTGCATGTTTCCATTCTTTCTGCTGGCCCTCAGGGATTTCACTCCTTTTCCTCTACCCAATACCAGATCATGTATTGATGGCTTTCCACCCAGCCTGGATCCCCTTTTCTTCCCAGGTCCTTCCCTCCTCCTTTGAGGTTGCTTTTGAAGAGGTCACCTCAAGAACTTTGGAAAGGCCATGGGACACTTGATGGATGGGCGAGGCTAATTAACATTCTTTTGTCAGAGGACAATTTCTGGATTAACATTCCTCCTTCAGAGGGCATTCCTCAGACCACAGGGGAGGAAACCCACCTGTAGGTGGGGAAGGCTCAGAGCACATTCCACAGGATCAACCCTTGCCACCTGCAGACAAGGGAAGTTCCTGCCACCTCATATTGTGCCTAGTCACTGTTTCTCTAGTCTACCCCTTAAACTGTATAAAAACTTTCTAAATGGGCTACCTTCGGGTGCAGGATGACCCCAATGCATTGGATCATTAAAATTTCTCTTGCTTTCTGCATCAATTCACGTCTCTGCATGGTTCACTCAGGGGGTCCCAGGTAAGCTAAGGCTCCCAAGAGTCCTATACTTTCTTCATCTTTCCAAGTGGGACTGAGGCATCCTCACTTGGGCTCTTCAGTTTGTTGAACTTTTTGAGTTCTGTGGGCTGTATCTTGGGTAATCAGCACTTTTTTATTTTTTTGGCTAATATCTACTTATTAGTGAATACATACCACATATGTTCTTTTAGGTCTGAGTTACCTCACTCAGGATGATATTCTCTAGTTCCACCTATTTGCCTGCATTCTTAAGTTCTTCTAGAACACTGTATCTCAAATATTTGCTATTTTAACATTGTACTGTTGAGGTTTGGTCTGTTACTATGTATAGTAATGCTAAATTTTTTACCCTAAGGTCTAGTTACCTACCTGTGAATTCTTTCTCTTTTACCTGCTTTTGTTGTGTAAGCCTTGTTTTTTAATCTAAAACTATTAGTTAAATAAAAATGGTGCAGCCAATACAACCAATTACTGGAGAGATTAGAGGTAGACTAGTTTTGAGTTACCTAATTGGGAATTGGAGGAACAGGGAGGGTGGGGGAGGAGGAAGAGGGGAGAAGAAGAAGGAGGAGAAAAAGAAGGAGGAAAATGCCATGAGAGGAGATGGACCATGAACACATGAACAGGAAAAACAGCAAGTATTTGGGGTACACCACTGGGGAAGTAGCTAGGCCAGCAGCTAGAAAAGTAAATTAGTGAAAATTGTCAAAAGCAAATAAAATAACCATTCATGCATTCCTAAGCTAGACAAGGATAAGTTTAAATTGTTTCAACTACTTTGTACTAAAGTTACTGTCAGTTTCCTTTATTTTGTTTCTTCTCCAATTATATATTGTCAGTTCTATTTACTTACTATTGTTTTTCATTTTGTTCTATTCTATAATGCGTACCTTCTATGACACTTTTAATTTCTCTGAGTATATTTTAAATTCAAGGACTTCTGTTCCATAATCATAGCATCTTGTGCTATTTCCTTATATGCTATTTATCTATTAGTTCATTTATAAAATGTATTTTCTTTCAATTCTCATTCACACAATGCTTTTTAAGAACAATACTATATACTTAAAACTGTGACAGCTCTTGATGACTTACAACTTCTAAAGTGCATTATTTGTAATCACCACTGTTACGTGGCCTCAATACACAGAATACTTATAAGCATTTCGGATACTATGCTAATTCTCCTGGTGTCTTAAAAGGTGAACTCAAGAGGCAGGGTCAGGGAATCATTCTCTGCCTCCCCCAAAGAAAGGCAGCATGTGTATGGTAGCGTGTTTTATATTGCTTCATTGTGTGATCGACATACTCAGGACCTTTGCAGAGTAAGAAATGTGGACCATCATACCTACATCTGCTACACGTGTTTGGCTTGTAGCAAGGATGGCATTTTGCTTAACCTGTTTCAGATTCTGGTATTCAAATTTTGTTGTGTTTAACGTAATGTAGAAAAATCCTACCACTTACAGGCAAAAATGGTAATATCTCAGACTGATTTAGTAGATATGGTCTATCCTTACATTTTTCATGTTAAGAATTCATCAGCCAACTCAGGTAATACTACTTAACAATTTCTAACATTTTGGGACAGAAATATCACATATGATTTAATAACCAAAAATATTTAAAACTTCCCTTCCACTTTTATTAAAGTGAAACCTACAAATAAAAGAACTATATATATTTAATCTCTATGCTGAGATTTTTTTATACAGATTGTATATACTATGAAGTAATTTATGTCAGTTAAACCTTCATTTACTTCAGATACGATGGTTTCTACTTGGTCAAAATATATTGCCTTTGTAGACAAGACCACCTATTTAAAAAAAAAGAAGAAGAAAGAAAGAAAAAGGAATGATTTTATCACCATTCATAAATCTCTAATTGATTTAGTACCCAGACCATTTGTCCAGTATTATTAGGGTCAGTATCTGCAGACAAGAATTTTACCTTACAGCAGTGGTAAATTCAAAATAAAATTCAAAATGCTGCCAGTTTTTAATGTAGTTCCTCATGTTGTAGTGACTCTCAACCATAAAATTATTTTATTGCTACTTCAAAACTGTAATAAATTATAATTTCAACATCTGATATGAGACCCCAAAGGGGTTATAAAACACAGGTTGAGAACAACTGCCTTAAAGTGTAAAGGAAGTCCTGTGAAGTTTCTCTTCTTCTATTAAAAAAGCTTGTGATATGTATGTATGTTGTGATAGAATTAAAAATGTATAGCTTCTAATTATCTTATGAATTATTTTAAATAATATGCTCCAAGCTTCGAAACTCATTCATACATTTTATGAGTTATATTTGTACAGTTCATAAAAATTTAACTTAATAGTTAATTATTAAAACACAAGTAAGGGGAGAAAGAAATCTCATTTGTGTAATATTATTTGCTAAAAGAACAAAAAAAAACCCTTAATTTGTACAATTGTACTTTAACTGTCACACAAATAAATCTCACATACATATTGACAAAAATTAATTTCAGAACTGCAAAAATAAAGAAAAGTATTTACTGAAACTAGAGTCAAATTTTCTTTTCTTGAGAAAAAAATTTAGATTTTTGGAGGCTTTTTATGGAAATAAAAAATTCATATTCTTTAATATGTTTGTTTTCTTCCCACCCTTATAGACAATACTTAGAGAAAATGAGTTTTATTTTCTTTAGAAATAACTTTCATGACTTTATTAGTGACTACAAATAATTTTCTGGCAGCCCATGTTACTAAAACTTTATAATGGCAGTTAGGAAAACACATTAGGTAGTAAGGAGATAGCTATTATTAAAATAGTATCTGGCATCCTGATAACAGGTAGGTTTGGTTCTTAGCATGTCAGTGTACAGTAAGTCACCCACAATGGATAAATTGGGAAATTAACAAAGAACTAGGTGAGACTTAGCACCATCTCTAACTCACTGTTGTTCTCATTTCCCTGCATTTTGACTCTTTAATCTATTAAATAAGCATGGCAATAACCATAATGATGTAATCACGGGACTCTTATAGTGAGCAGAAGTACAAGAAACTTGAAATAATGATTAGTATGTAGTAAACAGTGCCTTGCCAATGAGCAGCCTCAGGAACCAGGGAAGATATATCTTGAAATCAATTGAGAATATAAGCTGACAGCCCTGTGTTCTGCTTCTGCTGTCTCTCCAGGCATCTCATCTAGAGATCCCAGGTCTCTCAGACCAATACCCAGTCTTTTATTTACATATCCATTTAATTGTCCACTCCAGGTTCTGTTTTGATTATCCCACTAATTAGTATTTTATGACTTCAGACCTTTGATTCTTAGAAAAAACAGCAAGTGCAATTTTTAACATAGCAATTGAATTCAGAGGTCTGCCTGCCTTTGTAAGTACAAACAATAAGCTAGCTAGGTGGGATATAGTCCTGTAATTACCATTCTCACCACACCAATGTCTAAATTCTCTCTGTCCCAGGCTGACCTTGAACTTAGAAATCTTTCTGCCTTTGTCTCTTTCTGACAAACTGGCTTATTAGTTCACCTGCCTTTGTTCTTTTAGGTCTATGAAACCCCTCATACAATTCATATTGCATCCTTATATTTTGTATAATTGAGAAATTATATAGTTTTGAACTCATGCTTTCAGAGTTCTATCACACAACCTTAAGGACTATCCTGAAGGTCATGCCATTCACCATTTTTGCTGAAGAACATAGACACAACCTTGACTCCTGGTCTCATGTTGTTTCTAATTATCATGCAGTCATTGAACTTGACAGGGAGAACATTCTTGGATAATTTCCCAATAATCTTGGCAGGGAGAACATCTCTCAAAGGAGGAACATAAAGTAAATTATGTACATTATTATACAAACAAGCTCTACACACAGCAACCATCAGCACTCATGAAGGCCTATATCATGCCGGCTCTGCTCTAGGGGTTGGAAACCATGTCATACCATGCCTTCTGCAGTGGCTATGCAGGAATTGGCAGTATCTTGTCATTACTAATTTAGTTTAGCAGCTGGGTTGGGGCAAAGTGTGTCCATTTATGAATAAGTTACTTGTAAGCAAAGAATAAATACAACAAGTTATCCCATTTTGTGAATGAGAAGTACAAGGCATATATTTTCAAGAACTGTCTACATTATGACAACTTAGTGTTTATTCTGTACCAATTTTCTTCTCCTTTATTAAAAATTACTCTCATATAATAAAGAAAACACAACTAAATATTTCAGTAAAGGTGATTCTTCAGAATGGAAAGGTTTGTGCTTCTTGATGTGAGTACCACTGAGATGAAAAGAACCTTGAATATAAAACTGAGTTTGGGCAATTTTGAATTTTGAATGAAATGGTGCTGTATCAGTTTTTAATTGTAATGAATGATCTGAACAAATTGAACACTTTAATCCATCTCAAGATAATTGTTCTAATTTCATTTCTGTTTCTGTGACATATAAAACAAATCCTGATAAAAACTTAGCCAAGAATGGACTTTATTTCAGCTTATAATATCAATTTAATATCAGTTTTTGTCCTGTCATTGTGAACAAGTCAAAGTAATGACTCCAACAGCTAGTCATATTACATCCACAGTTATAAACACTTAACTTTTTGCTAGTGGTCACCTTGACTTCTTTACTACTACACAGTTCAAGACTCTTTCCTAGGGAATAGTGCCACTTGTGTTGGTTTGAGTCATCCTGTATCAGTTAGCCTAAGACAATCCTTCCAAGACATACCCACTGTACAACTCAATGTATACAGTCTTATTATATTCAGACTCCTTTCCCTGGTGACTGACTACACATTGTGTCAAGTTGAAAACTAAATCTGTCTATCACACTTACAGTCTCACACTTTCTGTAGGTCATGAAGTGGCTTACTTCTTTGCTCAGACTTTGCTTGGCAAACATCCAGGGTGGTAATGACAAAGGAAGCATCTCTTCCCTGAATACATGGGTTCCCCTTTAAGCTCACTGGTTGTTGGCAGAATTGATTTTTATATAAATGTAGGTAGAACTGAGTCCCTTCTCCTTCCTAGTGTGTTAGCTGGGGTTTTCTTTTAGGAACTAGAGGGGGTGGCACTTCTGCACACATGTGTTCTTTAGCTGGGTCTTGGAGCATGTGGCTTTCTTTCAAGTCAGTTAACTTGAAATTGTCTGTCTGACTTTTCATTATAGGCTTAATTGGAAAAAAACGATTTTTAATAGCTTATAATGATTGTGTCAGACACAGATAATTATATTTTAAGGACATCTGACTTCATGCTCAAATTACTTGTAATAGTCATTGAATAAGTAAAAGAAGCCATGCATGTTCCATGCCCCTCTGAGTCCCCTTCGCCTGTGAAAGAGACACTTGAGGCAGTGTTCGGGTAGTTACTACAACGAGGCTTTATTCTTGTATCAGCAGAAGTGGAAGACCCCAAGCCCAGGAAAGGCACTGCTATATGTACCCTAGAGTGGCTTGTTCACTTCTGATTGGCTGTTCACTCATCACCCCATATTACGCCCCAGGATGGGCAGTGACTTTGGTGCGCTTTTGCCTTTTGCACCTGCGCAGTTAGTTGTTTACTTGTGGGAGCACAGGATGCCCGCGCCATCTTGTAATGGCAAATGCTGTCATGCTCACTGCGGCTCCTAACATCTCCCCCCTATCAATTTTATTAAGATGGAACAGACTTTTGCCTATCAAGGGCGGCACCAACTCAGTGAGGGAAAGCAGAGGCCTGATTCCCTGTGCAAAATGAAATATTGTAATGGGTTTCTTCTCTCGTTGTCGTGCAATGAGGAATACTTCCCATACCCATCTTGATGCCTTTTGATGGGGAAAGGGAGCCTCCGCCCTGGGGCGCCTGGCGGCCGTCCGTGCATGGAGAGGAGGTTTTGGCATCAAACCTTTGTGTAATCAGGCATACTTTTGGGAAATCTATCCACACTCGTGGAACATTCCCTGTCGAGTACCCACTCACAAACACCTCTAAATATTCAGGTACCATAGTTATTCAGGCAAGGGCTGGCTAGACTTAGACCTCTCATCAACCCAGTGCAATGGGCTGAACCCTTGGGGTGCATCGACTGAGAGTCTTAGTCATCAGATACTTTCTTAGCCTAGATAGCCAAATTTCAGGGGAAGATGCTTGCTCAAGGCTACAAGTGCTTGGGCGATAGCAACCTTGTCACGTTTTTGTTGGGCTCTGAGCTTGCAGACCAACCATAACATGAACACTAATCCACAACATAGGGCTGCACCAAACAGGCCTATCCCCACCCTTTAAGAAAGAAAGAAAAGGCAGAGGTAAGCCAAGAAGTAAAATCGCCAGGGGTAACAGGGGTAACAGTGTCCACTCGTGTTCCATCAAGGTTCAAGATCCGGATCTGCAATTGCTGCTGCATCTGGTCCAGCTCCCTAGTCCAATTCCCTTGTAAATAAGCAGAAAGATTATGGCTTTGAATAAATGTATCATTCATAAGTCTCAGAGGTGTAATACATAGATGTGGGGTTGCTGACACGCAGCTCATTTGAACCACAACTGTGAGTTGTTCTACATGGGCTTGGGGCAAATCAACTCTCTGATTGACCAACAGAATGTCTGATGCCAAGTGTGCATCCACTTTCTGTAGAGTGGTCAAAGCCTCAGAAGTCTTTTCTGAAATTTGATTAACAACAGTAGCTGCTGTAACTTGATTAGCCAAGGCTATGCCGGCTGTCACAGCTGCAGCTGCAGAGACGGTAATAGCAGTGATAATGGCTGCAGTTATATCAAAATCTCTCTTCTGTCAAAATAAAGTCAAGGTCCCAGATGTCTGAATGGGGATAGGGATCCATAGTGGTATACTGGCTATTAGGGCCTGCTTATAGACAAGAGCAGACCAGCACTGGGACATAAAGCAAGTTACATTGGTACAAGTATTAAAGGAGTTGTTGAATAAGATGAAAAGAAATGGAGGATACACACAAACTGGAGTGAGGCATTATAGTTAAGGGTATAGGAGAAATTCTGTTTAGCAGAAGCGGCGCCTTTTAAGAAAGCAAGGACATAGGATTTGGAAAAGCAGATAGGATAGCCATCTAAATTCACTATATATACTAGGAACCCAATTTAGGAGAGTCCAAGTGAGAACTGAGAGCGTCTGCAGATGAATCCTTCGGGGGGTCATTTTCAGGAACCGCGATTCGCCGCATCAGTCACTCTGGCAGCCAAAATGGGTTGTCTTCTTCCTGTGGAAAAACACAAACCGCTCCCCTGGATCTTATTAAAATAGGATCCGGGCCTTTCCATTGACCAGTCAAAACATCTTTCCATTTTATCATTTCTTTTGGCCTAGTTGGTTCCAGGCAATGGCGATCAGCCACCGTGTTGCCCTAACTGTCCAAATTCAAAAAGTTGAGAATAAAAAGTGCCAGAGAAACAGTAACCCGTGGCACCATGGGCAGAGCTTCCTCAACTTCTCCTTTTTGTTTTATCAAATAAGTTTTAAGGGTACGATGAGCACGCTCAATGATGCCCTGTCCCTGAGGGTTGTAAGGAAGACCCGTCAGGTGTGTCACCTCCATTTGGTGACAAAATTGTTGAAATTTTTGAGAAGTGTAGGCTGGTCCATTGTCAGTTTTAAGGATTTTAGGCTTTCCCCAGGCACTCCAAGCCTCGAGACAATGTTGAATAACATGGGCTGCCTTTTCTCTGGTCAATGGAGAAGCGAACATAACTCCAGAACAGGTATCAATGGAGACATTCAAATATTGTAATTTGTCAAAGGATGGGATGTGAGTAACATCCATTTGCCAGATCTGTAATGGCCTAATTCCCCGAGGGTTAATTCCAGTATGGGGAACAGGTAGGAATTGACAGCAGTTTTAGCATTGAGTCACGATATCTCTAGCCTCTTTTCTAGTGATGTTAAATCGGCATCGTAGCGTCTCAGCTGTCACATGAAACCTTTTGTGAAAGGCTTTAGCCAAATCCAATTTTGGCGAAAGGGCAATTGCAATCAACTTTGTGGCTCGATCTGCCAGGTCATTTCCATGGGACATAGGTCCCAGTAAGCCTGAGTGAGCCCTAATATGAGTTATAAAGACAGGGAATCTTCACTTAGCCAGGGTAAGCTGAATCTTTTGAAAAATTTCTACAAGTCTGCTAGATGTCTTAATTAACCCAGCAACTTCTAATGCTTTCACTGCATTAACCACATAGAAGGAATCTGAAACAATATTTAAGGGACCTGGAAAGATTTCCAAAACCTCTGACACCACTAGGCATTCCACAATTTGAGGTGAGGTTTCATGGTATTGTTTGGATGTAACCTTATCATTAACCACATAGGCACCCACTCCTGTTTTAGACCTGTCCGTATAAACTACCATTCCATCTGGGAGTGGCTCCTGAGACACAATATGTGGAAATATGATAGCTTGAGTTAAGGCAAAGTGTAAGATGGGATGCTTAGGATAATGATTATCTATTTGACCATTGAAGGAAGTAACCAGCACTGCCCAAACATCAGAGGTCGCCGTTAATATTTGGACTTGATGGGCAGTATAAGGCACTATCAAAACCTTAGGCTCCCTTCCAAAATGGGTAATGGCTGCTTTTAGTCCACGAAGGGCAAGCTGAGCGACTGAATCTGGATACCTTTCAATAATCTTTGCGGGAGAAGCATTGGGATGAATCCATAACAGAGGCCTTTCTTGCCATAACACAGCAGTTGGTAAGTGTCTAGTTTTAAAAACACATAAGTCAAAGGTTTTGGTTTCATCTATGCGTTTCAACTGGGCATCTTGTAAAGCATTTTCTACTACTTGTAGAGCACGGCTCGCAGCCGGTGTTAAGGCCCTCGGTGAGAAAATATGAGCATCCCCTTCCAAAATATCAAATAAAGGTTTCAGCTCGGCCGAGGGAATTTTTAAAAATGGTCTTAACCAATTTATATCACCTAATAATTTCTGAAAATCATTCAAAGTATGTAAATGGTCTCTACGAATCTCTAATTTTTGAGGAACTATTTTTTCTGGATAGATAATCATCCCTAAAAAGGAGCCAATTTCTGAAAATTGAACTTTCTCAGTAGCAACATGCAGACCCCACTTTTCCAAGGTGTTTAATAATAAGGGGTATGAGGTCTGTAAAGTAATTAAATTCTTATGACACATAATAATGTCATCTGTGTAATGGGCCAGCAGCAGAGAGGGAAATTGTTCTTAATTGGCTCGAGGGCCATTTGTACATACAGCTGACATATAGTGGGGCTGTTGGCCATGCCCTGAGGCAGAACTTTCCACTGATATCTTTTATCAGGTTCAAAATGATTAATAGTAGGTAGAGTAAATGCAAATCTTAGTCTATCTTGTGAACACAAAGGAATTGAGAAAAAACAATCTTTAATATCCATAATTATGATTTTCCACTGCTTAGGCAAGGCAAAGAGCAAAGGAAAGCCTCGTTGCACAGAGCCAAATAGTCGCATCTGTGCATTGATGGCTCTTAAATCATGTAAAAGTCTCCCCTTTCTGGATTTCTTTTTAATGACAAATATGAGTGTATTCCAGGGAGAGGTAGAAGGTTCTAGATGACTGAGCTGCACTTGTTCTTTAATTAGTTTTGTAGCAGCTTCCAATTTTTCAGAGGATAGGGACCACTGAGGAACCCACACTGCTTCCTCTGTGAGCCAGGGTATGGTCATAGAACCCTCAAGGCAACTAGGGAAAACCCAGGCCTTGTCTTCCTATGTTTGATTCTTGTGAGACAGGATCTAACCTTCCTTGTTCGTTCCTGCCAAGACCCTTCCCTTCTTTAAATCCCATTCTCTTTATGATGTTTATAGCTTGAGGGGAGTACTCACTGGTCAGAACTAGCCCTAGGTCTTGTAAGATGTCTCTTCCCCAGAGATTGACAGGGAGAGGAAGCACATAAGGTATAAAACTTCCTGTTTGACCCTCTGGTGCCTGCCAAGTCAACGATCGAGAACTGACTGTGGGACTGGCCTCGTATCCCAATCCTTGTAGGGAGTGGGACGATTATGTAACAGGCCATGCCTTAGGCCACCAATTAGAAGAAATAATACTTTTATCTGCTCCCGAGTCCAGAATTTCAGTAAAGTTCTTCCCCTCTATTGTTAACTGTAAGGTGGGTCTAGTTTTAAGGTCAACCACCAGATGAGCGAAGTCAGTTCCTGAGGAACCAAGCCTGTGAGCACCTCTAAGCTTCTCGGTGGATGGAAAACAATCATGCAAGCTTGGAAGGACAACAAATTGAGCAATCCTGTCCCCAGGGGAGATGGAGAATACACCTTGTGGGCTAGAACAGAGAACTTGAAGTTCTCCGGTATAATCCTGATCTATTACACCGGGGTGTACCACGAGTCTTTTTAAAGTAAGAGAGGAGCGGCCTAAAATAAGGCCGACACTTCCCCCTGGCAGGGGGCCTCTATAATCAACTGGGATCAGCTGCACCCCCATGTGTGGCATTAGTAGGACTCGGGAAGTGGAACGGAGGTCCACTCCTGCGGAACTCCTTGTGGCTCTGCAGCGAAAAGTGTCCCCTGAGTGTTCAGCAGTGTCCCATATCTTTTGGGGCCCTGAGATCTTGGGCCCGTATATCCGTTTTTTGAAAAATTTTCTTCCTTAATGGCTGAGGGATTTGGAGGGAGGATCTGACCTCTTATATCTCTAACAGAGTGGCAATCCTGAGCCAGATGATAGCCCTTTCCACACCTGGTGCACACTTTTGATGGTATTTGATTATTTGGGCATTCTTTCTTCATATGTCCTGCCTTCCCACAGGCAAAGCATTGGGCCATATGTTTTGCAGGGAATTTTCCACGATTCTGCCCTTTAAGGAGGACTGCAGCCATTTCTAAGTTAGCTGCTGCAAGTCCGGCATTAGTAAGGGGACCTCCCAAGCCGCGACAAACTCTTAACCAGTCTTGTAGCCCCTTGGCTCTCCGAGGAGCAATGGCTGCATGGCATTCAGCTGTGGCATTTTCAAAGATCATCTTTTTAATTAATGGCATTGCTTGCTCTGGTTCTCCAAAGATTCTGCCAGCTGCCTCAGTCATGCAGGCCACAAAGTCAGAGAAGGACTCACTGGTCCCCTGAGTTATTTTGGACAAATAAAGATTACTGCCTTCCTTCCTAGGGAGAGACTTCCATGCCTTTATTGCAGCTGATGCTATCTGTGTGTAGACCTGCCAGGGATGAGTGGTCTGGTCGTTCGAGTGTATGCCAACTCCAGTCAGCATGTCAAAAGTCCATAATTGTTGTCCCTCAGTGTTTGCATTAATCCTGGCTCGTGCTTGCAGTGCCTCATGCCACAAGGCCTTCCACTCTAGGTATTGGCCCATATTGTTAAGTACTGCCTTCACCGTGTCCTGCCAGTCTCCTGGCGTCATAGCAGCTGCACTTAACCTCTCCACTTGGGATACAGTAAAATTAGCCCCAATTCCATATGCGTGTACTGCCTCAGCTAATTCTTTGACCTGCCTATACTCTACTGGGGCATGAACACGGACACCTTCTGCCCCTTCAAAGACCGGAAATGCCAGCTGTAGCTGTCTCCGATCTCCTGGGCTGAGAAATGAATTAGAGATGTTGCCCAGGGAATAGGCCAGAGGCAAGGGCGGGACCGAGGGGCTCAAGGTCTTTCTTAGTCTTATCTTGGAACAGTTATTTTTTGCATAGGCGGCTGCTTCCTCCCCTAGGCTTTCTTCTTCAAAGCTGCTAAGGTCTATGGAGGCAAGCTCCTTAGTGGGGTATAGGGGGGTCCTTTTGACCTCCACTTTCTCTTCAGCAGCCGGTGAAGGGTCCTTAACCTTAACAGGCCCTGCAGTGGCCCCTGTTCCTTTTGAGTACTCTTTTCTTTGACCAGGCTCCTTGGCCTGTCTCTGTTGCCCAGGCTTTTTTGCCTGCTTCTCCTTTCCAGGCTCTTTGGCCTTATCTTTTTCCCCAGGCTCCTTGGCCTGATGCCGGATAACATGCTCTGTTTCTGATACCCTGGAGTGGACCTCTCCTGAAACTTCTTGACCTGCACTACTAGCTGTGCTGCGAGCTGGATCCCCACAACACAAATAAGCTAAAAACAAAAGCAAAACAAGCAAGAGGCCAACTAGTGCAGCGGTGACAATGGGTGACAATCCTCTCGCAACAAAGGCTTCCACTCCAAACATATCTCTCAGAGACATACCTCGATCCTGTAGTTTTTTAACCCGCCCCGAATCTCGGGGGGGGGGGGGGTCTCTGCGGTGCCTTGAAATTCCCGGGTTTCAGCACCAGGTTGTTCCAGGCCTCTTCCGTGTCCCCTTCGCCTGCGAAAGAGACACTTGAGGCAGTGTTCGGGTAGTTACTTCCATGAGGCTTTATTCTTGTATCAGCAGAAGTGGAAGACCCCAAGCCCGGGAAAGGCACTGCTATATGTACCCTAGAGTGGCTTGTTCACTTCTGATTGGCTGTTCACTCATCACCCCATATTACACCCCGGGATGGGCAGTGACTTTGGCATGCTTTTGCCTTTTGCACCTACACAGTTAGTTGTTTACTTGTGGGAGCACAGGATGCCCACGCCATCTTGTAATGGCAAATGTTGTCACGCTCACCGTGGCTCCTAACACATGCAGAGTGGGAAAAAGAAATCTTAGTACTGCCTTGAGATTTTTGCCTAACACAGTGATCAGGAATGAAACAGAGTTGACTTGGTTTGCATTCCCTGTACAGAGTCTGATGTTATTGACTTCTAAATATGTGGTAATGTAGTGGGCTCTACAGCAGCATTAGGTACAAATGCCTTTGGGGCTACACAGTTCATATAGCTCAAACACAGCAAGTACATTCTTAGTGGTGGTATCTATATAAGGTTTGGGAATCCATCAGCTGATTCAACTGCATATAATTAAACATTGCAAATGTAACCTCATTTCCAAGATAAACTGTCCAGTTTCATGCGACAATCATGTGAACAAACATGGAATGCTTTTCTATGATTTGAGGATTTTCCTGTTGTCTGATACTGTGGTCCTAATATAATTTGTATACCCAAAGGGAACATTGCAACTGATGACTTTATGTCCAGGGTGGGACTTTTGGAAAGTAGAATCTATTTTCAGGTTTTTATGTCAATAAGTATGAGGTAGCAGTAATGTGATTTCTTTGGTAGTTTTTATGGCAGGGTTATTATAAAGGATCAAACTTGAACCCACCCATTCAATGTCTCTTTCTTCCTCTTTCAACACATACCACATGCTTGCTCTTACACGTGTTTATCATGCTATTGCCATGTTGTGGTATGTAGGAGGAGCTAAGGTGGGAGGAGTAAGGAGAGGAAGAGGAGCTAGAAGAGAGGGAGTGAAATGAGAGGAAAACATGGAGGTGGATGTTCACGTGTCTCCTGTAGTCAAAGGTAGTTGGTATATCTATGTTGGGTATTGGGTTACACTTCTGATTGAGTAAGCATCTTGTTATTGATCATTACCAAATATATAAGACTTAGGATAATTTAAACATTAAAGTCTTATTTTCTTACTGGGCCCACATAGATGGTAGGATGGTCTCAGCCTTGCAGAGACAGCATGGGAGATTGGCACAGCCATCTCCCAAGCTAGCATCTCATGGGTGGCAGGGCTGGTGTTTCTAGCTGGTCATTTCTAGCTGTGGCACACACATGGCCTCTGGCCACAGAACATGATGGCTGAGGTAGGCAGAGCCACCACAGCTTAGATAGTCAGATTGACCAGCGGCCATTTTAAAAATATTTACTGCAACAGTGGTATAGCTGAGAATGAAGTTCAAACCAGTGCTAAACCCTTAAATCTCCAAACAAATGGCCTAGATAAACCTCTTTATAAGTAGACAGGGTCAAGTATTTCAATAGAGCAACATAAAGCTGATGAATGTATAGTCCTGTGTAGGTCACCTAATTTTGACTCTTTTCTCCTACTTTCCAAAGTTCTACTTTTGACAGTCTGAGTGAAGATAAGGAAGAGAGGAAAACAGAGGATCTGGAAGTTTCATGTTTTGCTGGGGCCTACAGTCTTAGAAGTGCCAGGAGTTCCCTTCTGATTACCATGGCTTCTATAGATACTCTGGAAAAGGTTTCATCTGTAGCCTCATGAAGACTCACACACCATCAGGTAGCTCTAATTTGTAGATCTCTTAATAAGGTGAAATACTTTCTCTTGACCTTTTGATTGTAGACATCTAGGTCAGCCTCTACCAATGTGGAAGTTCTCATCTGTCAGCGTTAAACTGACTCAAGATTTCTCTCTTCTACTGATCATCTTTCAAAGTAATTTGTAGGTGCTTTTCTTATGTTTTAGATAATAATGTCAATCATGTAACTTTGCTAGCAATTTGTGTGTAGAATCATTTTTAAAAATCATATCTAAGGCTTGAATTCTGATGTAGTTACAGTTTCTAAGGTTGTTTCCCACTTTCTCTCTTTTATTGAACTGGTAACATTTTATGCGAGTATTTAACTTTATCTTATAAATCAGACTTGATGTGACAAAATTAATCACAATCTTTTCCTACTTTTCAACAATCTGACAACTGTAAATGGTTGAAGTAGTGCCTGTCCTCATGCTTCAAACAATAAAAGGAAATAATTTAAAAGTCAAATTTGATGTCTCATAGTCATGTTTAAAACTATTCTTAGAAGTTGCCTAGATTTACAAAAAGCATAGTGGGTAGAAGAAAATGGGAAAACTCCAGATTCTTAGCAATAGAGTGATAAAGTTCCACCTAAAGAGAAAACAAAGCTCAGAGGAGTTGAGGGTAAAATTGTTTTGACTATCCAATTTAATGTCTACAGTTTTGGGAATTATTGTTATCCTCAGTTTGTAAATAAATATTCTACAATTTAAAAAATTAAATTACTTAGTCATGGAATTCAACTTACAAATTAGAAACTGAGATTTGAACCAAGGGGCTGTTGGTACAAAGCCTGAGCGTTTACTTTGTATCCTTTTGATAATGTAATGTATATGTTTGAAGAATCTGCTAACAGGAAAAGGACATGTTACTGAGATGTACTGTCCATTTGTACATATTTCAGATGTACAAGTGTACATCTGAAGTTCAGGTATATATAAAAGTGCTCATATAATTGCTTGGTATGTATACCATTTATTTTTATTTTCATGATAGATTAAAAGAAAATAGATAACAAATACTTTCCAGAACTTCATGAAGTTTATTTCTTTTTCTTGTAAACACAATTTAATTGAGGTTTGTAAGGTGGAAACAAGACAACTTTAGAGAAATAACTATTTTGGAGATGTCAATCCTTCTTCCAGAGAAGCACTTCAAGCACATTTAGTTTCCAGGTGGCCACGATGGAGTTACTAAAGCCACACCCACAGTGACACACCTACTCCAACAAGGTTATACCTCCTAATAGTGCCACTCCCTGGGCCAAGTATATACAAACCATCACATTTCACTCTCTGGCCCCCACAGACTTATTCAAATGTATAAGTTTATGGGGATCATACCTACCTATAGGATAATAAAAAATACATTTGGTCCAACTTCCAAAGCTTCTATAGTCTATAGCAGTCTCAGAAATGTTAAAAGTACAAAGTTCAAAGTCTCTTGAGATTCATTCAATCACTTTAGCTATAATCCTCAAAGCAAGATAGGAAACCATCTGGGCAAAACGTCTAACTCTGCATCTCCGTGTCTGATGTCCAAGCAGTCATCAAATCTTGAACTCTTTTTCCATCTTTTTTGACTGCAAGAAACTTCTTTTTCCTGGGCTGGTTCCACTCCTTAGCAGTTTTCCTCAGTAGATAGCCCATGGCTCTAGCATCTTGAACATCTTTGGGTCTCCTAGGCAACTTCAATGCTATAGCTCCTTGTTTCAATGTTTGGGATCCACACATAATCTGAGCTCCTCCAAAGGGCTGGCATCACTTCTTAAGCTTGGCCCTCTGTAGTACTCTAAGCTCAGGCTGATCTACTCCATTGCTGCAGTTCTTGGTTATTATCCCATGTTACTGTCATCTCCAATATACTGAAATATCTTCTGCTCTAATTAGGCTTCACCAATAGCCTCTCATAGGCTCTCTTCATGGTGTCAAGCTTCAACTCCTTTGTATGACTCCTTCAGTCCTGGGTCATCAACTGTAACCAAGGTTGCACCTTCATCAATGGCCTTCCCTGGCCACTCACAGTGCCAAGCCCCAGCTGCTGTTCATGATCCCTTCATGCCTTCCAAACCAGTACCACTTGGGTACTTTTACACATTACAAAGTACAGGTGCAGCACGAGTTACAACCTTGGCTGTCTCTGGAACAGAGCTTCATTGTGCTCTTAGGAAACACTTCCCAGAAGATTTCCCCTCAGTGATGCTGATCTCTTCTCAATCACTGCTAATTTCTTAGGTCCAGTTATCTAGCACAAATTGTCCCAGTAGTCCCTTCTATTTTTCACACTAAAGCCAGAGTCACATGGCTGAAGCTGCCGAGTTCTGCTGCTTGTAAAAGCTGGAAAATGCCCCCCCCCCTTGTTCAGTTACATTATCACCAGCTTTCTGTTTTCCAATTCTTTAACTGCCTAGGCTTGTCTGTCCTGGAACTTGCTCCATAGACTAACTTTGAACTCCGAGATCTGCATGCCTGTCTTCTATGCACTGGAATTAAAGGTGTGGTCCACCAAGCCTGGATTTAAGATTTTCTTCACCTAGAACTTGCTCTGTTCTAGGCTTGTCTTGAACTCAGAGATCTGTTTGTCTTTGCCCCCTGGGATTAAAGGCTTGTACTACCATGCCTGGACCTAAACTTAGCTGGGTGGGATTTTGCCCCAAGGTTACTACTCCCTTAATTCAATTTAATATCATTGAACATAGGATTCAGCTTCATTTCACTTCCTGGTATCCCTTTGAAATTCAAGCCATATATTTTATATTTTTCCTTTCTCAGCTTCCTATGCTTGTTTAAACTGCTCTTCATTAGACTTAACCAGAGAACAAAGTCTATGATAGGCATTTCTGAGACTTCCTTTGTCAATGAAATTACCCTTATCCTCAGGCAGACTCTTTAGACAAAGACAAAATTAGCCATATTCTTCACCCAAATACCACAAAACCAGTCTCTAGGCCATATACTGAAATTCTTTCCTAAAACTGCAAAGTTTGCATAATTCAAATAATTCTCAGTAATGAAGTCTTCCATATTCCTACTAAGCCCCATTTAAGGTATTCCACTACTTTTCAAATTCATAGTCCCCAAATCACATTCTTAAAAAAAAAAAAAGCATGGTCAGGCTTATTACAGCAACACCCCACTCCCAGTATCAGCTTCTGTCTCAAGATTTTACTGCTGTGAACAGACACCATGGCCATGGCAATTCTTATAAGGATGTGGATGGTGAGAATGATTCACAGAAGAGCTGTCTAAAGTGACCAATTGTCTAGTGCAGCCACTCTATGATCACTTCTAGATAATGTCTCATAAAATGGAAATGCTGGGATCTTAACTGGGTCAAGAAAGAATATCTTAGTATACAAAATTAGGTAATAGAAGCTCCATGCAATGTTTGACATTGAGACAGCATGTATTAAGATATATATGTTAGTTGGGAGGACTGTATGACTCCACAAAATTTTGGAGTAATCACTCTTTAAACAATTACTATGCCAAAGTTTATGGCAACTTGTTGGACATTTCATCTAAGGTCCCTCCCTTTGAGTCCTGAGAGTCTCTCATCTCCCAGGTCTCTAGTGCATTCTGAAGGATCTCCCCAAACTCCCACCTCTCTAAATTGCCTATTTCAATTCTTTCTGCTGTCCCTCAGGACCTCAGTCTTTTTCCCTCACCCAATACAAGATAAGGTTTCCCTTTCCTCTCCCTCCATTCCACTTCCACTTTCTCTCCCAGATCCCTCCCTCCTTCCCCACTTGTGATTGCTTTCTTCTCCCTCCCAAGTGGGACTGAGGCATTCTTGCTTGGGCCCTTCAGCTTGTTGACCTTTTTGAGTTTTGTGGACTGTATCTTGGGTATTCTGTGCTTTTTTTGGCTAATATCCACTTATTAGTGAGTGTATACCATGCATGTCCTTTTGGATCTGAGTTACCTCACTCCTGATGTTTTCTAGTTCCATCCATCTGCCTGCAAAGCTCAGGATGTCCTCTTTCTTAATAGCTGAGTAATATTCCATTGTGTAAATGAACTACATTTTCTATATCCATTCTTCTATCGTGGGAAATCTGGGTTTTTTCCAGTTTCTGGCTATCACAAATAAGGCCGCTATGAACAGAGTGGAACACGTTCCCCTGTGGCACGTTGGGGCATCTTTTGGGTATATTCTCAAAAGTGGTATTGCTGGGTCTTCAGGTAGATCTATTTGATGAAATGCTCCACAGTAGGAAGAGGGGCTTGTAGAGCCCACCTCCAGCAGGAAGACAGGCATCAAATGAGGGAGGGGGTTGTCATCCCACAGTCAAAACTCTGACCCATAATTGTTCCTGTCTGAAAGAATTACAAGAATGGAGAGGAACCTGAGGAAAAGAAGGTCCAGCAACAGGCACAAGGGGAGGTCCCAAGGCCTGACACTATAACTGAGCATTCACAAAAAGAGACCTATCATGTCTGCCCTTGAGAAGACCCAACAAGCAGCTGGAAGAGTCAGATGCAGATATTTGCACCCAACCAATGGACAGAAGCTGCTGACCCCTGTGGTTGAATTAGGGAAAGGCTGAAAGAAGCTGAGGAGGAGGGTAATCCTGTAAGAGGACCAGCAGTCTCAATTAATCTGGACTCCTGAGATCTCTCAAACACTGGGCCACTAAAAAGGCAGCATACACCAGCTGATATGAGGCTCCCAACACATATACAGCAGAGGATTGTCCAGTATGTGTTCAATCAGAAATGATGCCCCTAGCCCTCAAGAGACTGGAGGCTCCAGGGAGTTTAGAGGTCAGGTGGGGTGGGGAGTGGGAGGTGGGGATAATCTTGTGGAGACAGGGGTGGGGAGGAGGTATGGGATGTGGAAAAGTAAGAGGGTAGACAGGGTTGGGAGAATAAAATCTGGAGTGTAAAAAAAAAAGACAAAAAATAATGTTTATTGCAAATTGATTCAATTCTTTTTGGAAGGTTTGAATTTATAAACCTTATACAGTTCTCCTCTACAGTTCTTTGATAAACTGAAGACAGACTTAAGGAAGCAAAAGGGATCAAACTATAATGTTTATTTAATTAATCATCAAGTCAGAATCAAGGACAAGGTTAGGCTTCCTTTGGCCTTCAGAGAATCAAGATGACAGGATCCAATAACTATTCAATAGCAAAGAGAGGTTAGAAGTACAGAACAATAATCTAGGTACCTTGTTCCACCACTCTGCTTATAGTTCTATCACTAATAAGCTGTTATCTCTCTCACCACACAGGCTTGTGCACATGCACACATACCTGCCCACAGGCACACAAAGAAAAATAACATAAACGTGCAGACATATTCTTTCCCCTTCACTCCAGCAAATGCAGGAGAACATGTCCTTATGGTAATCAGGAGTTATTGTTGTTCCAATGAGATTTCTATTCTAATCTAAGAAAAACCCATTTCTTTCATGGTCAACAGTTTTGGCTTTACTGCATATTCCTAGTAGAAAAGTGTTAGTCAGGAGATCAACTGACACTATGTATCTATCCTGGACTAAAAGAACATTTCCACAACAGAGGTGATAATAATAACGATAATAGAAGCACAGGACATTTTATTTCATATTACATTTATTATGGGAAGTGAGATGCAAAAAATCATATTTCAAAAATTTTGAGGACAAAAGTAGCTAACCAGTTGAATCTCAGTATTTTACACATCCATTAAAAAAACTGTCAAATGGGGGTTGGAGTTTATTTGTGAAATCATTATCTTTCTATCAACATGACCTTCCATCTTTATTTGGGAACAATGTTCAAGAGGTAATAATTTTCTTAAATAAGTTATTTTATGATCTCTGTAGATAAACAGGATACCATAACCCTCATACTTCACATTTTAAGTATTACTGTTTTTCCATTGATTAAACATTTTAGTTCATTTTGATATTTCATAGTGGCTGTACACAAATGATTGTCATGTTTACAGAATTCTCTGGTGACATCTAAATTCATATACATTTTTCAAAAGTACACAGATTTCTCTTCTGTAAGAACAAATATTGGTGAAGATCAACATTTCAGGGATTCTATTCTTATCACAGGTCAACTGGCCAGACACAGTTGTCATGAAGTGTCTGTATGGTTGGTTAGCCTTTGCCCATTTCTCAGGTGTGAAGACCTGATTTATTTCCCAACCTGAACAAGAGTTAGAGATGATTGTGAGCTGCCATGTGGGTGCTAGAAATCAAACACAGATTCTCTGGAAGAATAGTAAATGCTCTTAACCACTGAGCCATTTCCCCAGAACCAGCAGACACAGACTTGTAAATGCCAACATTAGCTCATTTTTCTCCAGGAAAATGTTCTAGGAACATTCAAATGTTAGGGAATGTATGTGTATTCCAACATTATTCAGAACCTTTAGTGAAAAGTTGTATTTGTAGTTTGCAAATGGAATTCTCTATCAAGGGGGTAAGTCTGGTATTTTCATTCATATCATTAGCACAGCAACTAGCTAATACCCCTTTTAGTCCCATGAAACCAGGGTCAACACAATGTCAGCCTCTGATCTTTATTTAACAGATAATTTTCCTTGAGAATAAATTAGAGAAATTTCATCAATTCCTTAACAAAAACTGTGGTAAACTAGGTATTTTTTTGTTCCTCATTGCCACTAATTTGATAATGGTACTGGTCTTGGTATTATTCTGTCCAGAGCATCAGTGTCTTTATTAAGAAACTCCCAATTGTCTTGTGCTATTTCTATAATTTGTTTTCATCTCAATCTTTATTTCTCTTTGGTCTGGGTACACAGTTTTACTAATTTCAAGAGAAGGCTTGTGATTGTCTCTTCTTTGAGTCATTATGTACACTAGAGAAATCCAGAGATACTTAACAAAAATGTAAGCTTTCTATCAGGCTGTGCAAATAAATATTGGAAAAGCCCAAATTCAGCTTTTAAAATATAAGTGGTTTTCCTCAGTGTGTGTTATTTCCATTTCCAGATATGGTTCTGAACTTGGAAAATACCACTAATAACTCTGGATCTGTCCAGATACCAGACTCAGTGAGATACTAAATAGGCTGGGTTTTATTCCATGTAAAATCTGTCATTTGGGTGTAATATCACTTAAGGAAGGGTGTTAAATTTTCAATATTAATATATGCAAAATCGGAAAGTCATGGAAAGATGTATATATTGTTTTGTTAATGAGTTATTCAAATGTAGCAGTATGAATAAAATGCATTTTGTGTGCACAACTATTTGGATATGCTATTTACAACTGGCTGTATATGTATTTTATGTGTAGAAAATGAAAATACATATTGGTTAGGAATTTTGAGGCTTTTCAAATATTATTTCTTTGTTCTGCTTTTCTGCAACTTAGAGAAATTTGATAATTCATACAAGGTATGTACACAATCACACTCATGGTATGTACATACTGCCACACAATTAACACAGAGCATGTGTGAGGAATGTAAATTAAACCCGTGGTCAAAGAACTGACCTTACTTGTGACTAATGGCATATGAAATTATCTCTGGCATATTTAGAAACATGCCAATGTACCAACCACTTCATTCAGCCTTTGTGGTAAATCTGCTGACAACTCTTATGATGATAAAAAAAAAAAAAGCAAAATTATGCCCAGTTCCTTCTACTGGAAGAATCAATTCTGTCATTGAATACATACATACAGACTTTTGTTGATTTTATTAACTTTCCTACATGTACCTACTTGGTGGTAGGAAATAGCCTTTAAATGAGCTATATCATGCTATTTTTTACTACACATAAAAGTGGCAAAGTAGTCACCCACAGACTGTACACACTTATAGAATATATGGATGTACCACAACCAGCTACAGTATTATCACACATTAGTACAACAGAGGTAAATAAACATAGAGATTAAGTAATTGCTACTCGAGAGTTTTCCTTGAATTTTCAGGCATGGTTGACTTATCTTTAATAGCAGGCATCTGTAGATACTCTTATAGCAAGCCATATTAGTCTTTCCTCTCTTTTAAGGACAGAGGTGCAGGACTAGAATACTGCCATTCCCAATGTATCTGAATCATTTAAAGACATGATTGAAAGTGACTTATGCCAAGATGTGGCCGAAAATGAATGCTTGAGAGCCAACACTGAGATCATCAAGATTGTTTCTGGATGAAGAACAGCACCTTCTGCCAATCCACACACCATCTTCACAAAGTGTCCTCAAAAGCCATGTGAATGAGAAGAAACTGCTTAACTATTTAGAAATTTTTCTAAAGATGAGACATGTTATTAACAAAAAAACCCAACAAAATAAGTTAATACTAGCAGCAATGTAAACAAAACAAAACCAACAAAAAACCCAACCCCAAGCAAAATTATAAGTTTCCCCCTAGTGGGGGAAACCCCTGATGACATTTCCACACTGAAGAGATCTAGAGGTTAGCCCTTCTTTCTCATTTAATTCTCTCTCATACACATAGATCCTGAGACAATCTCATCATAATTACTGTTTTGTTGGTTGATCATCTGTGTCTTTTCCTGAGGAGCAAAATATGTGACTTAATTCTCAATACTTTGCAGCCAGTTAACTTGATGAGTAATTAGTATTCAGAAATCATCAGGAACATTCTCTGTAAGGCATTATTTGAGTTTCTCTTGCTAAAAAGGGCTTGTGTTTTAGTACTTTTTCCATTTGGGAGCCTGTTTTTCATTGCTAAATCTTGCAACCCACTAGGATGAGTTGAGTTAAGTGAATTGTACCTGGCATGCTAGTAGTCAGGAGGAGAAATTTCTATTTCTATAAATTCAACTTTTTGTTTTTGTTTTTGATTTTTGGACACAGTTCCTGGTTAAAGCTGATTTGAGTTTGAATCAATGGCTCCTCTTTTGTCATGGCTGGCATGATACAGAGATGTGGGTTAATCGCAATCACTATCATTGAGCTGCTTCTTCATGTGAAGCATCTGATCAGGCTTTCCAACAGAAAGCTGAAATTATGCCCCCACATGCCCTCTGAGCTAGCATCAATCTTCACAGAGCAAACTATAATTACATAATGTGTGATCACAGCTGATGCACTTGCTGGTATAACTGCCTCTTTTTGGCACGAGATAGTTTGGCTTTAGTTTCATAGTCAACAGTCTTTATTCTCAAATTGGTTTCTGAGATATTTGAGTCTTAAAAGAAAAAAATGTGTAAATAACATCTTGTTGTGCCATTCTGGCCCCCACCGTCATCTCTCTGAGTCCTCAGTTATTTGGATGTCCTTTGTGATTGGTGTTACCTTGATTTTTCTAATAGTAAGTCTTTCCGGATTGCTTCTTGTTTGTATATTCACACAGATAGACTGGAGTTACTTTGAGAGAGGTTATTCAGTTGTGGCAAGTGAGAGCTGAGCTGGTGAGTGTTCACTGTTAAATATAGCAATGTATCACTGTGAGACAGAAAATTCCCATCCCAATTCTTCCTTTATGTTCTTGGTTATTACAAATCAAAAATTTGATTTCTGTAGCCAAGGAATACTTTTTCTGTTCAAAAAGTAAGACAGTGTTCATGGAAGTCTGTTTCAGTATTTACAAAGCTATTTTGCAAAAAAAAATGTTCAACATTGTGTGGTTCTTTGCAAGCCTGTGTGTCTGCAGGGATCCCTTTCATAATCACTCATCAGTTGCAGAATTTTGTTAGGGGAGAGTATGGTCCCAAGGATGGCAGGAGAGTACCAGATTACCAGTTTCATTTGCCAGGGGACAGCAGCTGACCTGCATTGGGAAAGAACCAACCAAAGAGGCTGCCCACATATCAGGGGACACTGTTAACAAAAAACAAAATGTTCAGGTATAAGTGTGACACAGTAGGTACTGACATGGGCAGAAACAAGGTTCCTAATCCATTGATTGACCATGTAGACAAAGCTGTGGCAGTGACAATGTCATCACTTTAGATACTTCAGAGTTCAGTGTCACCACACTGGGGAATTCACAAGCTTATTTTTCACACATCACTAAGAACAAAGCAGGAGAGAGGAGACAGTCTCATCTCCATGGCAGCCTTGTAGATAATTAGTAAATCTGAGTCTACATATGGCCACAACTGGCCAGTATTCAATAAAAGCACATAAAACTATACACAGATGTTATTCTAAGATATTGTTTTTTTTTTATACTGATCTGAAAACACAGACAGGAGATACGGTGAATTATGTCACACTAGAAGGGGACCTTTAAAAACCAGTCTCACTGTACAAGTCAAAGGAAACAGTGATTTCTCACGTATTTGCAGTAAATATAACAGTGAATACTAAGAAGGCTGTACAAGAGAGAGACATTAAAAGCACACTTTCATACATCCCCTAATAATAAAAGCAGGCATCCCCTTGTGTTCTGTTTTTGGTGTGGTATATATATATGCCACAGCCAGAACGATGAGGCAAACAGCACAAACTGGGAACAGCTAAACCTCAAGACTTTGAGATCCAGATAAACTACAACTTCCTTATCTTTCTTTCTCTGCTTTAGGATTCAGGTTCTAAGTCCAGATGTTAAGTAAAGCTTCACATACACATTCAGTCCAGCTTCAGCTTCATACTCACTCTATAACACAGGAAATCCAGACACTCAAAATAAGGTGTAGTTGATGATTTTGAAGAATAAAAAAATTGTATCCAAGATTAAAGTACGTTCAGTAGAGCTGAACTTGGCATGGTAGAAAACATATGAACCTAGTTTACAACTATTTCACTTTGGACATACATACACATGGGTTCTGATTAACTTTGACATAACAAAATATTAATTTTATGTCATTGATTCAAAATGAAAGGTGATCAGTATTTTATTATATGCTATGTGGTGGCCAAGGCAACAAAACCACCTAAGTGAAAAGGTGTTCTTAGCCAGGCAGTGGTGGTGCATGCCTTTTCATCCCAGCACTTGGAAGGCAGAGGCAGGTGGATTTCTGAGTTTGAGGCCAGCCTCGTCTACAGAGTGAGTTCCAGGACAGCCAGGGCTACACAGAGAAACCCTGTCTCGTCTTGAAAAAACAAACAAACAAAAAGATGTTCTTATAAAATCATTCACAATAAACAAATTACAATGAAAGCTGGAGTGTTTGTCTCATGATCATAGAAACAGAACAATCACAGTTTAAATAAGAACTCTAGTATTTCTGTGGTAAGTGGTATAGCATCTTTAAATTGTAAATGGTGAATGAACTACCAGACCCTGAGTTCCATTTCTTTCATTATTGATGCCAGAAATATGTCCTATTTATTTCATTAATAAAGCATTTGCTATCTATATTTCAAGATCTAAGATGTATTAGGAAGGTCTAAATGACATGTGAAAGAAATTAATGATGTAGGTTTTGGGGTAGGCCAACTCAAAGTCCCAGATCTGGGCCTCAGTAATATCTGAGGTCTACATCATCTATGAACTCTTGGGGTGTGTAAAAGGGCAGATCCTGTTGATCCAAGTGGCAGGATCTCCATGACACAGGGCAACAACAAGATAACCAGGAGGAGTCCCAGTGAGGAGTCAATATTGATGATGTCACAGAAGCCAGAGACCTTGAATCAGACCAATGATTCATTGCAATAAACATTTGCAAGTGACAATGTGTGTACAGAGAGATATACTATGGGACACATTGTGACACACTACAGCTTCCCTGATGAGATGGTTTATATGCTTTTTATGTGTGTGAGGTTTTTTTTTGTTTTGTTTTGTTTTTGTTTGGTGGGGGGAGGTTGCAAGGGTAGAGGGCAGTTATGAGAGGAGAGGAAGACGGGTGGAACTGGGTACATGATGCAAAAATCACAAAGAATCAATAAAAAGTTTTTAAAAGAAAGAAAAATTAATGATATATATATATATATATATATATATATATATATATATATATATATATATATATCTTAAACTAATATATGTCATACAGACAGCAAGAACAGTGATAGAGTGATATCACTCTGTCTTGGCAGAGAGAGTCTGCCAGGAAAGTCATTGTGTGCCTACCTGGATGAAGAAGACAGGAGGTCCCAGTGATGTCCCGAAGGTTGAATTATGTGTCACAGACTTATGAAAAGGAAAAACTTCAAATACAGTTTTACTATGAGAGTGTCTATGGGTAGGTACCATAATATTAACACCTGAGCAGGCTTGCAGCTTAATGTATTTATTTGGGAAGGATATTTCCATGGATGTTTCTAAAATCTCTCAATTCTGTAAGATACAAAAGGAAAAAGCAAAAATCTATTTGTACCATTTTGTGATGTTTCTATAGTCTTTGTACAAATTAAGAATTTAGTTCAGGTACCAAAAAAACCCCCAAATTTATTAATCAAATATTTCCTCTTAAGGTTTTGCTTTGAGAGGCACCATACCAAAATGAGCAGTTTTGATTTACTGAATTTGGGAAAGATGCTTACAACTCTCTCAATCTATGTATTGCTAAGGGTGCAATATAATCTATGTATTGCATGTTTACTTTAAACCCATAAACATTATTGCTGATCAGGACTGTCTTTTCTCTCCTATTTGACCATAGGAACAGCCTGTTGTAGTACTTTGCAGCAAAGGATTCCCAGGGCCCACCATCTGGAGTGGACCCTGAGGACCATTGTTCCTGTGTATGTGTGTGTTGGAGGGTGTGTGTTCGTGTATACACAGCATGAGTGCTGACACGTGACAGAAGGTCCAGGTATGTGTAAGATAGGAGACAGATAAAATCCCAGCAAAGGGGTCTAAGCCAAATGAGTACTTACACTAAAAGGGAGAGTTTTATACTAAATCTCTAATCATTAATATAGCAATTTGATGAGTAATTTGACAGTAATTTCTACTTTATAAAGCATCCTTAATAGAAGCCAATTAGTAAGAAGCTGAAAATGTGTCTTATTAAGAAATTCATTATAAGTTTCAAGTATAACACTGTAATTATCATGCTTCAATTCAGAGGGTGCTGTCACCGTGACCTACTTATGCAGTTACATACCCAGTTATATTGCTGTTGTAGAAACCAAATGCAATGTAGCTCAGGATGTGGAGCTCAGGTGTAATTTGTATATTTTCAAACTACAAAATAGAAATAAACTGAAAAAAGGCCAAAATAGGTATGTGGCTGTCCCACTGATATTTGAGTCGCTAAAAAGGTATATGGCAGGTCCTCTTTTCTAGTTCATCAGGAGTGGTTTCAGCAAAGGCAGTTACCTGTTGCTCTTTGTTCCACATCTAAGTCTGAAGTGTTATAACTGCGGCCTGCAGATTAGCACTGTCTAGATGATGAATGCTGGGAGGAAGGCCTTCCCTAAACCTTTGCCATGCTCCTCCTCCATCCTACCCCAATGTACAAGCTGCCGCCACCCCAATTCTGTGTGTCAAGGATGCTCCCATGCATGTCTATCCTTCGGTAGAAATCAGTGAGGAAAGATGGCCGCCCAAAGTTCAAACTATGATTTCATGAAGATCTCTGAAGTATGATAGCATGTCTCTTAAAAAGTGATAAATCTGAAGGAATCTAGGTTGTACATTTAAGCAACCAGAAACTGTTAGCAGAGGACACACTTACATTTCAAAATTTACTGTCCTCCTTAATTCCATGACTCCAGTCACAGATACTTTCTCTAATGTAAGAAAACACTATTTTAATGTGGTCTAAAGCACAGGGATGCACTTTGCTTTCAATGCAGGAAAATGTACAAATATAAGTTCATGTTCTGTATAGGCAGTATTCACAGTTGGAGGTATAGCTAACTTTTCTAACAAAAACTTGCTCACATAAAAAGGGTTAGCTTTAGATGCCTATAGCCAATTCATATTTGTTTTTATATATTTTTGAATATTTTCATTTCATCTTATTTGTCCCAGGAATAACATAATTTTTTTTTTCAAATTTTCACATTGAGAGTCTTATTAGCTACTTAAACTTTTGCAGTACTAGCATCCTCTTGTGGTACTAGCATCCTTACCTCAGTAATACCAGAAATTACCAGTGTTGCTAATAGTTGTTTTTGATAGTTTTAACATAAAGCAGGTATTTTAGTGGAAATACCACCCTGTAATAGACTGAGGTGAAAATACCAAATGACTTCTGTGTAATAAAAATGTGTGTATAAATAATAATGTATTAAAAAACAGCAGTGGCAGTCATTTCTTCTGAAGTTGGGATGCAGACTATCTGCAAGCTTAATTTACCTCCTGTATTCTATCAGTGTGAAATGGGGTATTATTTGTGGAGAACCCGACAACCCATAATAGATAATTCTTAAACTTAATAGTTGCTATTACTCCTAGGTCTCCCAGAAAACAATAACAGCAAACCCAAAACAAAACAGAAACCCAACTTCTAAGCTTCGACACGAATACCACAGCTTTAGTCCAGCACAGAGGACGGGGCAGGGCGGACACAGCAATTGGGGCGCCGCAAGTTTTGCAGCATGGACTGCAGAACACCCTGTTGTCTCCCTTTAAGCTTCTTACTTGAAGAAGAATCTGAGGAAATAGATCTTCGAGTCTGGCCACTTTGTGTTTTAACTAACTTCTCATGTTCCCTAATTTGTCTTTGTAAATGGTTCTGGATGGCAACTCCAAGGGACTCTGGGTCCAAGGAAGCACCATACACTTCCCAGGTCATGCCCTGGTCATCCCACACCACGTCCCTCACTCGCTTGGACTGTTTCAGCTGCAGCTTGGAGTCTGCACCCAACTGTTTCTTCTTCTCTCCAGGTGTGAGCCCGACCTGGGCAGCAGCAGCTGTCACATTGAGCTCCTTCAGGAACTCGCTGACCCGGCTGCCCCTGCGCGGGCTGGCCTTGACCGAGCGAGAAGGGGTCCTCTTACCAGAGCCTGGGCTCCAGTCACTTGTGCCATCTGATGGCAGGCTCAGGCTTGTGACTGTCTGGGTCTGCCTGTGTTCTTCCAAGGTGTTCTGTTGGCTCTTCCTCCCCGGGGAGGGTGCAGGATTGACTTCCGGTCCCTCACCTTCATTTCCTTGAGATTTAGGATTTAGCAGTACGATTTTGGCATCTAGGGTGCTGGTGGCTCCGGGTGCAGGGTCTTTCACAATAAGAGGAGAAGCAGGCTTCTTGTCCTTTGCACCTCTTTTATCAGTGGGGTCCAAGCTCTCCGGGGGGTGGTCTTTGTTGGCACCTCCACGGGAATTGGATGGTTTGCAGCCTGGCTCTGCTTTGTGGTCATTTGTAGCTTTCCCTACAAATTCAGGTTCCCTGGGTCCAGAGTTCCCCAACCCCTGATTTATCTCAGATTGATTCCCTGCCAAGAGGGAAATCTGGCCAATGGGACTAGCTTTCTGGGAGTCAGGATTAGTACCTGCAAGCTGTCTGGAGGTTGCCCTTTTGCTTGTTGAAGACTGCAGGTCTTCCTCTGTATCCGGATTTTGACTGGAGGCCACATGGCTCAGTGGGGATTTAAGGCCTTCAGCTGGTTGGCTCACTGGTTTGCATCCCCCTTTGAAAGCTGCAGGAGTGGCAACAGCTGACTGGATATGCACCTGTGGTACAATGCTGGGGCACTGTCTTGACTCCTGGGGATCTACCATGTTGTTAGAGAGTTCCAACAAGTGGCTTCCACTGCCCTTGCCATGGCAAATGACACGCAGCTGCTCTTGCCCATTGAGCTCCGGAGCAGGATTTTCCTTTAAGAATGCGGGAAGGATACTGGGGCTGGTAGAGACAGACCGGCTCTCCACACTTGCCACTGCCTGCACCTCAGCATCTTGCCAAGCCCTGCCAGGGACTTCCTTGGTCTCACTTTCAGCTTGGCAGGTCATTGTACTAGCTTCTTTGAACCTTGACACTAGATGCTGTGCTGGCAGCTGTGCCTGCCTTGATTCTGAAGAACATGTGGCCTCTCTGTTGGTGAGGGAGGAGAGTGGAGAGTTTTCTGACTTTTCAGCTGTAGTGTCCGAGGCAGTGGCAGAGGGCTGTTTGTTCTCTGAGCTTCCCCCTTTTGCTGGATGTTCACTGGACGCCACTGTGGTGTTATTGATGGCTTTCTGTCCTTCCACCACAGGTCCGTCTGCAGAAGGGGATGAGTGAATCCTCATTGCTATATCAGGAGTCTGTACGATTCTCTGGCTGTTTTCTGGAGAAGGAAAATCACAGAGCACTTCATTTTTGCTGCTGCAACAAGTGACCCTGGTAGGACAACTTGACTTTTCAGGTTTCTCACTGTTTGAGTTTGCCTCTGATTTCACCAAGGACTCTTCAGGTACTGGACAGGTGCTAGCATTTGGTGGGTCACTTTGAATGGCATGGTGAGTGTGCTGGACTGCAGACACTAAAAATGGCACAGAGATAAGTTCCTTTTCTGCGGTAGCATTTGGATCTGGTGCTGTTAACTCCTTGCTTCCTTGAAACTGGGAGTCATCAGGTGTTTTCTGTTCGGGAGACACGTGCTCTGCTTTATTGAAGACATCAGGAGATGCCATGTCTTGCTGGCTGGACTCATGCACACAAGCTTGCATCAGGGCCTGAGCAGCTGTATCGAGCCTGAGGCCGAGTTCTGCAGGAGCATTGCCAATGCCACTAGCATTCTTATCTGACCGAGCTGGTTGTTCTGAGACACTCTGCAGTTCCCCTCGAGATTTTTCCTTCTCAGAAGCTGCCACTATTGAAGCTTTAGTCACCCTCAGAGGGTCAGGTACAGTCCCCATGGGACCTTTCTCCAAGAGCACTCCAGTGTTTGTTCTCAGTATGCTTTCTTTCCACTGGGAAGTAGTCGGAACTCAGAGAAAAGACATAGGGATGAGTCCTCTGAAGATCTGACCTGTGGAATGCAGACAGTAGTACCATTAATATGTTTACCTTTTGGGGAAAAAATAAAGAACTGCCACTTTTATAAGATCACATAAGCTCATTTTCTACTTGAAACTAGATTGATGGTACAGGCTTGTCTTCCCAGACCTCAGAGGACAAATGCAGGAGAGTCCCAAGTTCGAGGCCTACCTGGACTAGAGTACAAGTGGAAGGTTGGCATGGATAAGGCAGTGAGACTCTATCTTAAAAGGTAAGATAAAGGTTAGGAGTGTAACTCAGTAGCAGAGCAGCTTCTAGTATGTGCAGATGACATCGGTTCAATCCCCAGGACTGAAAAACAGTTAAGCATATGGCAACAAAATGACATGCACAAGAAACTCACAACAACAACAACAACAACAACAACAACAACTAAGTGTCTCCTATCTGTTGATATAAAAATCTACTTGAAGTAGAAAGACTTTAAAATTTATTCTAACTGTACTAATATTATTTTGTACTAATATTATTTTTTAGTTTCTCTTACATTCCAGTGCTGTTTATTAAATAAGTTTTTAATAAGACTACCTTCCATATCTATTTCAGAAGTCATCATTGTAATCTGATTGGTCAGAATCATAAAACCCTGCAGTGCTACTGGAACTAAATTTGTGACACACTGAGTAGGCCCCTAGGAGATCAATAATCTTTGCAACAGAGTATCCAGAAATGGGTTTGGATTTAAGTGGGATTTTAGTCTTTATAAGAGAGGCATTTCAAGTCTGATAAAAAAAAAATCTGATAGAAACAGTGAATAAATTATCTAAAAGAAAAGAAGGGTTTGTTTTTAATCATATTTCAGATAAAAATCCTAGATATACTTATATAAACTAAAATATTTAAATGTAAGACATAAATAAAGGTCATATAAAAAATAAAATCTAGTAACCATCAGTGTTTAGGGGAAGCAATAATATGTGTCTATGATAAAACATAAATTAAGAAAAAACAATAGATAGCTAGATGAAATTCAAGACTTTTGTGGAACAAAATGTTCCATAAAATACATTTTAGATTACCGATTTGTGAAAAAAAAAATTGCAAAAATTGAAAATCATATGAAAATATCTATATTATACCAAAAGCCCTTAAAGATTTAAAAGAAAGTAAATAATCTGTTGGGAAAGTGGGTAAAAGAATGAGAAAGCAAAGTTAACAAGAACTCAATGAGCCTAAGACATGAAGGGCAAGTTCATTTGTCATCACATAAGTGGACAATGAGATTTGAGTCTATACCAATTGCACTTGCGAAGGCAGATGTGCAGAAAGAATCTTAATGGTTGCAGGCCCAAAGGCACATCGTTCTAGTTTTCCAAGGGAAGTAATTTTGTTGTTAAAGCACATCCTTGACCCTATGAAGCAAGCTCTATCAATGGAACGATAAATGGATAAATGGCATGTTTACTTAAGTGCTATTTGCGGGAGCATAGCCTAGAAAAAAAAAAAAAAAAAGAGTACGGGAAGGAGGAGCGAGTATTGGGACATAATCTACCATAAAGAATATATAACAGAACCATGAAAATAAAGGCGTAGCAGGGTTTCACCTTCTCCCTTGGCAAGAATGTTTTCAAATATGGTTAAATTTGTAAATTAAGGCACAGAAAAGAGAAAATGTATTTATCCATTTGCAAAAGATAACCAAGTACTTCATATGTATGTACACATAGGTTTGCAGATGAGTACATAGATTTTAAAGACATTTAGGATGAGACCTACTAAGTGTTAAATGAAAAGACATTTCAGGGTTGGAGAAAGAGAGGAGAGATGGATGAACTAGTTGGAAAAATGCTTATTTAAAGCAGAATGTATCGTATGTGACCTAGAATATATACCTATGTAAAATTTAGGAAGACTAACTAGGCATCAAGGCATGTAAATAAAGTAATAGACTATAAATTAGTGATGACTATATTTAAATTTATCTTTCTCAGAAGCAGGTGGTTACTACAAGCTAACCAGGTAATTTTTCTGGGTTCCCAATTAACTCATTGGGACAACTGAGCATATGATTTCTTTGGGTCTCTCAAGCTGAACCATTTAAGAATCCTGCTTCTTTACATAGGTTACATAATATAATGAAATAAACTCTTTTAAACGTGGCTACAGACTGCCGAGATGAGAGACAAAGTCAAATCTTGTTGGGTCACAAAGTTTTGGATGAAAAACTTTACAAATTTTTTTAACAATCAAAGGAGGATTTGGGGGGGGGGTTGTTTTCTTTTCCCTAAATTTTGGTAGGTGTTGAACTTGATTATATAGACATAGTCAAGTTCACGCTGGAAGATTCCCCATCAAATGGTCAGTCAAAACACCATTTGAAGAGAACTTTACCTCCAGTTGTTTCTCCTGGTCCACTATCCTATGAACTCTAAGGAGAAATCAAACTTGTTTCTCTAACTGATTGTTCATATGAGTGAGTCAAATACTTATCCAACTCCAGTCTGCATACTGATACCATTTCTCTGGGTTCCCTTCTATTGTTTGTCACTGGAACACCACCATGTGCGTTTGTGTTTGCTGTGCCTTTTCTCTAATTCTTTACTCCTCCTCATCCTTTGAAAATGTCCCCTTTCCTGCAACCCCCATATGAATGTCATTTTCTCCTTGAAGACTTCTAAAGCTTTTGAGTCATGGTCTTTATTTTTTGAAACTGTTCACAGGGAGGTCATCTTTGTCCTCTGAAGTGTAATTTTCACATTCTGCTTGGTACAGTTAGTCATGTCTTGTATTAATATCTCACTTCTCCATAGGTATTCTGAACCCCAGGAAGTCAGAAAGAAGAAAATGGATTATTTTTTGTTCTCTCCACAGAATAGAGGGCATGGTCTTGTACATAAAAAAGTCAGCTGGTGTTGTTTCCCTATAAAATGGACATTACCAAAGATCTGCCCAATGCCATAGTAATAGGATATTTTAATCCACAAATTGAAATATTAATTAAAACATTAAAAAGTGTTGTCTGGGGAAGTAAGAAAATTGTGGTGTCTTAGTTTTTAAACTGTGTGTTTAAAACTGTGTCTATAATCCACATTTAAACTCCTAAAGTTTGGACACTTGCTATGAAAAGCTGGTAGGTCTCACAAAGCTGAGAGAACAGCCTGTCCTCTGTGTTGTGTCACTGGATCCAAGAAATGAGTGTGCCAAGTAGAGCTGTAAAATAGCAATGGCTTGAAGTTTATCATCTAAAAGTTAAAATACTTCAATAAAAAGAGTTCACAACATTGTGTTATTTCCACTTCCCATTTGCTGTGTCAGTTTAGTATGGAAATGTGATTCCTTTCATCAGTTTTGTTAATAGAAGTCAAATTATCCATGAATTTAAGACTAAAGAGCAAAAGTCAAGGTTGATCAGCTAACAAATGCTAGCCCTAAGTCACTCAGTAGATAAGCACTCAATACTGGTCTCAAATAGAACTGCTAATGGAGCCATCTTAGCATCCAAGCTCTGAAATGCTCACCACCTTCTCCTCCTTTTCTCACCAAATTGTAGAAGCTGCAGTTTCTACAACATCAGACCGACAGACATTGAAGTACAAGTATGTTGTTTTATCGTCATGCTGATCTCTTGGGGGAGTGAGGCAGAAGGTTTTGAGCTTCAGGTTATCGTAGAATTCAGGGCAATGTCTCAAGAAAGCCAAAGAAAATAGACACATCAATGTTCCCACAAAATTCAGCCCCAGGATAGAATTAATTCCTTCCATCGAACCTATATCTCCCTTCCTTCCTCCCCCTGGCCTTTCTTCCTTCCTTCTTCTCCTTCTGTCTTTCTCCTTGCCCTCCCCTTCCCTTCCCAGCATCTTCCTTCACTTTCATCTTTGCCCTTGCTTTTATATTCTCTCTTGAAATAAAAAAAGATCTGCCCTGTAGCTATTTCCTCCTAATAATTAAGAGTTAATAGAAGCATCCCCTTCAGGAGAGTGGGGGAGGGGAAAGTCCTAAGACTTCAGAAACAAACGAAATTTAGAAGTCTCAGGACTTACAAGGTTCAGGAAGCCTAGAAAGCTACAGGGCCCCTCCTCAAGATGAGAGAAGCAGTTGCTAGGGAGAGGAGACTGTGCAATGGATCTGCTAACACACTGACCGGGGTGGTGCATGGATGCAGACTCATCACCACACTTGGGGTTTCGAGTGACACATGCTCCTCTAAGTCATCCCAGAAGTCTCTCTGGCTCATACATTGAACATGGATGAAATCTTTTATTCTTTCTGTTGACTTTGTTATATGCACAGATGTTTGTCCTTGTATCTCCAGGTGAAGTCACACAAAAGGCAACTCATAAAAATCCAGATTTCCCTTCTGTTTTTTAAAAGATGAATATCATATTGTAATTGAAATATGAGAACATCATTTTTTTCATCCCTTTCTTCCCTCCAACCCTTCCTGGGTCCTCCTATGTTATACCCTTCATATAACTTCTCCCACATCATACTCCTCCTTTTCCTCTCTATAACTCCTCTCATGTCATAGGACCCCTTTCTCCCTCAGGTCAGATCCAGCTCAAATCCTCCAAGTCCTGTGTCCAATCACATGATGTCTTCAGCAGTAGATACAATCAACCAGCCAAGGGCACAGGAATAGTCTATTTATTTTGAGACTCTCATGATCTTCACCTTGACCAACAACTTGAATTGAGGTTTCTCAAGCTTGGTCCTAAAGTATTGTTGTTAAATAGTCTATTGTTCATTGAGAGGAGTATTGTCTATCCAATTGTAAGTTACAGAGAGAGAGAGAGAGAGAGAGAGAGAGAGAGAGAGAGAGAGAGAGAGAGAGAGAAAGAGAGAAAAAGAGAGAGAGAGAGAGAGAGAGGGACAGAGAGTGTGTGTGTGTTATATATAATTTTGGTATGTGTTTGTAAGGTTTTTACAAACATCCTCTGTTATTTTTGTTTCATTCTTGTTCTGTGTAGCCTCTTTTCTCAAAGCACCCTTCTCCATTATGACCATTTTCATCTTTATTCCATTTATACTCCCAAATCACAGGGACTAGGTGGCATGAAGAAGGCATCATCATGGGCACAGATATTCCAAATGACAGGGCCTTTGGTGCCTTCTTGATTTAAGTGTAGGGGAGTCCTCTTGGGTGAGTCTGAGGGTCTTGTTTTAAGTGCTGATGGAACAGATATCCTTGCCCAATTACCAGTCTGATGAGAATAGCCTGACCTTGATCCCCTAAAGGATGGACTTGAATCCAGCCTCTCTGGAGTCAGAAATCAGTTTCATGTGCAGTTCTTTTTGTGTGCTCAGGTAAGTAATAGCTTCTCAGGGCCTTCGTTTCAGCACTGACAACAAATGGTATCTTTAGACATGATAAACACCATGTGGACGATCTCTCAAAAGCCATAATGATTAAGGATTAAGCTTTAATTTGTGTTGGTGAAAAAAAATTGTTCTGTTAAGTGCTAAGAGAATGTGATAGGTGAAAGATGATTGTTTTGGAATCGAGAGTTGACTCACATTCAAGTTGCACAAGAATGTGTAGCATCAATTTGTTAATCTGGCCAGGCAGCAGGCTGAAGCAGGGAAGGAACTAGGCATATATACATGTAAAATTAGTACCAGGAGACAACACAGTAGAAAACTTTTTGTTAAGCTACCTATGGCTGTTACTGAAGGTGGGTCCAGCTGATAAGATATCAAAATCCAGGGATTTTGTCTAAACTACTTTAACTCTGTAAGTATAGGCAGAAGCTCAAAGTAGCCTGGAGGTTCCTGACAAAAGTTTTATGAATGAGAGTCTTTGTCATTACAGCAGAAAATTCAGATTTTCATACAAAATCCTGTAGCTTCAGGAATTCTCTCTGAACTGGGCATCAACCATGAATCCCAAGGTCTCTGAAAGTATACGGTATCTTCAAGTATAATGGAAATTGTACCCACAGCACCTATTCTTTCACTGTCTCCATGGAAGACCATGAAACCCCTGTTCTCAACCTATGGGTCATAACTCCTTTGGAGTTATATATCAGATATCTTGTATATCAGATATTTACATTATGATTCATGCCAGTAGCAAAATTACAATTAGGAAGAAGCAGCAAAATAATTTTATGGTTGAGGTCATCAAAAGATAGGAAACTGTACTAAAGGGTCACAGCATTAGGGAGGTTGAGGACCACTGCTTTACAGGAAGGAGATTGAGGCTCAGGGTTCATGAACCACTGCAAGGCTGCATATCTATAATTCTTGTTTAACTGAATTTTAATGAATGTTCGTGACGGGGTTTCTGTTGTCTAACTACAGAAAGAAGATAGAAAGCAAACACACACACACACACACACACACACACACACACACACACACACCAGAACAAAACAAACAAAGAAAAAACTCCAACAACTTCACATAAGAGAAGAATTCTTTCTTTCGAAAGTAGCTCCCAGCACTGGACAACAGAGATGCAAATAACACTAACTACAGTGTCATACTAATTGGTGACCTTAGGTAAGAGAGGCTTGCTGACTCTCTACACCTCCAGTGTTCATTCTGAAAACAATGGGTTCCCTGAATACACCATGCCCCTGGTTTTTCTAACAGACACCCACACTTAATAAGGCAGGCAGAAAAGTTCATCAGCCCTTTGTTACATGTTGAATGGCAGGAAAAGCATGAAGCAGAAGGAGCATAGAAAGTCTGGGTTATAGACCAACCAAATGGCACTGCTAGGCAAGATGAAGCCAGCATGCCTCAGGCAACTATTATACTTTTGAACACAGCAGAGTGGCTGAGTCCCTGGAATGACACTTGGCCTGTGCCATGCCTTTTTAATGATATAACCCAATTTTACAGGGACCTGGGAAAGCACCTCAGCCTTCAGTTCTCTGACACTTGACTTTAGACTTCAGGTGACTGAGACAGAGGTGAGGGACTAGCACTTTCCTGGCACCCACTCAGTAAGGTTTTCTCATCCCTTTCCCTGTTGACCTTTGTGCCTGTCATTAGCACATACAGCTGAGCTCATGCTGCCATGCCTGGCTCTGCGTTTTGGTGATTGCAGCTGAGTTCATGCAGCTATGCCTGGCTCTGTGTGCAGGCGATTTTACCCACAAAACACCCAGTGTGCAGAGTCGAGCATCCTTTCTTTATGAGGACCACAGCCCAGCACTAACAGCTCCTTAGCTGAACACCAGATCTTCCCTCTGTCACGTGGCTGAAGCAGAAGAGAAAAGGACTGCCTGGCCAAGAGGATGGCCAGCATGGGTGCACTTTACAGTAAAGCTGCTGCTTCAGTAAGAGGCTGAGGAGGAGCAAGGTGCCTCCCTCCCACTGGTTACCTTAGTTACCTTGTTATATGCTCTCTAGAAGAATGAGATCTTTTGTGTCACTGAAGTCTGTAGAAAGTGGGACTTGACAAAAACGGAGATGGCAAAATGTAAAGATCTCATCGCTCCTTTATCAAACATAATTTGAACATAAATCTTAAATGCCTAACATATTAGAATCATTTTACAAAGTACAGCAAAGATTTATTACTTTCTACATTCTAAACATAAGCTGAAGTTACCAGAAAAACAAAGCAAAGCAAAATACCCTATATCTGTGTTAAGGACTCTAAAAGGCTGGCTATAACCTGTTAGAGACTTGGAATGTTGCAGATCCACAGTTAACTTATCTTGGGTTATTTGAAATCCCTTGCATTGCCATTCCTTCCCATCTCTGCACTGACCTAACATTTTTATGACTGTCAGGTAAAATCTTAGTTTACACTGTCCTTTAAAGAAAAGATTGTCATCAGATACCATATAAAACTCATAAAGACATTTTCCAATGTTGCTGCAACATGCCCTATCCAGTGTCCTCAGTAATATATATTGTAAATACCTTTATGATTTTATTGTTAGTTGTTCATGTATCCATTCTATGTTGGAGCATATCATTGGGACAACCTAAACCCATGTTCCCAGAACATAGTCACTCATTTCACTCAGAATAAACCATCTCTTAACTCTTTCTGAAGAGAGAACTATGTTTTCCTTTGGTACCTTGCCCAATGTTGGAACACAAAGGTGATTGTCTTTCATGGGATGACTCATCCATCTAGTGCCAGGTACTGGTAGGAGTCCTTTGTGACTAGTCATCTTTGATGCTTCTTCAAATAGCAGTTGTGGGAGTTCTTTCTGGGGACAGCTTCCCCCTTCAGTTTGGTCAGTTGTATGTTGGCTTATTAGGACCTGGTTCTTAGATGGTGTCTGATTTGCTTTAGCACATTCTTATCACAGACTTCATTTAAGAAATTTTGTTAGAGCCCATTACCTTACATTTAACCCTTTTCTTTTTTTCACTTTTTTAAATTGGATATTATATTTACATTTCAGATTTTACCCCCTTACCCCATTCCCCCCACCAGAAACCCCCTATCACATCCCCCCTCCTCCTGCTTTTATGAGGATCTATCCTCACCTACCCCCCCCACTCCTACCTCTCCACCCTCGAATTCCCCCCCACTCGGTGTCCAGCCTTCATGGGACCAAGGATCTCCTCTCCCACCTATGCCAGACAAGGCCATCCTCCCCTACATATACAGCTGGAGTCATGGGTCCCTCCCAGGCTGGTGGTTTAGACCCTGGGGAGCTCTGGTTGGTTGGTATTGTTGGCCACCAACCCCTTCAGCTCCTTCAGTCTTCTCTCTAACTCCTCCATTGGCAACCCCTTGATCAGATCAATGGTTAGCTGTGAGCATCCGCCTCTAAATATGTCAGACTCTGGCAGACCTCTAAGGAGACAGCTATATTAGGCTCTTATCCACATGCACTTCCTGACATCTATATCAGTGTCTACCTTTCGTGACATTTAACCCTTTTCTTTTGCTATTCTTCCAGTCTCCAACTTTGTTCCATCTTTTCTCTTCCATGCATCCATGCCCTTTAGTTTAGACATATCCTTGTAGATTTCTACCTGTAAACAAGTGAAGGCAGTTGAAAGATAAGCCTAAAGATTGTGATTTGGCAGTGGAAAAAGAAGGTGGGCTAAAAATTTTAGAGAGGAGTGATCACAGAGAGACAGAGACACAGATGGGGAGAAGAACAGGAAACAAGATGGAGGAGACAATAGGAGAGGAAGAGACGAACCACACAGTCCTGGAAGCTATAAATATTGGGAATTTTTTGGATTGTTAAATAAGAGGGGGGCATTTTCCCCATCCAGGTGTGTAGCTTGTGTTTCTATCAATTGAGTATTGAGTTCATTGTGTGGGTGTTTTGTGGGTTGAGAATTTACTAATATAAATGTGATTGATAAATTACAAGCCTCTAGAGTTTTGATTTTACAGGGTTATGGAGATTTGTGACAGCTAACAACAGGAGGCAGGTAGCTGGGTATGTGAGCATGATCCACCACAAGAGAACAACAGGTTGGATAGCTGCTTTGGTGGTCCTGGTGGTGGGAAAACTGTGGTTACTAGAAATTAGCTGGTGCTAGAGTGGTTGCCTTGTTTTTTTTTAATATTTCACGAAACATATCATCAATGCATAATCATACAGATACCAAAGAAAAGACTCATCTTATCTCCAGAGCACAGGATGGAGAGGTCAGAGGTAGGATACATCAGGATATGTAACAGTTTCAAAAAGAAGCCCAAGAAAATAGATCTTTATCTACTATTTCTCCTGAAGACCATTCTCCTGCCTAGACAGCCTCATCTTTACAGATCCTCAAAACAGGCCTTCCTAAACACAAGGTGTTCACATGCACAAATGTGTGATATTGTGTGGCCAACCAGGAAAAATGGATAAAATTTTTACAATGAAAGCTGCACTCTTGTTAAAAGTCCTAGACAGCTGACTACAATATACAACTGCAGGGAGCCTACAGCCTAAATATTCTTTGGCTAGCTTCCGTCAATCTAGAAGCTAAGATCATCACTGTATAGCACCTGAAGTCCACAGCTGAGATTTCATCACTTTGCTGTAGCTCACATACCCCTGTCCTCACCAATGTAAATGCCTCAAATTATGATGTTCTTTTGGTCTATGACTAATGCTCATGCAGCTTCTTCCACATTGGAACCCATCATTCAGGGAAGTGTGAATTCATATCCCAGGCCATAGTCACTCCCGTTTAGCTCAGCTTAAAATAACTTCTGTTCATTCTCAGAAAAGAGCTGTGTTCTACATCCACACAGATACTTAAGAGTCAAACCTGTTTAATTCTCAGAATAACTCCTGGAAACTGATTGTCTTGCTCTGAGCTCCTCTTTGCAGATGGAGATCTGAGGCAATGGCATTTATAGTAAACATTTGATACCAGATTAAAACCCAGACCCCACATATGACTCCAAAGTCCACACTGTTTGCTACTTTTTCATGGAATAGCTAAACCAGGGCAAGTGGTTTAGTTACCAAGGCAAGAAGCATTATCTAAGCAATTGTAGAGTGAAAAATTATAAAGGCCATTTTATGAAATATGTGTAGATTTTTTGCCTTAGACCTGAGCAGGAAAAGTGCAGATTCCAGAACGAGGAACTGAAAATAAGATTTCAGGCCTTCACTTTCCCTGGGGCACATTCCGGGTGGAGGACATTATTCCCTGAATCAAAGCTCAGGCAGTAGGCCCGCCTATGGGTGGAAAAGGCCAAAGGCAGGAAGGCATTCCTGACCACAGATAAAAGATGCAAGCCACCTAGGTGGGGCTATAGCAGGAAGAAGTAAAGATAGCTAATCTGAAATAGTTGATAAATGACAGGGTGGGACACAGTGACATAGTAAACCATTCAGGGTGGGTTTCTCTGGAATGTTTCGCTATTCTTATGTTATGTATCCTTGACAACCCCTCACCCCCTCCCCACTTCCCTGGTTTGTGGTTTTGCTCTTTAAAAGACCCCTTACCCATGACTCTGGGCCAAACCTTGCTCTTCAGAGAGAGAGCTTGTGGTTTGACCGCCGGCCAATTTCCCTAATAAAGCCTCTGCTGATTACATCCAGGTATGGTTTCTTGTGATCTTTGGGTGGTCGTGATCTCCTGAGACTTGAGGAAGGGTCTCCCGAGTATGGGGGTCTTCACAATGACAATACATTTGTGTGAGCGCTGTGAGAAACACAACCTTGAAATCTCATTACCAACTCAAGCAATTGAAGTTAGAACTGCAAACTCTACTGCCCTCCTCAATCTCATCTGGACATTCTGAAGGTTATATCTCTTCAGAGAAGTTGAAACATCTAGAACCTATAAGTGGAAACACACACTTGGGTATACACCTACTTGCAGGTGTGTTTTTTTTTAGGGGTTCATCCCTATTATAGAGGAAGAAAAAACTCTACTAAATTTTTTTAATACTACCTGTAAATCAGATTGACAAAAGGCAGCACACATGTGCACATGGATCTAATGTATGCTTTGTATGATGGAGGAGGAAGTTTCCTAACAAAACAAATGAAAAGAGCTGGCAAACTGGCTCAGTGGATAAAGGTGAGCACCATGAAAGCATTGTGATGACTTGAGGTCAATCCATAGAATCCATGCAAAAGTGGAAGGAGAGGATTGACTTCACCACGTACCTCTGACCTCCATACACATGTATATGGATCTACATATACCATATACATCTGTACACAACAATAAACAAACATTTGAAAATACAAATAAATGAAGACTTGATGACATGACTAAGCCTGAGTGTATTTATGTTAGGCTCACAAGGCATGGGGATACCAGGGTAAAGAGGATGTCTTAAGATCAGGACACAGCATAGCAAGGCTTCTCCCTGAGGTTGTGCCTAGTCCTTCTCTTTTTTATGACAAGGGCCAAAACCTGCTAGAATAAGGGGGGGGGGGTGTTTTGTACGGAAGATATCATGACCTGTTTCAGGGAAAGGTGCAGACAATACTTCTATCACTTTCCACATCCTTCAGCTTAGAAAAAAAGGGCCAGTGTACCATTCTGGACTGCAATGTCTGTCCTCCACTGAAAGTCTTTCCACCATTGCACATAGATCTTCTCAGAGGCATGAGAAAAATATCAATAAATAGAATTTACCTGTCTTAGAGAGTATGGCAGAGCTTAAGTAAAATGTTAAAGCAAGTACAATTTAGTGTTGCACTTGGAAGCATTAGTGGGTTATTATTGTTATTTTAAAGTCATTATTTAATCATTTGGTCAAAACTCACCTATGATGAAAAGAAGGTATGTATTTTATATGGCTCAACATTTAAATATGTTTACTGCATGTTTTCTCAAGTTCTCATTTGAAGATGGTCTTTTGGAAAAAGTGTTCTATTCACCTGAAATCAGCACATCAGTAAAAAGAAGTCATAATTTCCTTCTCTCTCTTGGATGTCTACATGCTCCAGGCAATGTAATCGATTTTCCTAGTCCAAAGCTAAAACAATGGTGTTTACAGTGATGTGTGTGAGGTTTCTAGATTAATTCTTTCTTGAGTTACTTGTGCAAGACCGTTCTTATGATGGCGGTAGTTTTTATGTAGGATTATATGGTTTTACTTTTAAAGTAAGACTCATCTAGATTATAACATATCTATCTGGAGATGGGGAATTTCTAATTCTATGTCTTGAGGGGTATAACTTATTGGGAACTGGCAAACAAGTACTGAAAATACATCTGTTTGTTCAAATACTTTGTAGAAAATATAATTTATAAATTGATTTACACAAAATTATTAAAAAATTAAGTAAGTAGTCTTTTCAGCTATTATTCTAACCTGGAAAGCAGGTGCATTTGCACACTCACAGGTCTGTGATAAATTTATGAAGTGGCTGTGAATGTACACAGATATGGTGAGTTATTACAATTTTATCTAATGCTGACGATTAGTTAGTGTTATACTATGATTGGTTGGTTTCCTTCTCCTCACCACTCTTTTTTTTTTTTACATCTACATTTTGTTGATATGTCCAATATAATTTATTTAAAATATGCTATAATGGTATAAAGCAAAAGTATAAATCATGATGCTATTTTCATTATTTTTTTTGGAACAATGCAGTATGCTTAGTAGTTAAAATTATGCAGTGGGGTCTTGCTAACTATTCAAGTATTGTGAAAAGACACCATAACCAAGGCAACTATAATAAGATAAAACATTTAACTGGGGCTTGTTTACAGTTTCAGATAGTTAGTTCATTATCATTACGGAGCATGGCAACCTACAGGCAGGAACTGGAGAAGAGCTACATCCTCATCTTTAGTCAGAGATTGGGAGGGAGAGAGACAGATAGAATGGGTTTGGGGGCTGCTAGCTTGGGCTTTTGAAACCTTAAAGTCCACCCCCAGTGACACATGCCTGACAATAAGACTACTCTGCCTAATCCGTCTCAACCAGTGCCACTCCCTGGTGACTAAGCATTCAAATTGATGAGTCAGTGGGGGCCATTTTCAGTTAAACCACCACAAAATGTTTTGTAGAAAATCCAAAATCTTAAGAAAGTTTTTTGGTGAACTCTAACACACATAGTTAAGAACAAGCACACCCTCTGATACAACAACATCAGCGTGAATTAGCACAGAAAACCACAACCACAGTGGTTCCATGGGCACTTAAGGTAACATGAACTGACCTGTGGAGAACATTACAGGTATGCAGATCATTTGAGTAAACTTAGAACTAAGAATTCTACCCTAGGGAACTGAGACTGAAAAGTAAATCAAATAACTAGCATAGAAAGGAAGTTCATTGTAGGGTTGATAGAAGAAGCTTTCTAAGTAAGTACTGACTACTGTTCAGAGCATCACATTTACTGAGCTGGCCTGTGAAATGGAGTTCTGTCAACTGGCAGTCTTGGGGTGTCTGCCTGGTAGGAGCCAGGAGTTCGTTCTCAACTTATTGGCCAGTTCTTATTTGCCACATCATTTGGCTCTAATTACTTTGCATAAAAATATGGAAAATGTATTTTTTGAAATTGATAAAATATTTAGGAAAACTTGGCAATGGTGTTTGCTAAAAATGTTGCTATTGAGTTAACAGTGAATGAGACCGCTAGGAAGATAGGACAATAACTGTAAACACTTGAACAATTTTTTTAAATATTATTTTTACTATTAGCATGTATAAGTGTCTCTCTGTGTGTAGACATGCTATGCTCGTGTAGAGGGCAGAGAACAACTTCTGTGAAGATGGTCCCCTTCTTGAATCTTTACTTGGGTTTCAGGTCTGAAGGCAGCTATCAGGCTGGTGCCACAAGTGTTTTTATCTGCTGGACCACCTCTCTGCCATAACATTGAACATTCTTGTTCTTAGTCAGGATTGTTTTGCTTTACTGGTCTTGGTTTCATGGGCTTTAGTCCCAAATCACTTGGCTCCTGTGCTTCTGGTGTAGTGTATACTGTATGTGGAGATAGAGCATCATGATGAAAACCTGAGAACATGTGAGATAAGTGAAGCACCTCACCTCATGGTAGACATGATGCAGAAAGGAACAGAGAAGAAGAGGAAGAGTCAGGGACAACTGATAGTCTTTGAAGTTATAGGCCACCCCCAGTGATCTATGTCCTGCAACTCTGCCCTACAGCCAGCCTAAGAACCCCTTTACCTATGAACCTGTCAATGGATTAGTACACCAAAAAATTTAAAAGCCTCATGATTTAGTTATCAGTTAATAGCAACACTAGCTGGGGATGAATTTTCAAATACATGAGCCTTTTGGGAGAGACACTTCTTATCCACACTGTAGCAATGTATTACAAAAGAGAATTATGAGAACTTTTGCTGAATGTAGTAGTTTGTCCCAGTGATCCCAGAATTCAGGAGACTGTGGCAGGGGGATTAGGAGAGTGGTATAGAGTGACGTTGTCTAAAAAAACCCCAACCCCAATCCCAACTCCTATCCCAATCCAAATCCAAGCAAAGCAAAAGACCAAAAGAAAACTCTAAACACACACACACACACTCACACAGACACACACACACACACACACACACACACGCAAACAAAACCAAAAAAAAAAACCCCAAAACTCAAATCAAACCAACCAACCAATGAAACAAACAAAAAGACCGAAGAAAATCAAACCACAATAGCAATATCAACAATACCCACAACCAACCAGCAACCAACCAACCAACCAACCAACCAACCAACCAACCAACTGTAGAGTGAAAAATTATGAAGGCCATTTTATGAAATATGTGTAGATTTTTTGCCTTAGACCTGGGCAGGAAAAGTGCAGATTCCAGAACTCGGAACTGAAAATAAGATTTCAGGCCTTCACTACCCCAGGGCACATTCCGGGTGAAGGACATTGCCCCTGAATCAGAGGACACTTGCTGGATTACATTCCTCAAGCCTCAGGCAGCAGGCCCACCTGTTGGGGGGGCGGGGGGGGGGGGAGCAAAGCAGGAAGACACATTCCTGACCATAAAAAATACAAGCCATCTAGGTGGGGCTGTGACTGGAGGAAGTGAGAAATATTTTGTAATGACGGTATAGGGGACAGTGACTTGGTAAGACTACATTTTTGAAAAAAATGATTGTACTGAGTAATTTCCATGGCTATTAACCTTTCAGGGTGGGTTTCTCTGGAATGTTTCGCTATTCTTATGTTATGTATCCTTAGCAACCCCTCACCCCCTCCTCACTCCCCTGGTTTGCGGTTTTGCTCTTTAAAAGACCCCTTAGTCCACCACTTGAGGCCAAACCTTGCTCTTGAAGAGAGCTTGTGGTTTGACAGCCAGCCAACTTCCCTAATAAAGCCTCTGCTGATTGCATCCAGGTATGGTTTCTTGTGATCTTTGGGTGGTCGTGATCTCCTGAGACATGAGGAAGGGTCTCCCAAGTATGGGGGTCTTCACAACCAACTAAACTAACCTAAAACCAAAGCTAAGACAGCCTTCTACTCCAGACTTAATAATAGTGTTCTCAAAACTCAGATTTTGAAACTTAATCCCTAGGATGAATGATGGATGATTAGATCATAAGAGTACAGCCCTTATGAATGAGATGTTTGATCCTGTAAAAGGACTGAATTTCTCAACAGTTTTTCTGCCATGCTAGCATATAGCCATAGGGCGAGTGCTGAGGATCCACAAAGATTCTTCATCAGACTCCTAGTCTGTAGTGGTTTGAATATGCTTGGCTCAGAGAATGGCACTATTAGGAGGTGTGGCCTTCTTGGAGTAGGTGTGGCCCTGTTGGAGAAAGGGCGTCACTGTCAGGATAAGCTTTGTAACCCTTCTCCTAGCTGCCTGAAAAAAGTCTGCTCCTGACCTCCTTTGGATGAAGACGTGGAACTCTCAGATTTTCCTGCACCATGCCTGCCTGGATGCTGCCATTCTTACATCTTGATGATAATGGACTACACCTCTGAACCTGTAAGACAGCCCCACTTAAATATTGTCCTTTCTAAGAGTTGCCTTGGTCATGATATCTGTTCAAAATTGTAAGACCCTAAGATGCAGTCTGTCTGTGCCTTAGCAAATCTCTGTTCTTTAATTTTTCTAGGATTGTAGTTTTTACTATACCAGCCCTAACGTGTTCAGATAGACATAAGTATGCTTGGGAGAATGATGACAAAAACTAAAACCTAGAGACTGAACCTGTATCTTGATGAAAGTTTGCAATATGAAGAATTCTAATAAATGATTAAAAAAAAAGGATTGTCAAAAAAAGTAGGGCAGGGCTGGTATTCATGGCCCAGCATGGCAACTGTGAATGCTGTTACTGACAGGATCATACCACCATGAAATTCTTGAGCTTTTCCTATTTGTAACTACTTTTGTTCCAAGAATGTTTTGCTTGATCCCATAGTATACAAAGAAAGCATACAACTTCAAATTTATTGATAGATTTTAGAGAAATTTATTTCAAACAATTCTTTGGTATACATATAAATATATCATTTATTAAAGATTAAAGTAAATTTGCATACTAATGTTATGCAGATCCTTGTTTTTTACATAAATAATTAAATGTTGGCTGAATATTTGTTACTATGGAACACTGAGTATTGTTTTTCAGAATGATCTGTACTTTGTAAATTGTCAATGCTAGAATCTTTTTTCACATAAATATGTGATACAAAATGGCAGAAGTATTTTGGGGGCTATTTTAGAAATTACTATAAATTTTGTCTTAAACTCAAACCAAAATTAATTAAAATTTTAATAAAATTTAATTCAGCAACTCAACTAGCAACTTAAAATATTTTTTAAATATTTCTTTCTTCTTATTTTATGCATGTTTGTGTTTTCCTGAATGTACATATAGATATGCACCATGTGAGCCTGGTGCCTGGTACCTGGACATGTCAAAAGAGAACATTAGAGACCCAGGAACTGGAGTAACAAATGGTTGTGAGTCACCATATGGGTGGTGGGAGCCAATGCCAGGTACTCTGAAAGAGCAGAAAGTATCCTTAACCTCTGAACCATCCATTTCTGCAGCTCCACTAAACAGAAGCTTTAAAAATCAATCATTCCAATATGACAGGATCCAAAGATATACTTTGATCTATGCTAAGAAGTCAAAGTAAAAACAGATTTTCTAAGACTTTATATTCTGAAATTAAAGCATTATGTTTCTGTAATAGGCCAAATGTCTTATGTACATTAATACCAATTCAAGTCATAGCACATAGTGTCTTGAGTTGTAGCTGTAGTATTTAAGGCAGCATTACTGCTATTGTGTGGTGGGACAGCAATGTACACATACTGTGAGCTCAGAACTAAGGCTGCAGTGAAGTTGTGCAACAATATTAGAGAATACTTTTTAAAACACCTTGGATGTGTTACAGGTTTGATTTCGAATTAACTGTATTGTGGATTTTTTCCCCAATTGCCATTGAAATTTATAGAACATAGTGTATGTTCTATAAAGAATGGTGACCCACTGTAAAATGTGGCCCTATTACAGTACACTTATCTCTTATAGTTTCATAAAAATACTTTTGAAATCTCATAGTCAGTCACACTAAGATGTTAGCCAAGATTTCCTCAGCATTTCTGACGTTAGAAGGAGAACATTTTTTCTTTATGTTCTCAGTTACTTGAGTGTACAACTGAAGCCTCCATTTCCTCTGAATGTTTTGTACTTTCTTGGCAAGGTAGTATTAATTTTTTATGTGGTTTAGTAGAACCCCAAATTTAATGAACTATTAAGGTTTTATAAACTTCATCTATCATTGACATATATATGTATATTCACATATACATATATATGTGCACCTCTGCTGGGGCTGATCAGGGTGTTTGCCCCTCTCACCACTCCACAGTCTGCAGATCTTCCAGGAGATCTGCTGTAGCCAAGGCAACAGGTGAGAACACAGCCCAGATAACCGTACCAACGGGACCCTTGTGGCAATGAGTTCAAGGATGTTTCCCATTTTCTCTTCTGTTTGATTCTGTGTATCTGGTTTTATGTTGAGGTCCTTGACCCACTTGAACTTGAGCTTTGTGAAAGGTGATAAATATGGGTCTATTTTCATTTTTCTACATACAGCACCATTTATTAAAGATGCTTTCTTTTTTCCATATTATGATTTTTGGCTTTTTTGTGAAAGATAAAGTGACCATAAGTATGTAAGTTTATTTCTGGATCTTCAATTCTATTCCATCGACTGACCTGTCTGTCTCTGTACCAATACCATACAGTTTTTTATCACTATTCCTCTGTAGTACAGCTTGAGGTCAGAGATGGTGCTCCACTAAGTTCATAGCAGCCTAATTTGTTTTCTTCCTGAGATAGAATCACGAGACTATGGCAGCATACATAGGGCTTGAACAGGGTCAAGAAGACAAATTTGCAGAACTGGGAGAGGGAAATGGATGTGGCTTCCCATGTGGGCAGTCTCCATCTCCAGCAGTAAATGGTCAACACAACATAAACTCAATGGTGCTTTTGTACAATTTTTGTCTCATACTGCATTGCATGGCACTTATGTTTTGAATCTTACTGGTCTGATGCATGTATGTTATGATTTTCAATTATTTTATGTTTTTATGAGTTTCTTTGTATGTGTTTCTAGTACTTTTTCATTTTTTGTGAAAATTCTAGTTTGTTTGTTTGTCTGGTTGTTTCTAAAGAGGGAAAGAGAGGCATTGAGTTGGATAGGAGGCAAGTTATGGAGGATCTGAGAGGAAAAAAAAACACGACATAATATACTATATGAATTTTCAATTAAAAATAATTGACCATAGGGGAAAAAACTTGCCATATTGCCCAAACTGGTGTCAAAACTTACAGATTCAGGAAAGCATTCCAAGACCAGACTCCCAACGATACCAGCTACATTTTTCTGTAATAAAAGAAAATATGTACATTAAAGATGGTACATGTATCTGATAATTTAACTAATAATCCTACTTAAATATTAACAAATTTGATTATATTCACCTATCAAAAAGAAACATATCTAGACATTCATATACACATATGCATAAATACACATGCACACTGACATGCATATACACATATACACACAGACACACATCTAGACATTCATATACACATGTACATAAATACACATGCACACTGACATGCATATAAACATACATACAGTATAATCAATGCTCATGTCTACAGTTTGTGAATTTCTCTAAGCAACCCTCTCCATCTCAAGGCACACTGCTTTGGGCTCAATTTAAATGCCTGCTTTCTTCTCCCTCAAACCCTTTCCAGTCAGCTCACTTAGAAATGACTCCTGCCTTTAACCCTATTTTGTCATGTGTATTTTGACCTTTAAAAATATGCCATACTTTCCTAACAGAACTGTAAATGTACAGGCAGGCCAGTAGTCTTAATTTCTATTTAACTTTCTATTTATTGGAATCAATAAAGTACTCAAACTAATAGCTTCCCCAAATTAATAACTTGAAAGCAACTTACCAATCACTGATTTATCATTGAAGGGTTATTTGCTATACATAAACCATACATCTGCTGATGCAGAAAGTCATTACAATTACATAAAACAAAAAGTAGAAATTATTTATAACTAGTATTCTAATTCAAAATTAGCCACAAATAGTCTATGAAAGAGCTTGTTTCATCTTGTATAATTTACCACCACAGCCAACAATTAAAAGACCAAATGGAATCTTTATCTTAATGCCAAGAGCAATCTATTATTTTTCATTTTCCTGTCCCTTTTCCAACATTGTACACTACAGAAGGCACATGTATTTGATAATTTAAGTAACAATCTTACTTGAATATTAATAAACTCAACTATATTCACCTCTCAACAGACACATATCTAGACACTCATAGACACATATACATAATACACTTGCACACTGACATACATATACACATATACACAATATAATCAATGCTCATGTCATGCTAAGTACTTTTTTTTTTTTTTTTTTTTTTTTGGTTTTTGGTTTTTGGAGAGAGGAGTTCTCTGTGTAGCCCTGGCTGTCCTGGAACTCACTCTGTAGACCAGGGTGGCCTCGAACTTAGAAATCCACCTACCTCTGCCTCCCAAGTGCTGGGATTAAAGGCGTGTGCCACCACTGCCTGGCTAAGCTTATTCTTTTATAAGTGTTTCACAGTGTAAAATATTTCATTTTAATTTTTAGATATGGAAGTTAGAATAGAGGAAAGATATCAGTTTCATGCTTAAAAATGAAAATGTGGACTGATTCATGCTGAACTGTCTGTCTTCCTATAATGAAGAAAGCAGGGTAGGTGACTAAAGGTGAAAGATGAAATGAGACAAATGTTTGAGCAAGAGAGAGGCCCACCCACCGCCATGTGGTATAGGTGGGCGGGTGCCACTATGATGGATGAGCAAGTGTGTTGTAGAGAGATGGGAAAGAAAGAAAAGCACTATTGTGGGGAGCTGACAGGAGGCGGATATCATCCTTGCAGCCATCTTGAGCCATATACCCTGATAAGAGATTTGATTACAATAGCCTACAACAGCTGAGCACACCCTGATAACATCTTGTTTTAGATCTTCCCTTGGGTGTGTGAGACTTAAAGCTGTGATTTAGAGATGAGACTTAAGGGCTTGACTTAGAGATCAGATTTAGAGACAAGGCCTAAGGGCATGACTTAAAGGCATGACTTAGGGGCCTGGCTTAGAAGTGAGACAGAAGAGCAGAGTACAACTTGGAGTTAGTTATTAGGCATTAGGTAGAAGACACTTGGATTAGAGAACTCAGAAGAAAGGATTATTAGGTAGTAGGCACTTGAGTCTTGGCACTTGGAGGAAGAACTTGGATTTAGACATTAGGCACTAGCACTTGGAAGAAGTAACTTGGAACTTGGAGGCACTAAGGACTAGGAACTAGGAACTCAAAACTTGAGACTTGTACTAGGAAGAAAGACTGAAGAATAAATGGGATTGAATCACACTCTGTCTGGTCTCCATTCTTGGAGTCCATCCTCACTCTTTCTCTTGCTGAACTCTGACTCAGAGATTGGAGCTGCTTGGGGCAGTGTGGGCTAACAAGTTAGTCCCCAAGGTTTTAGGCAGTGCAGGTTCAAACACTGACAGAATGGTCCAAGACATTTTGGTCCCCAAACGTGGGGTAGTGCAGTTCTCAACATTTCTGGCCCTGAAGCATGGGGCAGCTCCGGCTGATACACACTATGAAGAGGCAGAACTGGAGATATGCAAAGGTGGTGAGGATCAGCCTGATCTGAGTAGCCTGTGTTGCCACCTGAGGTCATGGTGATGTTCTGGCCTATGGTGCCAATAAGGGCCATGTCTGAGTCCATGGCCTTGAAGTAGCAGGGGTCTGTGTTGTTGTCCGTGCCCCATGTTATCACCAAAAGCCTGTCCATGCCCCATGTTATCACCAAAAGCCATGGGAACTTCCCTGGTCTGGGTTGCCACTTGGGGGCCATGTCAATGTCTGAGGGCTGCAGAGAGCTGGCCCTAGTCCTGATAGGCTGTGGCAGTCCAGAGAGCTGGCCCCACCCCTTACTTGGGCAAAGTGGGAGAGCTGGCCCTGAGGGCATGAGAGTGGGAGAAATGGCCCTGGTGACAGAGGCGCATGAGAGCTGGAGGACTGACCCACTCAACTGCCACCCAGGTCCAGATCCAAGGCTTTGAGTTGGCTTTGCCCCAACATCTACCCCAACAGTGAACTGTTGGAGAATGTGGAGGGGTCTGTCCTGCAGAACCAAAGCTGAAGGGATCTCCATGGCACAGGGCAACAGCAGGATGAGCCCTGGTGACAGTTCCAGTTTGGATAGTACAGCAGAAGTGAGAGACCCTGAACAAGACCAACGACTGATTGCAGTGAACATTTGCAAGTAAAACTATTTGGGCAAACATGTATACGTATACATGTATACATACCATGAATCACCACAGTTTCCACAGGGAGATATTTGTTTGTTTGTTTTCTCTTTGTGGGGAGGTTGCAAGAGCAGAAGGCAGATATGAAGGGATGGACTAATGAGTGAGATTTGGGTGCATGATGTGAAATTCACAAAGAATAAATAAAATGTCTCAGTGACACCTGGGTAATTCTCTCAGACTGCCATGATTACAATTCCCTGCCTTAGTATGTGTTAAAAATCCATTATATTATTCCAGGTACTTTGCAGGGATAAACACTTATTATATCCACAATTATCTCTGTCAAGCAGGAAGTGGAGTATGGCAGTGTGCAATCGTCCAGAAAACTCAACACATCTTGTTTCAAAGGATAGACTGTAATTTCTCTCTTGATGCATGCAGTCCTATTGAATGGTTTGTTCATTGAAGATAGACTAATAGAAAGTATGCTATTTGATTTCTAAATTTACAGTGACAATAGAGTTTCCATTCTCTTTTTGAGTCATTCATTCCTGGGGAATCCTGTGCCATGTTATAAGAACATAGGTAGTCACCTGGAGAGGGTCCAGTGAAAGGTCAAGCAATGAATTCCCAGCTCTGTGAGTATACCACAGAGAAGCAGACCTCCCAGGCCTTCTTCAGTACTGAGATGACTAACTTTCTTATTAACCCCTTCTTTACTCCTATTTTTGCTGGTCATTATCGATGTTCAAATGAAATATTTGTTATTTTAAATAATTATTGTCATCCTAAAGGTGACTTAATTAGTATCCCACTGTAGAGTTTTACTACTTTATTCTTTATTTATATCTATCAACTTGATAAATCCTAAAAACTATAGTATTATAGGATTGAATTTTGTCACCCAGAAATTATGGATAGAAGCCTTAATAAGCAATGTTGACTGCATTTGAAGACAAAGACTTTAGAGAGATGACTAAAGGTTAAATGACTCTGAATCAGACAGGCCTGGAGAAAGAGGCACACTCCTCCATTGCTTATGAGATTACAAACTGGGACAACCACTCTGGAAATCAATCTGATGGTTCTTTAGAAAATTGGAAGTAGTTCTACATGAAGACCCAGCTATATGACTCCTGGGCATATACCCAAAAGATGCTCCAGCATATGACAAGGCTTATGCTCCAATATATTCATAGCAGCTTTATTTGTATTAGCCAGAAGCTGGAAACAATCCAAATGGCTCTCAAACAAAGAATGGATACAGAAAATGTTCACTTACACCACGGAATACTATTTAGCTATGAAGAAAGAGGAAACAATGAATTTTGCAGGCAAATGGATGGAACTAGAAAACATTATCTTGAGTGAGGTAACCTAGGCCCAAAAGGACATGAATGGTATGCACTCATTAGTAAGTGGATATTAGCCAAAAAGTACAGAATACCTCGGATCCAACCTGCAGACCATAAGAAATTTAACAAGCAGGAAGGCCCAAGTGAAGATGCTTCAATCTGCCTTAGAAGAGGTAAAAAAAAAAAAATCATGGGAAACAGAGGGAAGGGGGACCTGGATGGGAGAGGGGAGGGGAAGGCAAAAGGAGAACAGGATCAGGTATGAAGGGGTAGGAGAGAAGCCCAGAGGGCGGGCTAAATGAATGGAAATATGTAACTTTGCTCAGAAGGTGGGAGGTGGGGACACCCTCTAGAAAGTACCAGAGACTCTCAGGACTCAATGGGAGTGACCTTACATGAAATGTCCAACAGTGAGTTCATCACTCAACGAGTCCATCTCCAGTACATAGACAGAGCCTCAAGTGGAGGGATGGGGTTACCAATCTACAGTCAGAAATTCTGACCCAGAATTGTTCCTGCCTGAAAGAACTCTAGGGACAAAAATAGAGAAGAGACTGAAGGAAAGGCAGTCCACTGACAGGCCCAACTTAGGATCCATCTCATGGAAGGGCACCAAGTCCTGACACTATTACTGATGCTATGATGTGCTGGCTGTCCTCTGAGAGGCCCTAACCAGCAGCTGACTGAGACAGACACAGATACTTAGACACAACCATTGGATGAAGTCAGGGACCCCTGTAGTTGAATTAGGAGAAGGATTAAAGAAACTGAAGGGGAGGGCAACCCCATAAGAAGAGCAGCAGTTTCAACTAACCTGGACCCCTGGGACCTCCCAGACACTGACATGTAGCACATATGTAGATAGCAGAGGACTGCCTGGGTTGGCCTCAGTTGGAGAAGGAGCACCTAGTGTTTGAGAGACTTGAGGCCTCAGGGAGTGGGGAGGTCTAGTATGGGGTGGAGCATTCTCTCAGGGACAGGGATTAGGAGATATGGGATGAGGAACTGTGGGAGGTAGGACGTGGGGGGGGCAATAGCTGGATTGCAAATAATAATAAATAAAATAATAATGAAAACAAACAAATACAACAAAAGAGAAAGCAGGCTGAGCAAGCCATGAAGAGCAGACCAATAAGTACTACCCCTCCATGACCTCTCTATTAGATTCTATCTCCAAGTTTCTGCCCTGTTTAAGTTCCTGTCCTGATTTCCTTCAGTGTAAGCCAAAGGTAATTCCTTTCCTTCCCAGCTTGCTTTTTGATCATGGTCATTCATCACAGCAATAGAAACTCTAATTAAGAAATTTGTCTTCTTTTGTTTTATTAATTTTATTTAAAAGACCCTAAAGTCTTAGAACTGATAAGTAGCTTTAGTAAAATAGCAATATACAAAATTAGTGTAATCTAATTATCTACCAGTTATCTTCCTGTATACACTGATGACAAACATACTGGAAAAAGCAATCTACAGGTTCAATGCAATCCCAATAAAAACTCCAATGCCATTCTTCAGAGAATTTTTAATGTTAAAGTTCATATGGAAATGCAAAATATCCTAGATAGTCAAATAATTCTGAACAATAAAAGAAAATCACAGTCTTCAGAACACCCCCCCCCCATTTCTGATTTCAATTTATACTTCAGAGTCATAGTAACAAAAATAGCATGGTACTGCCACAAGAGTAGACATATGGGTCAATGAAATTTGAATGTATAAATTCATGCAATCATGGTCACCCAAATTTTCACAAAAAATATCAAAAACTCTTTTTGGAGAAAAGATAGACTTTTTAGCAAATGGTGCTGGGAAAACTGGATATTTGCATATTGATGAGCAAAGCTAGACTCTTAACTTTCCCTCTGCCCAAACTCTGAAAGGGATAAAGGAAAAGGAAGGGAAACATTCTCCAAGCAGCTACTCAGCAAATTAGGTCAACATTTGACAAATGGGAATTTACTCACAAAATTTTAAAAATCAAGTGAAGAGGCAGCTTACAAAATGGGAGAAATTCTCAACAGCTACACACTAGATAGAGGATTAATAGGCAGACTATACAAAGAACTCAAACACCAGAAAAGAAAGAAAACAGGAGAGTCAAAAGCTGCCCTGGCACAAATGAGTTTGCAAAGCCTCCAGCAGATGGCTTCTTACTCAGGACCACCTGGGTGACAAACCCAGTGAGTTACAAAGCAAAACAAAGCAAAGCAAAACAAAAAGATGCACAAGTGGGGTGGGGACTTGGTGGTAAGTGAGCTGTGGGGAAGGGAGAGTCAGGAGGATAAGAGAAAGTGGAAGAATGAATTGTGACCAGATGTATTGTATACCTGTGTGAAACAGTAACTGGATTAAATTACATTATAATTATTAAAAACAGAGTTGATCCAAGGATAGAGCATAAAGCCAGCATAGACTTCTGCTGAAACTTCTATGTACAGGCACTCCTCTTCAAGCAGAGCACACAGCAACTAGTTACCAGGCTAAGATCTCGACCTCTGTGAAGCTGCATACATACTCTTCTCCAAACAATAGTCGAATTGCTGCTCCTACTAATTCATGATCATCAATGATGGACAATTTCTACTAAATTTACTCCAGTTATATGGAGGTAGTTTAGAATAGGGGGAGAACAATCAGACCTGTAACAATTTTGGGTGCATGGCAGTAAGACAGAATATACTCTACTTGGAACTTTTGGAGTGATTTCTTTATACCTATGCTTATTTGGTTGTATATATGGCTAAAATCAAATGCATCATGGGAAGAGTTGTACATCGTGATTGAAAGCTTTCCTAACTTAAATTTGTCAATCAAAATAGAGAACTAAGCAAATTATGCTATATATTGATTATTTTCCTGTTGCTGTGAAAAATACCATGATCAAAAGTAACTGAGAGAAGAAAGAAGTTTATTTCTTAATGGTTCCAGAGGGACAGTGTATTGGCCATGGCAGGAGGAACAGGAAGCAGGCTGATCATGTTTCATCAGTATATAAGACACAGCAGAGGGAACAGGAAACCACCAAGTGTATAAGCCATCAAAGCTTACCTCCAGTGATGTACTTCCTTCAGCAAGGTTGCTCCTCCTAATGGGTTTATAATCTCCCCAAAATAGCATGACCAACTGGGGACCAAGTGTTCAAAGACATGAGCTTCTGGGAGACATTTTTCATTCAAACCATTACATACCTCTTAGCAACTAGCTGTTTTTCCTTTAGACTTCATAAAAGAAGCATAAATGATAACTTGGGACCCTTGAGTACTCTCATTCGCACCAACAACAGACTTTGAATGTATCATCACCTTGCTCTTAAATAGTTTTTCTTGCTACTTTGGGATCTTTGTGTATTTATCTCAAGTCGTTGACTGCGAGACCAAGAACCTGGAAACAACTTACCTACCACTCCCCTGATCACTAGTAATATTTTATATATGGACACGATGTGTCTGAACTCTCTGCAAGGCTGATCAACTTATCGGAACCTTAAAAAGGTGAAGACTGAAAAGTTGCAGGTCCACAGCCTAATTACAATTTATTTTGAGCCATCTTTAGCCCCTTGAATAGCTTTTCTTTTCCCCTGTCTATGTTAGACCTAACATCTGTGACTAACAAAGAGAAACCTTTTATAATTTAATATCTTAACAAAACCTTAGTTTCTATCAACTAAAAGGCTGTCACCAGACAGCGTCTGAGGCCTGTATCTGAGATTTCTTCATTGTGCCGTAATTACCTTCTTAATGTTTCCACCGACATATTTGAAAAGTGCCTTTATTCATACATCTCTCTTTGTTCTGTTGCTATAAATTAACTTCATGAAACTGCTTCCATGTTGAAGCATGGAATTTGGGAAACCTGTGTTCCTGGGCCATTGATATTCATATTTAGACCTAGAGTAAACTATCTCCCTTCCCGTGTAAGGAGACAGCTATGTGTTTGTGTCCAGAGAAGTGCTGGATACAAGAAGAATGGAGCAGATCTGACATTCTTTGTAAATTGTGTAATCTTAATTTAAAATGGGATCCATTTGCTTCATGGTAGTCTCAGTTAATGCCATATGAAAATTATATAAATATGTTCCTAAGCCTAAAATTCAAGTTAACTGAAATGCTTAATGCTTAATTGTATCACTAATTCAACCATCACTAAGAAACAAGGTTTAATTCCTTGAAGGCCATAGTCATGTCAAATCAGAATTTTACAGTGATTGAAAGCATTTCAACAGTAGAAGGGAGAAAGAGTAGGGCTCTGGACTAGATCATCAGAGCAGCCCTAACCACCAACCTCTGAGATGTTTAGAACTCACACTATCTGAAAACTCCCTCAGTGATCATAAAACCACTCTGTTGTGGATTCATTTTAACAACCAAGTGTGTGTGAAACACTGCACTGACTTGTGCACATCATTTCCACCTTATATGTGAGGGTCTATGTCATTTGCATCACATCTTCCTTCCTGCTATTTTCAATTGCAATTTAGTTCAGCTCAACTAATTAAGCACCCAGAGTTTACAAACTCCTGAAGTAGGCACTGAAGACAAAATAAATATGGACTCTTATCTTAAGAAGAGTGGTTAAAATAAGCAGGACAGGAGTCTAAGAAAAGGTTGATTACAGAGTGTCCAAGGCACACAAGGGAGGGGTGGTTGAGGTCTAAGGACGTAAAGAGCATGAAACTAAGAAATAAAGTTGAGCACAGAGGGACTAATGCTGCCCAAAGAATCTACAACACATAGAAGTGTGGTGAAAAAATGGTTAGCCAAGAGACTCTGATAACAGTGCTTTTGAGTAAGTGACTAGGTTAGTTTGCTTACTTATTGTGCCAGAATTTTTGTCATTATTTTAGAGTGTACACATTCCAATAAAATGTCTACTGTGAAATAGCATGTGATATTCCTAAAGCAGCTCAAACACTGCTGTGCACCACATTTGATTGCCTCAAGAGGTCATGCTGGGGTCCATCAGCATTCCATAATGCTGCACAATGAGAAGATGAACTAATGATACACCTTTCCCATTGTGAAGTGGCCAAGACATGTAATTGGATTAATTCTTATGATCCCCAGAGTGCTTTTCCAGAGAATGAGCTAGTTGTAAGTCAGCATGGAGCTGTAGGAAGATTAAAAAGTAGGAAGCCTTGAGAGTTGAACTTTGATGGCTGCAGTGTCTCTATCTGAGAAATAATTTGGTAGAAATGGATGAGTTGGATCAAATATAAGAAAGATCTGGAAAGCCTTGAATAACATAGGTTGTGTGTATGTTCTCATGATTCTGCAGAGCTAACTTCTGTAGTCACTTGTAGCAACTTTATATAGAAGCCATCATGGGAGTACTAACTCCTCCTGTGGAATCTCTTTGGTCAGAAGGGCTCATGACTGGATCATAGCCCCTCCTTTCTGCCAAAAGTTTTCTCACACATGAGGACAAACTTCCCTTTGAAGGCCAACTAGCTTGGCTCTAGCATCTTCTAGGTTACAATTCAGGGCAGCAACCATTCAATTTTAGGGGGAAAATTAAACAGGCATTGCTAAACACTGAAGATTCACTCTCCATAAATAAACCCGGCCTCGAAGTTGAAGCCCCAAGACCATCTGGTGAACAAACAGTTCAGATCGCTTAGTGAGCTGGCTTCCCATGCCAGCATCAACTTGGAAACATATTTCCTGACTTATCCTACCTGCCAATCTGTGTCTTGAAGCTTTCTTAAGCCTCAACTACTCACTCTAGCAGTGCCTTCTGCCTAGATTGGAACTGGGATTTGGCTATAAGACTGAGCAGGCAACTAAGGGGCCAATGGACAGGAGCCTGTGTAGAATCTAGATGGAAAACTCATGAGACCTTGTAGAGACTGGGGCCTCCTTGGTCAATTCAGTCACGGGGAAGGTAGATCAGTGTATGTCAATGTTAGCAATGGCTTTCCCAAATTTTAGTCTTTCCAGACTATCTGCCTTCTTGATGAGCTTTCTTAATTAATTAGATCAGTTTGGGGACCAGCTACTAAATACCAGGTGTATGTCAACTTTAGCCTGAGAATGTTAAGTATTGAAAGATTAATAGATGTGGGTGGCAGAGTTTCATACCCAATATGACTATGGCAAAGGGCCAGCTTTCCTTTCCTTGAGAACAGTGAACTGTTGGGTAAGATTCACTCTGGCAGTTCTGGGCTCTAGCTAACAAAACACTAATGACATCAGCTCTGGATTCAAGGTGCTCTAGATCCAAACAGCCCTGCTCAGTGCTGCAGAAGAAACTCTAGGCATTCCATTCTTTGTAGTCCTTTCCCTCTCTTAGTGAAGCATACCTTTGTTTCCCTCCTTGTCTTCATCCCCAGCAATGACAAAACATAATGGCATCACTAAAGTGTTATCTGGGTTTCTGATGAGACGAGTTAGTACTTGCTCCCATATTTTATAAAGAAATGTGAACATTAAAGCCCTGTCTGCCTTGCTGATATTAAGGGAGCCGCCAGGGGGAAAGGGGGCTTTATATGTAGTGCTCAAACATATAATAATGCCTATAATTTAAATGTACACCAGTGACACTTAATTTCAAGGAATGGTTCTGTGAGTATTATCTATCTCAAGAGAATTGAATTCCAGAAAATTTTGGGCTGAACTTGTACAATAGGAAAAGCCAATAAGACCTTTTCACAAAGCTAGCTTGTCACTCTTCCAGGCAGTAAACTGTATAGGTATCTTTCTATCTGAATAAGGAATTTTAAATACATAAATAATTCTTTCACCCAGCACCAGAATAGCTACACATAATTTTGTTTTATATAATATTTAGTTTTCCCTTATTTTGTAGACTAGATTAATACTTAACTTTCTTAGACTCTCTTGATATGAGTATTAAAGCTTTGGCTAATGATATTCTAATTCATTTCCATGTCTTTTTTAACATACTTAAGAAGCTCTTTCTTATATTATCTAAATTTTGATTTTGCCTTTGTTTATTATTTACATAGGCAAAAGATGAATACCTCCTTTTAATAATCTAATTCTCTCTCCTATGTTCCTGTACAGAAAATATGTCTTCTTTCTCATGGCTTCCTCCCACTAATATCCTGGCTATAGATCCAGGGTGAATAGATTAGAAAGAAAAGCCAGGGAAGCAGATTCATAACAAGGTCACAGCCAGAGAATGGAGGGGAGACTATTCTTCTTATCACCCCATCATCTACATCCTTTTATCTATTTAAAGTCTCCAGATTCAAAGTTCTGTAGCTGAGGCACAGTTAACTCTGAGTGGAGGGGTTGTAGCCTATCTTCTGATAGCTCTGGGAAGGCAGAACACAAGTAGGAAGAATAAGTTTCTTTCCAGGGCACAGAAGTGCTGCAGAAAAAACAAAACAAATGAACAAACAACAACAAAATCATATCTGGAAAGGGTGGGCAAT